>NC_134832.1:22964368-23298657 GCF_004210375.1 Tachypleus tridentatus | reverse complement strand
CACTCAAAAGCATACTTCAATATCCAGTTTTAGCATTTCTGAGTTTGTTCTAGCTTATTAAAATCTAAGAAGATCAAATAGTGATCAAATACATTGACAGAAGTGATATAGAACACTGGAACAATATTCCATAATGGTACATTAGTAATATATGAACACAAGGTGTACTACTCTGTGTAAAGTAAAGGGTTCACCTATAAAATATTGGCAGACTACATAACTTGTCCTTTCTTTTGTATTTTCTGTGATAATGTCTATGCCATTAATAAATTCATCACTGTTTGCAATTACTTGCTATTTATGACTTTTGTATGTGTATTGCTTGTGTGTTTCCATAATTATGATCATTAATGTTTTAGCATTTCCAGTAACTTACATCCAATTGCTTTAATACTAATGTAACATTATCTTTCTGTTGCACATTTAATAAAAATAAAATAAAACAACAGTGTTCACTGGAGACTCTCTCCCACTTTTTTACATTTTTGTATGGTACAGGCTGCCTCATCAGGAGTACAACTGTGAGTATCACTTGCTGGGCTCTCTGACCTAACATCATCATCTGGTCCTGGGCTAGTGTCCCTTCTCCATGGAGGAATTTGAGGTCCATCACCTAGTAAGTATGTTTCCAGGTTCAAGTTTCAAACTAGTATATTTGTACATACAAATAATTCTATTCAAACAATTTGTCACAAACAAAACTCTTACATGCACAAATAAAGTGCAAAACCATGTATTTTAGTAAAAATAGTTATGGCTAAATAAATTAGGCTATTCTGGTCTTTACTTTATAAGTAAATATTGAACATCTTTGCATATTTAAACCATAAACCTAACATCTCTGCAGCCTTAAATAAAGTGACAATTGAGAATATACAAACCTAAATTCAGCATTATCATAGTATATTTCAAACATAAGTATGGTGAAATAATTGATACTTACTTGGTATAGACAATGGTTTGGATGTCTCTAAGTTCCTATTTTTCCTTGCTAGCCAGCCTCTAGCATCTAGAAACAAGTAAAAGGTGATTACACAGTGACTAGAATTTTATGAACGTCAAGTATTGTAATCATAACAAAAAAACTATAAATACTATGTTGGTTGTAATATTCAGAATTTAAACACTTTCTACAAAAGATAAACCAATTCAATGAATGATAATGTATCAAAAACACATCTTCTCATTAAGATTTTTCAATTTGAAAAATCACAGAAAAACTAATAATAAAACTCATAATAAAGTACAAAACAGTATATATCACAACCTACATTTCTGTAGTATCAGAACACTCTTGGCAACTTGCCATCTCTCTCTCTTTGCCTTCTGTATTGCCAACCACCTTCGAGCAGCTGCTTGAACAACAATGATCTTTCTGATCTGCTGTTCATATATGTGGGACAGGTATTCCACATGATAATACTTTAGAAACACCTGAGTAAAAGGAAAATTAACTAAAACTTTATATTTTGAACTGATTCTGTATTCACAGGTAAAACTCCTATTAATATTAGCATTATGCACAATGAACTTAAAGAACAAAAGAACCCTGAAATACACTGTTCTTTTTACTTTCTTCAATCCTAAGTTGCTTGTATCTCAGATACATGTTTATAAGTAATTTAAAAATACTATGCACCTTTAGTAACAAAAACATAGATACCAAATACTAGACATTTTTTTATTACCTTTGTTTTTCCCAATGCCCAACCATCCATTTTTAGCCTTAGCAGTAAGAGCCGACAATTTTCTCGTGACACAACAACCCTCTCATCAAATCCAAAGGCAAGAAAACAGTATCTAACATAGGAACACATAAAACTTTAGGTCATAAAGGAAAAGGCTTATGTAAAAAAACCTATTATATGTTAAACTTGTAATTACACTAATGTATAATACTTACACTACTTAGATTTCATGAACAAGTTAACTTTCCAAGCTCTTACTAAGTTAGAAATTATTTTCACAATTCCATTTTATCCCATTGTTTCTGGTCTGAGCCTACATATCCTTCCACATTAATTTTACAATTTTAATTTAAAAAATGTATCATGAAAATGACATTGTTTAAATTTCCTTCACCACAACATCTAAAAGTGTGTATGTAGTGATTTATATAAGTTGTCCAAAAATAATCTTGGTACTGAAAAAAAGTTTGAAAGTTTTCATCAAATACAATCTTCACTACTAATTTTATGTTTCACTGTAGCTTAAAGAAAGCTCACAACTCTTTGATAAATTTTTATCAGCACTCCTCATTTAAAAGAAGAGATTTAAAAGAGTGTAATTAGCTACTGCTATGTAAAAGTTTATCAGCATACAGAAGATCCCACTAATACAACTTTGTTTAATTTATTAAAATAAGACAAGCTTGGTCAAAGGAATCTAAACTGTGTTACTCAAACATTACCTCCTCAGAAACTCTGCAAATGTTAGCCGGTGGGAATATCCCTGTTGACGAATGTGAATAGTTTCCAGTATGCCTGTGTAACGAAGCTGCTGTACTACTTTCTTCAAGTTAAAATGTGCTGGAAGTTTTTCATCATTTGGTTTAATGCAGCGAACAAAGTGTGGAACACCACTGACCATTTTGTTAAGAAGATCCATCAACGAATAACGAAAATAAGTCGCAACAGTCTGTTGAGCCCGAGTCTGGCTAATTAGGCCATGAGTATTGTACTGAAAAAACAACATTTATAAAAAAAAATCTTTACAAAACCATGCTGAAGTGACAGACAGCTCTAAAACTTAATACCAATTTATACTTTGAGATGTTATTTGTTCGTACACAAATCTGATCTTCTTTATACATTCTGCATTTTTTATTACACCTGTAATATATTCCGAATGTTCCTGAGGTAAATATATATATTGCAAAGTATCATGAATTTTTGCAGCAACACTCCACTGAAGGAAAACAAATTTTAAAAGTTATAACAAATTTTACATTAATTATTATATATTCATTTCAGTCATTTCAGATTTCATAAAATTTTTAACACAAAGAACAAACAAACAAAACATGCTGAAAGTATCACATACAAGAAGCATACATAAAATACTATACGAAAGTTAATTATGAAAATTAAAAATTTAAAAAATGTGTAAAATAAAAATATATTTAGACAAATAAAACAACAAAAATTAAATACATGTATTAAAGGGAAATAATAATAATTTACATTTTCAGAAAGCCATATTTGTGTATGTGTGTAAGACACATTTGAGCATTTTAAAAACAAAACCAAAACTGTTATGTTTTAGAAATTGAAAGCACCATTAAGCTCAATGTTAATGTTTATAAATAGGCTATTGCTGAATAAATTGAAAACTGGCAGATCAAATACAGGTTTGATGGAGAAATTTCCCATTAATTACCTTGTTAAGATTTTTATATAAAGAAAAAATAAAAGGGTTACATAGCAGCTTAAGTGCCAATTTTCTGTGTTACAGATGTAAAAATTCATCTTAAGAAAAAGTAACTCAGGATTATTGTAAGCAACACAGAATTGTTTTAAAGAAAACTACTTACATTGCTATCAGTACTGCATAAAATATACATTTTCTAATTCTGAGCAATTAAAAAAATAAATAAAAATATACCTTAGACATAATATTATCTTTCAACAAAGGTTTTTGAACAGTACAACTGGCTTCAGGATTGAAGAGATGACCCGTCTTAGTTAATGGCATTCGAAATAATGTTTGAATGATGATTAGTGATGATTGTCGCAACAAGTGAATTATCTTAGGAGGTAGAAAATTTCTGTTTTTTTGAAGAAAGTTGTGAGCATTGTATGTCACCTTGATACAAGAAAACATTGAAAATGTGTAATTATATAAAACTATCCAATAAGAATTTCCATGAATCATATATGTGAAATAATACTAACCAACTCAAAGAACACATTACTCATTAACTTTTCAATGTTAGGTGTAAAAGCATTATCACAACCAGCTTCTATTTAACTGAATGTTTAGAAAAGCATGTTAATTGTTCCTATTTATCTTCAGTACTTTAGTCATTAAGGAAATTCAGTACACACTCTGTGCTTTTGGATGTTTTATAGTATTAACAAATTCTAGGAATTGATATATGACACATACTGAGATTACATATAGTAAATGTCATTTTATTATTTCAAAATGACAAATAATATTATTCAAAAATGTATCAATAAAAAGAAAAATTTTCAAAAATAAAACGTAGAATAATGCATGTATTATACTTACAGTAAAAAGTGGTGTACTGACATGTTATAACTATTTAGACATGGCATAGACATAATTGCCAAAATTATTATTTCACCATACTATATTGTAAGTATATACCAGTTTAGTAACAAAAGAACTTCATGAGAACTATTCTTTGTTTTAACTTACTAAAACACACATTGTCTTGTATCTAAAACAATAAAGAAGCCTCTTTTAAATTCTTTCACTTATATTTACCTTGCCAGCATAGTGTTGTATGTGAAACTGTAATGCATTGGATTTGGGCCGAATATAATACCTGGACTTAACATTATTATGAAATTTTTCTGAAAATAAAAAATTCAGATATTAAAAACAGTTACACTGCTATACCACAGTGTTTAAGAGATAATCTAAATTTTTTTTAACTATATATTCTAAGGTCTCTGGATTTAGATTTTTTTTAAACATACCTTAAAGTTCATAATTTTCTTTTATACTAGGGCTTACCAGTGTTTCTAATGGGTTACTTGTATTTAGTGTTTGTTATTTATGCTTAAACTAGAGTAGTTAAAACTAGTGTAGGTATTAATCACTCAAAGTTTGTAGAATGCAGTAGATACAAGGAATGAGATTTATAAGGGAACTCAGGACTGGAATGCAATTTTAATTTAGTTAGCAGTAAAAATGTGCAATTTGTTCATAGATTTTTACAGGCTGGAAAAGAAACTAGAGGGCTATCCTAAAAAGAGTAGAAACATCAGATAAAAAGAACTGTGAATCATAGAAAATTGCAACAGGATTTCAAGAGGATCTTAAGCTTTTATAAGCAAAATATATAATAGCTTGTAATGATTTCCATGAAGTTAGAAACATTAATATGAAGGCTAAAAATAGTAGCTTTAAATGTAATTAGCAGGTACACTTAAGTAACAAACTTCAGCCTATATCTTGTGCAAATAAGAGCCTGTGGTAGGGAAGGAAAACAAAAATAACAGAGAAGGATGGAAATGTAAACCTTAAGAAGGATGTAGTTATTGGTGAATATTTGGTATGGCATACAAATAGGATAAAATAATTAAATATAATTAGATTTTATTATCCATGAGCAAGAGTTGAAGATATAACTGGTGGAGGAAATAATATAGTAAAGGGTGCTAGCAGTAATACAGACTTTCTCATGCACATAAAACTTAATGATGTAGAGAAGGGTAGGTCAAAAGATCTAACTTACAAGTAAGAGACAGTGATAAAGACATTTAGAAAAATAAACATAATAACGTAATTCTGTTAGTAATACTGCCAATATGTAACTGCACAAATGAAATTATGAGTAGGTCACTAGGGCTCAATGCTAGGTTTAGGATAATTGTAACTATGAGTGGCCAGTTATACTTATAGAATCAGTTAAATGAGAACAAATAGAATAGAGGATAGCTTGTTTGCCAGTGTTATTAACTCAACTATGTGGGTAGCTTTAAATCAAGACTAGACAGTAGTGAGGACCAGAATGGTGAAGAAATAATAAGAAGCAGGGAAAAGCATAGTATAAGAGCAATGTACAAAAGTAGTTCTAAAGATAGGCTGAACTGTTAATGTTGTAATAATATTACAATATTGAAAAATAAAATGAAGAATTTAGAGCACTTGTAATTTTTAGAGCACAGAATATTTTGATATAATGGAAATAACTGAAACTTACTTAAAGACAGACAATGTTTTATGAAAGATATCTGTTTGAAATACAATGTTAAATTTATCTAATAGGGAGAAAGTACTAAAAAGATGGGAAGGAATGTTATTTATACATAAATTACGAGCTATGTCTTGATCAAGTTGAGGATATGCAAGTTAACAGAAAGGGTTTAAATCTTTTTTTGGTTGCTGTTATGGCAGTTTAAATTCAGGCATAAATACTGGAAAATCTTAGAGTAAATCTATAAGGGTTTTTAGAAATTGTTCAGGTTAGTTTTCTTCACTAATTGGTCAAAGAACCTATTAAGAACAATGATATTTTAGATTTACTGTTAGGTTTTAATATCTAAATGGGTAATACGGTGAAAATTGCTTAATTAAATTTGATGTTTTACTACATATGAAGATAAGAAATAATGAACTTGGTTCCAAATAAAAAATAAATAATTTTGAAAGTGTGCAACAAGAACTAAATGTTGCAAATTGAGCAGCTTAATTAATTGGAGACACTAATAAAATGTGGAAAATTAAAAAAATATATATATTACTTTATATATTCAAAATGGACACAAAAAAGGTAGCTGCAAGAAACAAAAAACAGAGTGGTTGACAAAAGATAAAATTTAAAAAAATATATCATAACTTTAAGAAGTTTAAACTGACTGTTATTGATTACCAAAAAATTAAGAAACTCAAAAGGGTGAAAATATAAAATTAGCTGTAAGGGTTTTTTTTAATTCATTAAAGGTAAGCAAAATATTAGGATGGGAGTAAGGCCTTTGAGGGATGATAAAGGAAAGTTCATATCTGATGATTATGGATCATATACTTTTCAGTTTGTTAAGAAAAAAACTGGAAAGTTTTAAAGAATGAAATCTCCTAGGCTAGATAATATTTACAAAATGGTTTGAAGGAAATTCATTATCACATGAATGAAATAAGTATTCATTTATATGCAAAAACGGCTCGTTTGGGTTGAGAAAATATTTTACATAGAAGGTCGAAACATTGTTCGACCTTCTATGTAAAATATTTTCTCAACCCAAACGAGCCGTTTTTGCATATAAATTTCTCAACAAGTGGGTTTCTCGACATCACTGAAATAAGTATTCACTATGGCACAGCTTATAAATAAAATCCAGTTTTCTCTTAAGAAAAAATAGATAACTAATGACAGCCAGCTAAAATACCTTTTTCATGAATGAGTTAAAATAATTTTTGTTTATGTTTTTCTAACTGGTAATGGATTATTTATATACAAAACGAGTACAACCTTTTCATGTGGTACTTTGAAAAGTTATGAGTAGATCAACCCTCTAGCTTAGGTAAAAAAACACTTACTTGGCATGAAAGCTCTACTGTTAATTTTGTATTCAGAAGATTAACAAAATGTCGGTTTTTTAATAATATATAACACTTATGTTATTGTCTGGAAACTCTGCACCTAAACATTCTGCCAAGTTTTATGGAATAGCTGCTTGAGAAGAAACATATAACCTATGTGAATAACATTATAAATCATTGTTTTGTCTCACAATGCAAAATTAATACTGGTGTACTTAAAACAACATGGTAGAAACTATTACATGTTTAATCTTAAAAAAAAAACATCTTTATAAAGATTTACATAAAATTTATCTATCAAACGTTACCAGTAAGAGACTGATCAGTGGCATTAGGAAAGTGGCTTTCTTCATCTAGAAGACACAGAAGACCCATTGGTTTTTCTAGAAACATATCCAAAACAGGTCTGTTATCACTGTAATTCACAAGGTCTATGTCTATTCCTTCGCTTCTGTATTCTTGCTGTAGATGAAACAAATTAAGGTAATAAGTAAAAAGTTATGCTTTTCTTTTTTTACATATTTTAAAACTTTATGTGAGTTTCTACATATCAGTGAATTTCAAATATGATACCACCTTAAGCTTTACTTATGTGAACTAGTTTCAAGTTGATTACATGTGCATGCTTGTTTATTTGATATTTATTTAAAGAACCTTTTTGAAGAATATAAATGGATTACCTTGTTACAAAGGGTGGTTGGTAATCTTAGGTTTGCATATATACAAACTAATTTAAGTTGACTTAACTCTAATGGTAAATCTACAAAATACATATCACTCAAGAAGTATTTTGTAGGTTAAATGTTACCCATATAAAATCAGAAATGTCTACTCAATAACAGTGAATTAAATAAGTGGTTAAAGTATTCCACAAAAGGTATTTTCATTTTATTGTAAGATAATTTTTAAACGTTTCAGTTTTAGGGTGCAATAATTACTGTGTAAAGAGCATATACAAAAAAGGATAAAGCACTGTTAAGGATAAAGGATAAAATGTGTACTTACTTGTTCCCAGGTAAAAATGTGCTGATTAAAGTAGTATTGAATTTGTTCATTAGCAATATTGATACACAGTTGTTCAAAAGAATTTTCTTTGAAGTCCTCAAATCCAAAAATATCTAACAACCCAACAGACAGTTGCTCTCCACTATAAATAAAAACAGAAAAAAATATTTTGGCATTTTAATTTAATATTCAAATAAAATGACTGATGTATATATATTAAAAAAAAAAACAACACCAACACTACACACACATACTTAATCAATTATGATTAAGCAAAATTATGAAATATAAAAATTTCTACCAAATAGAATCCAGATGTTATTAGTGTTTCAAAAAGATTATTACTATTAGAAAATTAAGAACAACTGTAACAGTACTTACTACACTATATGACCCAAAGAAAGGAGTCTGTTAATTTGGTTTACAATCCAGTCAAAAAGTCTGCCATAAAGGGCTTTTGCCATAGCATCTCTTGTGCATTCAGCTTCCTGTACACTGTTAGGTCGAGTAATTGTCTCACCTCTCATGACCATAGTTGTAGTAGTTAAGGCATTAGTTAGGCAGTTAGTGTCCACCCCTAACAACTCAGCCACTAATAAATATGCAAATATTTTCATGTTAATTACAACAGTTTTATTTATAATCAAAAGCTATAAAACATATTTTTATGTTCTCTTTTCAAGCTAATATCAATCATTTACAAAACATAAATTAAAAATATACATTTCTCTTTTTACATACTTAAGTGATGCAAATATTTATGCATTCAATTAAATTAGGAAATCTCTCTGAAATGTGCAGAGCTTACAAAAGATGTCACAGTCATTACTGTTAACATTCAAACAATACTATATCAAGCATGGCTAATTTTACTTTGTTCTATTATTATTCAATGGGAAAGTGAACAATAACTATTTCTCAAATCCTTCAATGTTTTCAACATTGAGAAACTTTGTTCACAATGTAATCTACATTCACAATATAACTGGTTTCCTTGAACCAAAGTTTTTAAAATAATTCAAAATGATAAAAACGAAGTAAAAAACATGATTTTACTTAAATATTTTATCTGGTTTACATCATCTATCCTGATTTCTATAATTTTGAATAGATGCAAATAATTTTAATGCTTTATTGGTTAAGTTTAATGCTAGAATGAAAAAAGGTTGAGTATGTCAAAAAAGATTTTGAATATGCAAATCAACAAATCAAATAACAACCAAGTTGTGGTGGAACAGAATGTAATGGAAGTATATTTTGACATCAATTGACATTTTGTAAGTAGTGAAATGCAATCAACAACTAACCACATTAGGAAAGAAGTTGCACTGATAACACATCTGCTCAACTATGTATCTCAAGAAGCTGAAGAGTAAAACGATTATTCATAATATGTATATACGAAGATATATTGGTAAAGTTGTTGGATGCAGTGCTTAGGAATTTAATTGAGACTGGACTTTTAAAACTGGTGATGATAACTGTACACATTGCAGCATTATGATAGGCTTTTGCAATTGAAATTACAGTGTGGGCCATTGACAAGATGCAATGTCATCAGACAGAGCATGACTAGACAAGGTGATATGTACTGTAATCATGTATTGAGTGTCCAAAATCATTTTAATATACTGTGCTCACACTATTCTGTTACTGTTGGTCTTATAAAATTCACTAGAGTTTGGTAAGCAATCTCATGTAAAGACATCATTCCAGAAACTAAATAAAGGCCAAAGGAAAATAAGCCTCAAGTAGCAACCTTATGCTAGCCATTTAGCAAAAGTAAAATCAAACTACAACAAAATTGTCCTCCTCAAATTAAATATTGCAATTATTTTTTTAGGTGTTTCATAGATAAAGAAATGGGGCTGAAGTAGTATCCTTATGCTGGCCATTTAGCAAAAGTAAAACCGAACTATAACAAAACTGTCCTTCTCAAATTAAATATAGTAATTATTGTTTTGGATATTTCAAAGATAAAATAAGTTTTAATGATATCTCTTAAGAATGTAAATTCATAGCAGCCTCTTGCAATTTGAAAGGTTTTCTCCAATTTATGCAAATAAAAAGAGCTACTGAATATATACACGCATAATGATAAAAGTTAATATTATGGCATGTAATTAAAAATATACAGTAATAATTAACACAAATGCTGATATTTTAACAACTGTTAACCATATGCTATATTTATTAAAAGTGACTCTGTTTATCATCATATTGTCATGGCCTTATTTATACCGAACTCATAACCTCATAATTATTAGCAACTTGTTATAGCTAGCCAAACTTAAAAAAATAAATAAAGACAAATACAAGACTAAGAAAAATACTGTTTATTTGAGAATTCTCAGAAATAGCCAAGTCCTTCCTTGCAGCTTCGATTGCCCTCTTGGGATCACTGACCAATGAAATCATAAGCGTTATGTGTTGTAGAATAAGAATCATTAAAAACAAAAGATCTGGCATTGTTCACATCAGGCGTCCGCACATGGCTTTAATGAAAAAGTGGGGACGGAAGAAGATCATCTTAAATATGGAAAAACAAACTTTATAAATTTACAAATTATGTGGTAGACAATTTTACCATACAAAGATTTCAGGCTTAAGTGAAGCATACAAGATTGAAATTCTATTACTTTGTTTGTTGTATACTTTGTGTTATATACTTCTTTCTGATACATGACTACAAAACTAATTTTTAATAGTTTTGACCAAAACAATCAACAAAAATGCCCAAAACACAAACTGTTATGAGGTTGATTTTAATTCTGAAATTTTCCAAACAAATTTGGAATTAATTACAAATATGCATTTTATTCTGTACAACAAGCAGTAACATAATAACTGTAATCTTACCAATATGAGCTTTTTCTTTATTTCTCACGAGGCTTTTATTAGAATTATGTTCATCTTCTACTTCTCTAACAGCAATATCTCCTAAATGAAGAACAGCTGCGAGTATACAGTAGATAGTATCAATCTCCTGAAAATAGACAAATATTTACTTTATAAAAGTAATTGTTTGTTTTGTTTTGAATTTCACACAAAGCTGCATGAGGGCTATCTGCACTAGCTGTCCCTAATT
Source organism: Tachypleus tridentatus (assembly GCF_004210375.1). Taxonomy (NCBI): domain Eukaryota; kingdom Metazoa; phylum Arthropoda; class Merostomata; order Xiphosura; family Limulidae; genus Tachypleus; species Tachypleus tridentatus. The sequence goes on along the minus strand of NC_134832.1, from coordinate 23,287,331 downwards.
TAGCAGTGTAAGACTAGAGGGAAGGCAGCTAGTCATCACCATCCACTGCCAACTCTTGGACTACTCTTTTACCAATGAATAGTGGGATTAAGTATCATATGATAACACCTCCACAGCTTAAAGAGCGAGCATGTTTGGTGTGACAAGGATTCGAACCTGCGACCCTCAGATTACAAGTCGAGTGCCTTAACCATCTGGCCACACCAGTCTCAAAATTAATTTTAAAAAAAATAACAGAATAGAGTTCATAAAACAGTCACAGGTTAACATAAAAAAATGTGAAAATAAGTTAATAATGTATTTGTGTTAAAAATTATCCTGGAAAAGTAGAAGTTTATGGATCAAATTTCCTGGAAATAAAATTAATGGTATTTTTAGACAAATATAGTAAATCACCTGCAAATAGAATAAAATAATCAAATTCTTGACAAAATACTGGGAAATAAAACAATCATATATTAACAAAATAAATCTCCTGAAAATAAAATAATCAAATTCAGTAAAACCTGTCTAAGCCAGAAACATCCCTTGGGGCAGAAACCTGTACAAGCCGGAAATATCAAAATTTTGCAGCATTACCTTAATATTTCTCTTATAAAAGGCCCTCTATATGATGGAACCTGCATAATGTGAATGGAAAACTATCTTTCACCTACCTCATCTATCAACAAGTAGAAGAATTAGAACCTGAGTAAGGCAGAAAAATGTTTTTGATTAAATATTAATAAATTCTTGTTTAATTAATAATTTATTTAAATATTAATAAATTCTCAGACATTTTGTTAGAGTAAGTATTGGTTAAATATATTTGTTCTTTTTTCTGCTGTTATTATTTTTGCAGTTAAATTAAACAAAAGAAAGGAACAAGAAAATAGAAGTATTCTACTTTTCCTAGATAATGCAACTTGTTACCTAAAAGTTCAACTTTCAAATGTTCATTTAGTCTTTCTACCTCCATGTACAACATCAGTTCTACAGCCACTAGATAATGGAATTATAAAGTATATAAAATTGAAATGCAAAACATTGATGCTTCAGCATATTATTGCAAACATGGACGACTATAAGAGAGCATCTGAAATGACCATGAAAATTGACGTGTTAGATGCAATTGCATTTTTAAGTCATTCAATCAAATGCTTAATAAAGTGCTTTCAAAACTGTGGATTTATTCTTGAAAATGGTGGAGATTGTACAGAAGTTGTTTGTTACGACGATTCTAGCGAAATCCAAATTCTGATTGAGAAGATTGATGCAGATGATTCTGTGAACGCGGAAAGTTTTGTGAACATTGACAAAAATGTTTTAACAGAAACTGATGAAATCGATTTAAAATCCATAATAGAATTGCAAGATGATAACAATGTGAGAAATTCAGAAGATGAACAAAATGGAAAAGATAGTAAGGAAATAAAAATTCTTCTTCATCGCAAGTGTTAAGTTATATTAACGCTATCAAATTATATACAAAAATGAAGTGAAAAAATAAACCTCATGAAAAAGTTGTAGAATTGCCATTCTTTTTAGCTGCATGAGAAAGCCCATTAAAAAAACGAAACAGTTGAAACTGAACACTTTCTTCAAATAAAGTTGATTAAGATTTTGTGTACTTATGTATATTTTGAATGTCTATTTTTATTCTTATTCTAATAAATATACCATAAACAGTATAATAACTTTATTCACAAAAGTTTTACTTCCCTTGAGTCAAGCTCAAAAATTATATATAATTAAGGAAATGCATGCTCACTGTCTAAGCCAGAAAACCTGCTTAAGTCGGAAATTTTACTTGGTTCTCTGCAATTCAGCCTTAAACAGGTTTTACTGTATTTGCAGATTTAAACCTATTGAAGATTGAAAAAATCAGATATTTACAGAACAAAACCCTTCAAAATCAAGCAACCAAATAGATAATGAACAAATATACGAAGAATAAAACAATAAAATCCTTACAACTTAAATCTCCTGTAATAAAACAATCACTTATTTATAGGACACAATCCCAAATTAAGTCTCTTATATCAAAATTAATTTTTAAACACTGATATAAGAACATACCAATTAAAACAATTTATCTACTGCATATTGTTAAATGGTGTAAAAGTATTCAAAGAACATATTATACCATTACTCTTTTCATATAAAAAATAATTTTTGTGGTAAAAATTTGAGCTCATTACTGAACATGTATTTCTCACCAACCCTCAATTTTCTCCTTACCTTTAGACAAAAACCTAAGAGTTGAAAGCCTTGTTTGATATTATTAAATGTTTTCACATTTCTCTCTCTACATGAAGAGTTGGAACTAAATTCTTGTATGTACCTAAACAAAAAAAATCAAACAATGTCACTAAGCAACTAAAATACTTAATTAAAATATATGTAACTACATCTTTGTTATAAATTGATATGCATCTGCACGTCTGTTTGACCATCACTAAAATTTTCCAACTTCCTGATCTCTTACCATCAAAAACTTTCATGAGTTCTTGAATGTGCCCCATATCTATAAGTGTGACAGCCATTTGAATTTTACTAATATAAATCTGCTAAAGGGAAACTCTTACAAAATTGAAGTTGAAATTAATATAAACAACTAATGAAAATAATTACCTATGTTGATGTCTTTCACTGTGGTTTAGATAGTAATCTGATGTCTTTCCTTCAGATTCCAAGCCATCAAAAAGGTAATAAAAAATATGAAAGTTCCTCTCACCCCTGCAAGGAAAGATTAAAAATGGCTTACAAATAGAGAATAGTACTCGCAATATAACCATTTTGAAAAATTTCTAAATTAAAACTTACATGCTATCAATGATACAACTAAATTGAAGTAAATGAAATTAAAATATAATACAAATAAGTATGGAAACAAGCAAAACAACAAATCATGAATTTATTAGAGAAGTCTATCAATTTTGATGCATAACAAATGTAATACTAAACAGTTATAAACTTTGAAAAGTAGTAAGGATCTATTTTTAAACCGAAACTTTATATCAAAACACACACACACACATACATACATACATATACTGCATTTTACTACTAAAACATTGTCTTGCATCAAATTCAGTGTTGCCATCTAGTAAACCTTTAGACAGTGCTATTAAATAATATTTTTAAAATACAATTACATTACAAAAAGTGCAAACAAAAAGAAAAATGTCAGCTGTATTACATAACAAAAATCATCTCACTTACACAGCTTGTCTAACAACTCGTGACTGTTCCAGAAGGTAGACTGAAAGTTTGGCTGTCATAAAAAGAAGCTAAGTTTGAGATATAGTTTTCTGGTAACAGAACTAATTTTTATTAAATCTTTTTAAAGGAAAAATACATGGTTACACCATGAAGTTAACATTAAAAGTAGTAAATGTGTTCTTAGATAATTAAACTTTGTTACTGTAATAGTGTATTCTGCAACCAGATTGATTTAAATTATTTGTTATAATGATGAGTAATGTAACGTTTTTGTTAGATTTCATTGTTCTAATTATGTTTAAAGATTGCTGTTCCACATATCTAAATGTAAGAAGAATATATGCAAAACAAAATGTTCTATCTAGTGGGATTAGTTTAACACCATTATACCAAACTGAATAAAAGTAATAAAAATTTACATCTTATATATTCAGATAGGTTTCGAATAGTTTAAGAATTCAGGTGAATGAATGTTTTCAAGATAAAATTTGATAATATACAGTGGGAAGTCTTACCACCAGTCACTTTCCCTAGTTGAGTGAAGGTCAAGTCCAAGTATTTACCAAAACGACTGGAATTGTCATTTATACCAGTTTTTGCATTTCCAAATGCCTCCATAATTGGGTTAACTTGCAAGATTTTTTCTTCCAAGTTGCGGTTTGGTGCCTATACCCGAAAATAGAAGGAAAACCAAAAATCCTTCTTGATTTAATGCCAGTTAAGAAGTTTTTAGTAATGTAATTTACCCTAAAAATAATTAGTGCAGTCCATAAGCATTTTAATCTTTAAAAATTCAGAATGTAATATATAACATCACATACATTTAATAAAAACAACGCTTTCCTTTTCAAATATAATTTTGGGAAAGACTTTACAAATTTATTAAGATAGGTTCAGAGGAGGGCTACCAGAATGGTTATGGTGATGGAATTTTTAGTTGTTTTTTTTAATACAGTTAAATTAAGATCTCTTTAAAAAAATGATATGAAGTGATCTAATGAAGTCTACAAGATTACCCAGAGGATTGTTAGAATAAAGGTTTTTGCTTTATTTGTGTTATCCTGAAGACACCAGAACAAGATGACCCAAGTTTAATATTTGGAAAGACAGCCTATGTTCCAGTTAAGACAGTTTACTTCTTTTAACACAGAGACTGGCTTATAGAATTAACTGCTTTTGGTAGTCAGCACTTTAGAAAAGTTTAATGGATAATTAATATTTTCCAAGAAATAAAGATTAAGGTAGAATATTTACTTTTCTCAAAGTCGGTGTGTTAGAACAGTTTTCAAGGACAAAATGGTCTCTTGTTGTCCATATATTAAAAATTAAATATATGTTACACATGATGAAATACTCAAAACTCTTTACACTTTTTTAGATCTTACAATTATAAAGATAGAAGACAGGAATAAAGCATATAGTGAAATTCTACAAACCCAACTGTAAACATACTTTCAGTGATAATACCATAATCTACAACATATACATTTCTGGAGATCAGTTTCACAAGAAAACACTTAACAAAACTGTTTCTACAGAAAAAAAATCTTTCAAGTTATTCAACAACCATATTTTCTAAGATTGTCACACCTACCCTGAAGACATGTCTCACTAATTTCATTAACATTTTATCAGGGGATTTTAAATTTACAAATTCACACTCAGGAATGTATGAATATTTGATTTAAAATACAATTTTTCATAAGTAGCATAATAAAAAGGAAAAATAAAGTAATTACTTACCATTCCAAGAGAAACCATTTGTTTTAGTAAAAAGTTAGCACTTTCTGTTTTGCCAGCTCCACTCTCACCACTGATAACAACACACTAAAATCAAAAATAAAACTCCACTAAGCCTTGCAATGTACTGAACTGTTAAGACTGATATTAAATGTGATGATACAAAAACATAGCCATATGTTTTCAATAATTATAACTATGTAAACAGTTAATCATTTAGGAAGGTTATCATCTTCTTACACTGAAAATAGATTTCTGATAGATACTTACCTTCGCTCAAGCAATAGTTTTCCTTGATCGTCCACTGCTCTCTAACACATCGGAAAGAAATTTTCATGTTTGACAAGCTAGTCTTTATATCCCATAAGTTGAAGCTTCTCATTTACCATTCACAAAATATGTTACAATCCTCCACCAATAGGAGCATGACATACTCTCCTATAGTAGCTGGATCCCTCTGTACTACCTTACATGAACTTCACTTTTAAGATTAAGCCCAAAAGAAACAGAAGAACACTGAAAATGGAGAAGAAGGGTAGGAAGTGTGCAACTGGAGGCAAGTATTCATCGTAAATCTATTTTCAGTGTAATAAAATGATAATTTTTGATACAATACATACCTCAACTCACACAATAAGTAAAATCCCACACTACAAAGCAGGATGGGTTTGTGTAAGATAAAACAAGAGACCCCCTGTGGAAAGCATTTGTAGAAAATTGAAAAGATATGCTTTATAAAGAAAAACAGGTCTGATATTTTCCCACAAAGTATAGTGTTGTGAAATGGGCAGCAATGAGGCCAGAAGCAAGTAAAAGAAAGACCTCAAAATATAAGGTAAAAGGTGGAAAAAATCAAAGTGAGTCCCACTCCATCTACAACCATAAAATTATATAATGATTGGGAACAAAGCATCTCCAGTAGGACAAGAGCCATTAGTAGCATAAAGAAAAAACTTGATATGATAGGTAACTCCAAACCCACACATAAATAAATGGCTATATAAGCTCCAACATAACCTTAAAAATAGGGTATCATCCTGTACCTGGTTTTACAAGCATGAAAATAACAATTCCAACTTAACCAAAGAGAAAGGAAGAACCATTGTACATCCAGCATTATGAAGAGGATGTGAAACACCTATGAAACTGAAGGAACACAACATTATTCATCCCACAACCAGCAGAATGATACAGATAAAGTCACCCAAACTCAACCATAGGAGCAGGTAAATAAGACATTCTGCAACCAGAAAGACCAAGAAAGAAGCATATTCTGATCTCAACCATAAGAATAGGGTGCTATCTACCTGAATCTGTTGGTCTAGTTACCCCCAATATCAGAACACCTGGGATTAAACCTCCAGAAAGTAGAAGGAAGAAGGGTTCCCAGATTTACCCTTTTTTCAATTGAGTGAAGTAATATATACAGCTATGGTGTATTTTCTATGCTCTTAAAGAAGCCTCCATAGTCCACCACCCCAGCAGATAAGAACTGTAAAGTGACAAGGATGCCCAAACTCAAAATGAAAAAGGAAGAGGTAAAACGTACTTGGGAATGTGGAGGAACATCACACTGGTGAAAGTGTAATTGGTTAATGCAAAAGCCTATTTTGAAAAGCAGATTCCTCCTAATTTATTTAATTAAAGTTGTAGCAATTCCCTTTTGCTCATAAAGAGTGATGGTCCACCATGCACTTACAAGAATTCTATATTGATAACCAATAGTGATCTTGCAGAACACCTTATCTCAAACTTATAAAACTTAATGGTATTTGGTGTGAGTCTATAAGAAAGCATATCTGATCAGGCAGCAATTGCCACTGAGTGAGAACCAAATACATACAGAATAAAAAAGAAGACCCTGAAGGAAGCATGCCATGAATAGACACTAATCAAGTTAGGGTTGAACTGGCATGTGTAGTATAGTCACAGGATATAGATGATATCCATTACAGGAAGATACAGCCAGATGGTGTAAGCAATAAGTGAAAAATGTATGGAGAGTAGTCCACATTCAAACCTGGATGATCTCCTCTGGAGGGAATAGTAAGTTAAAATAATAAGCTAATAAATACAACCTGTAAGATGATGAAAGAGAGATCACAGAAGGGTTCTAGGGAATAAACAAATGGGAATAGGAATCATGAAAGGTTGCTGTATGAGCCATATAGCATCACAGATCCAATGCAGGACAAGGATGTGATCTGGATCAACCTGAAATAAATATGGGAAATAGAAGGGATGAAGATAAGAATGGAAAAGGCAGAATCCTTCACAAACAGTGGAAGTCTTGGAACTTCTTTGACAAATGGTCTGGTGTACCACAATATAATAACTATGATAAAGCATAAAAGAAACACTGATCACAAAAATGTCAAACCTATGACAATCACAAGCCAGGAAAAGAATTGTTGTATTGTTTGTATTTTGAATTTCTTACAAAGCTACATGAGGGCTATCTGTAGTAGCCATCCCTAATTTGGCAGTGTAAGACTAGAGAAAAAGCAGCTAGTCATCACTACCCACTGCCAACTCTTGGGCTACTCTTTTACCAACAAATAATAGAATTGACTGTTACATTTTAATGCCCCATAGCTGAAAAAGCAAGCATTTTTGTGTGATGAGGATTCAAATCTGCAACCCACAGATTGTGAGTCAAGCTCCCTAACTGCCTGGCCATGCCAGGCTGCAATGATAAGAAGGAAATAGATGATATAGGTAACACAAAGCCAAAGGTTTAAAGGGAAGTTGGGAAAAGGCAAAAAGAACAACAGTGAGATTCCAATCAAGCACAGGAAAGGCACAACAAGGGCAAAGAAAATGAAATGGCCAGAAGAGGCAGAAAAGGATGACAATGAATGGGAATGGGTGAGTAGAAGAAGTTCAAATGAGGTCGACAAAGAAGAGAAAGAGACTGAGGAAGGAGCAGAGGTGATAAGAACTGCAGAGGCCTCAGGAAAGGGAACCAAGACAAAGTCAGCAAAAATGGAGCAATCAAGAAAACTCAATGCAGAGTAGTATGAATGAAAAGACATATGGGTGGGAAAGCATAAATCTGAACACTCTCTAAATTTCCTGACTGAAGAAATTTATCCCAAAAGTCTGAAAATGAGAAACCAGCAACTAGAAAGACAGCAGTTTATTGTTCAGATGGGTGGTAAGTGTATCTATGTGCAGGATTTCCAGATGAAAGCATAATACTGGAAAACATAGGATCTATAGACCACTTTGTTGGAATGATTCTGTGCAGACATGATAACCAATTTGAAACAAGATTCAAAGCACTGGGAATATGGAACAGTTAAGAGCTGTATATGGCGCGCATGACCAACACCAAGAAATCTCATGGGTATCGAGATATGCACCCTACCCCACAGAAGAAGTGTTTTTGGTTTTGAAATTCACACAAAGCTACTTGAGGGCTACCTACACTAGCCGTCCCTAATTTAGCAGTGTAAGACAAGAGTGAAGGCAGTTAGTCATCACCACCTACCACTAACCCTTGGGCTACTCTTTTACCAACAAATAGTGAGATTGACCGTCACATTATAATGCCCTCACAGCTGAAAAGGCGAGCATATTTGGTGTGGCAGGGATGCAAACCCACAACCCTCAGATTACAAGTCACATGCCTTAACCCACCTGGCTATGCTGGGCCCAGAAGAAGTGTCAGTAAAAGGATGTAGATCCAGAGAAGGAGATAAAAGAGGAGCATCAGATATAGTATTGTCACTGTCCAACCACCAAACAAGGTCAGTCTGAATGGAATAAGGAAGGACAACTGGTTGAACTAAGAGATTCAAGCTTAAACTCCATTGACTGTGGAATTTCTAGGTTGATGAGATCTTCCTATGAAGCCCACACCTGCAAAAGGTGTAGAAGTGCATCAACTGGAAAGAGAATGAGAAGATAGGACCTTGATACCCAACTGCTGCATATCCCAAAGATGTAGCAGAGTAGTCTGTGGTTGACTGAGGTGGGGATTGTAGAAAATCCCCAAGTGAACTAGACACTGTGTAGGGTAAACAGTGGACTTTGATTAGCCAACCACATGAGCTGCCTCCTCCAGGAGCAAATTGGTGTGGTCAGCAAAAACCAAACAGGAAGGAGATAGAAGAAGCCAGATATCTATGTAATGATGAGACAGGAGTCCCAAACAATGTAGATATCAAATGAAGGTCTTGACTACCTTACAAAATGCTTAAGAACCTGAGACAAGCCTAAATGGAAGAGCTCAGAATTGGAAAACCCAGCCCTCATAGACAAACCAAAGAAAACGATGTGAGGATGGAAAGATGGGAACATGAAGGGTATGCATCTGTTATGTTAAACTTGTTCATTCAAAAACCTGGAGTGAAAACTCAACAATGAAACAGAAACGACTCCATGGAAAAATAAGAAGGACTCAAAAGTTAATAAAAGGTCTCCAACCTCTGGTTTTCTTGGAGATGCCTCAAGCCTGAGAGTAAAAACTGATTGAATGAGGAACATCAACTCAGTAGCTTCTTTGAGAAGATGTCTTTCACTGCCTCAGACAGATGACTGACTGAGATAAGAAGGGCACTGGAAACAAGGAAGAAAGTACTGACCAAAACTGAAAAGAGATACCCTCTAACAAAACTCATAAAATCCACCAATTGATAGTGATGGTCTTCCAAACACGGAGTCTGACTCCCACAGGATCTGATCCCAATGTGTAGTCACCTATGCTGCTATCAGAGTTCTGGACAAAGATGGGAAAAAAATGAAGATAAGGACAGGAACATCAAAATGTGGTGAAAGGATGAGGCATGGAATTGGGAAGATGGGAAATGAAAATAGGACCAGGAGATGCAAAGAAAAAAAGGCTGAGGTAAACAATTAGCAAGAGAAGGTAGGGAAGTATGCAATTTAGTTGCATAAATATGGGACTCCTAAGAATCAGGATGGTTCCCCAAAATGGGATCTGATGCCTGAAAAATCACCTGAATAATGGTGAAAGGCCTCAAACAAAAGTTGTAAAGAGGAGAGGTGACAAAACCTAAGTGTAAGATGAATCTTCAAAAATTGTGCTTGTGAAAATGATACAGAAGCCACAGGATTAAAACCCCATTAGGGTAAAAGCACATTTTTTATGTGAAAATGGTAAATTAAAGTCAGTAACACACTAGAATGCAAGAAAGTGCAAAAAATTGCAAATATAAACAAAGTTAGAAAAAAAATTAGTGAAAACTGAAAGCAATTGAGAAACACATTCAACTTGTATTGTGCTAATTGAGAAAGTGAAGTTTATTTACAACAGTACAGAGGAAGCAAGCTGCTCTAGGAGGGCATGGAAAATTGTCACATGACCTACGCCTGCTTAATGTGCAGCTCAATCTTGGGGTTTATAAGGGCTAGAGTGTCAAGTGAGAAAATGTCTTTCAATGTAATAGAGTGGAGGTATGTATCATATCAGAAATTGTGTATATTTGTCATTTAAGAACAAAACAATAGCAATTTGGTGACACTTATGCCTCATATTGCAGTATTATAATCATCTTTAATTTTCTGAATGAAATTGCATAACAATATAACCGTATTTCACAATACCAAATTCTTTAAAGTTTATAACTGAGACAAGTAGCAAACTTATTTTAATTGTTGATTCATAAAAATTTAAACAACTAAAGGATACCAACCTGATTCTGCCTCTGATGAAGCATTGAATGATAAGCACTGTCAGCAATGGCAAAGATGTGGGGAGCATTATCTGCTTTGGCATGATTACGGTAAACAAGAGATATCTAAAGTAACACACACACACATAGAATAAATTATCATATACAATGAAACAAACTGAATGGAACAAAGCAAACTGAAATCATAACATGACATTAAAAGAAAATAATAATAATTTCAATTTTAAGATGACGTTTTCTTCTTAAAGTGTACAAAGTTTGTTTTGGTAATGAAAATAATTTTTTTTAAGTTTTAAATACAGTTAGCACAGTGCTTGTAGGAAACAACTAACTACCTTATCTGTGTAAAGAGGGACATCTTGGAAAGGGTTCACAGCCAATAATATATCACCAATGTAGGTGTAGATCTGATTTTGGCCATACCTCTTCGCTAGCTGTTCTACAATTATGTCCTATATGATAAAACAGATAAAATTCTTGCTACTTTCCAAAAGATAAAAGAATATACATGTTTACAAGTATCAAGTTGAATAAATGTATTTCTTTCTAAGACTTATCAATCTGGTATAATACTGTAAAATTCTAGACTTTACAAGCAAAATAAAAGAAGCAAATAAATAAACATACATGTAAAAATAACTTCTTTCAAACTAAAATTGCAAAGATGCAAAATGAAAAATTATCAACAGAAAGCTCATAACTACATCATAAAAACCTTTAAAACAACAGTATATAAGATATCATATGCTTTCATTAATTTAAGAATTATAATACAACAGTATTTGTCATTTTAAGAGTTAAAAACTTATTGATTTGTATACACAAACAAAAACATCAAGTTTGAAGTATCATGTTAAAATTAAGGAATATACCAAAAATTATAATAAAAATTAATTGTGCATTTTGTAGATTTGTAAATATTGATTTTTATGCACTTTTACAATAAATTTGGATCAGTTTTTAAGCTTACTTCTGTCAAATTCTCCAAACCAGCCAGATCATCCATCATGATAGGTTGAGGACGAGATTTTCTATCAGTTTTCAACTGGCCATGCTTGGTAGTGACTTCTGGTGGTCTTTTACAATAACCTAATTCCTTCTGTTTACACATGATTTCTTTCAATTGTAACTGTATCTGGAAAAAAGATTTTTACCATTCTATTTCCTCTGTACTTAGATGGATGAAAACAAACTTAATAAACAGTTCATGTTATTTTAGATTTTTGTTCATAAGAAATTAAGAGAAATTTTCTGTTGGAAGGAAGAATGAGTACTTGTGTCATGTACTACATTCTGATAACAAATTAGGTATATATTTAAGTATAAAATAGTTTACCTCAGTTGGTTTCACAGGAACTTGTTCAATAAAGGGATGTCTCAGAAGCTCAGAGACCATTGGTCGCTCCTCAAAATCTTTGATCAAGCACCTGAATTGCAATCACGTCAGATACTAATTATATCTTGCTATTAGCTAAAATCGTTTAACTTTTAATTAAGTATGTTTTAACCTTTTCACCAAGAACAAAATTATACGAACCATTAAGTCTTTAACTCAAATAGATAGATTATTACAAAAATAATATAACCAACTCAAGTTTACTGCATATATAAAAGTTACTGAATTGATATACATTTATTTCCTCCATGTTAATTCATACAAAATACTAGAAAACAAGTATATTTTAATCATATGAAAAAAACTCAATGTATCTTAAAGTTACTGGTTATGTAAATAAAGGTAAGATTGTTCCTCTGGTATATCTGGACTTTCAGAAATTATTTGAAAAGGTGCCACATGAAAGACTTGTAAAAATATTCATTTCAGTAGTTGTTGGAAGAAGTTAGCTAATTGGATAGAAGAGTGATTGAATGAAAGAAAGCAGACAATTGTTATAAATGGAGTTCATTAACTGGATTAATGTAACAAATTGAGTGCATTAGGGTTCAGTCTTAGGACCTTTGCTCTTTCTGATTTACATCAGAAACAGAGATAAAGGAATGGTCAATAAATTACATAAATTTCTAATGATATTAAGGTCTTGGGTGCTGCAAGCTGTGAAGAGGATGTTGTTGATTTATAAAAGGAGTTAGATCATTTAGTGAGTTAGGCAGATAAATGGCAGATGGATTTTAATTATAATAAATAGAAGATAATGCATGTGAGTTATAATTTGAATAGGAATAATCTTAACAGTGTTATTAAGGAAAGGGATTTTTGTGTAAAAGTCTCCAAAGCCAACTAAGCAGAGTGCTGTTGCTAGTGGTAGGACAAACAAGATTTAGGTTGTATCTACTGAAATGTTGAATACAAGTGTAAAGATATTATAATTATAGGTTAGAATACTGTGTTCACTGAGTTCTTTACACTTGGAACATCAAATTTGGAAAAGTTTACATGTGAAGTTGAAATAGTGAAAGGCTAAAACCAGAATTGAGACATAAATGATAGTGGGACCAGGAGACATAAATGTAAATTTTGACAGAGTAGGATTTATCTTTAGTTAAGGCAGTTTCATTTTTCTAATAAGGTGGTTGGTCTTGGTTGTCTTCAGATATTGTAGAGGCAGTAAACTGAAGTGAATTTAAGAAAAAGATTGATAAGTATATGAGTGATAAGGGCTGACTTTAAAAAATTTTTATTTCTATTTATTTGTTTAATTATTTTAAGTTTGTTTACAGGATGAAACATCTAAGGTGGACTAATAAGTCCCATGTTTTACCAAAATTCTATGTTAAAGAAATTAGTTTTACAAGGAAAAACCAAAAATTAAAATTGTTTTCCTGTAATGTTCCTGAAAAATTGCTTTTTTTTAAAAGTAATCAATAAAGTATACACAGGAGTTAATCTGAAACAATTTATTTAATTTTTTTTTCATTACAAGGCTAGATGAAAGACAAAACTTACTCAGAAATGAAGTCATTGAAAATTTCGCTCCACTCAAGTTCTTTCTTCAATTTTGGTGGAGGATTTCTGAGACAAAAATTAGAAAGAATAAAAAAAAAAAAAAATGCACAAGACTTGTCAAAGATTAATACGAAAATATAAATCAATTGGATTAATGCCAGTGAAGAAAGTGTACCTTGGTATTTGAAACAATGCTCTCATTGGATGAACATCAGCAAGAGGGGGTTCTCCCTCTGCCAGTTCTATCGCAGTTATCCCTACTGACCAGACATCACACCGAACATCATATGAGTAGTCTAACTGTTGTTCACAAGCCACCACCTAAAAACATGTAGATTCTGGTAAACTAGTTTGTTATTAAACATTTCACATATTTATGTCCAAATTATAGATACATATCCAAGATATGAAGTTCTCTTAAACAATATTTCCTTCCACCAAAGGTAAATAATTGCAAACTTTTTGGTTATTGCTTTATGTTCCTCTTTACATTTTGTTCTGAAGACTCTACTTAAAACTTTGAATCATATCCATATATTACCTTTAATCAACATCTATTTTCAAATCTTATCAATGATGTGTATTTAATCTAGACTTTACATTTTTTTAAATTTTATCACAAATGTACAACAAGTAAGAAGAAAATACTTCAGTTTTTCAATTTTCTAAAATGCATATTAACATTTCAAAGCTGCTATAACTAACAACAATATTCAAATTAAAACACAAGAGAGATTATAAAAATTCAACATTTATTGATTTTTGATTAGCATATTGTTATCCAAGTTCTATATAGTTGTGAAGAGCAAATTAAGATATATCAATCCTTATATACAACATAAAAATATCAAAATAAGACTATTTCAACAAGAAACATAATGATGTCTTTATTACTATATGAAGTTAGAGAAGGGTAAAAAGATTTTTTTTTATTAAAATAAAATAAGGATATGTAACAAGAGAAAACATTATATTAATTAACAAGCAATACATGTAAATTGTCCACTCACTTCTGGAGCCATCCAGTAAGGGGTGCCCACAGATGTATTTCTCTTTCCCATGGTATCTTTCAAATGTGAAGATACACCTATTACTCAGAAATGAGATACAATGAGTTATAAAAGCAATTATATAGGCTATTACACACTTAATTATATGACAATATGTTTTATGAAGTCAAGAAACACATCAACTCATCTTCACACTCAAAATATTTTATTTTATACTCATTTAATGAAAGTTAACAAGTTATAAACTTTCTGAAAAAGAAAATATTCAAATATATATATGTGTTCAAAAATACAATAAATGTGATATAAATGTTAAAAAATACACAAACACACACACACACATATGTATATTTATGGCTTTTTCAAGAAATTATAAACCATACCCTTACCAAAATCAACAAGTTTCACATTAGCATCTTCTGTCAGTAGAATGTTGTGTCCTTTGACGTCTCTATGCATACAATGATTTCTATGAAGATAAGCAAGTGCCTGTCAAAGAGAAAGGGACAACTAATCAATAACAAATAATATATATTTCATTGAAAAAAATTATTAACCAACTATTTATGAAATTTGTCACAATATTTCAAATGTTAAAGAAAAGTTTGAATCACCAATAAAGAAGCACATCTTCTCTCTCATTTAGAAAAAGAGAAAAAAAAAGGTATCTGTAAAGTAAGAAGACAGAAAATGTGTCAGAAAACATCTGAGAAATATGATAATGTGAAATTCAAATAATTAAATGCACAAAATTACTAATAAAAATCATTATAAAGGTTATCTAGAAAAAAAGGGTGGAAAGAAAACATTGGAGTGACGTTTTTCCTTAGTTTGTCTGTAAAGAACACCATTATAACAAACTTGTTCAAATAACTGACTGACTTTTTAATGCAGAAATTCACAATATAGTTTTGAATAAAAATATCATTAAATATCTGTTCAGTATGAAATATTCAATGAGGCAACAAAATACGTGTAAGTAAAAAAAAATTGCTTATAAGGAAATGGTTGCATATAAGCCTATGTATACTTGTGTTATAATACATTGAAAAAAATTACAGCAGCATTACTTCTCTGATAATTTTAAAACCTTAATAACTGCAAATAACTATTAATTATCAGTTATTTAAAAAAAGAAACACAAAAACTCCAAGAAAGTTTGTTTCTAAAGAAGTTTCACTAATCAAGTAATCTTAATAACATACATTTAGTATAACATCCTGTTTCCTGTATAATTGTGATACAATTTTAACTAATTCCTCAGTCATAGATTATTTCATTTTCATTACACAAACATACAACTACACTAGTAGTACTTAATCTTAGTGGACTTTTATATTTGTAATTTTAACACTGATTGTTATTCAATGGAGGAAAACACCTTGATGTACTAAATATTAATAGAAACTGCACACTTTTCTTTAAAAATTGATAATCTTATACTTGTGAAAGGACCACATTTTACCTTTAAAAACAGGTTGAGTTGATCAATAGGAAGAGCAAATTCTAGATCAAGAAATATGTCAAGTCTCATCACAAGCCACAAAATCTGATATCACTGAAAAGTCTTAGTTCTTATAATGTAAGTGTTCTGTATCTAATTTCTTACAACCTTTATGATATTAACCCTTTTGCTATGTAGTTTGGATATATCTGTAATGGTGTTTTATACCCACTGACTTCAAAATTTGGATTTACCCTATGGCTACCAAAAAAGTCCTTCTACTGCAACATATGGGAATATCCCTCTGTACTTGAAACAACTGCCAAACATGTATGCGTGCTGCCATCTGTGTTCTACGCTGTAAAACCTGGATGTTTATATGTCTCATTATGAAATTGCCAAATTTGAAGGAACACATAGAATCTATATAAAGACAGTTTTCTATCCTTCGTATATTGTTATCTCAATAATTTGTTTTATATTTTGTACTGATTTTGGCCTCTTATTAATTTAGATTTGCATATATTTATGTCATTTACCAAAGAGTACTTTTCTTCTAATTTTCCTCAATATTTCGTTTAAATCTTTATTTTTCACTATTTAATAAAGTTTACATAAAATATTACTGTTAGACATAGAACACTGAACAAATAATATAAAGGGTCAAGTTCACTTTTATTTTTTGATGGAAAATAAGCACTTTTTGTGAATCAACCTGAAAATTACTTGTGCAGTAAAATGGTTAATACACATATTAATTAAGAAATAAACATACTGGAATCTGTATTAGTTGATCCAGCTTAATACATATTTGTCTGTAATGGGTTCATTGGATGGTGTGTATTAATAACCATAAACTAAACTGAAACCTCAGTTAATGTACTCACATCCATAGTTTCTCTCAAAATAAAGGTAATAATTAATTCTGGAAGTCTCTTGCCTCTCTTTATTAAACTTTGTACAAGATCTGTCACTGAGCCACCTGAACACAGCTGGAACCATATGGTCACATAAATAAAAACACAATAATACATATCATTATACAGTTCTTTCTTGAAGTGGATTCTCAATATAAACAAATCATCTTCTATTAGAAGTAAAAAAATCCTTTAAAAATACAATTAATGATACAACAAACATCTGTTTATATTTTTAAGTTTAAACATTAATTTGTTTGTTTTCAACTATAGTAATCCAAATTCAAAATTATCTTTTATAATGCCATTAATAATAGGCTGAAGTCAATATTGAAAATCTCTAAAATAATGATTGCATGATAAATTATTGCAATAATTGTGATTATTGTGCTGTTTTATCAGTGAGATAATAAAATTATTTTGTCTTTTTTTTTTTCAAACTGAAACATTTATTACAATTTTTTTGCACCTCTACTGAATTAGCACAAGAATTTCAGTTATTGTTCATTGTTTAATCAATGTAAAAATCTCAATTATATTAAATTTGTATGTATATTTTGTAAGATAGTTAGAGGGCAAGTAGATTTTGAAGAAGGAGAAGATTTTTTTGAGAATTTTGTCACTTGAACAAAGATATTTTTCAAATAATGTACATCTCTAATTAATGTGTTAGCAGTTCAGAACATATAAACACATTTCGATACCAAACATTCCATTGAGAAAAGTGCTTATCTTATAAGGTACATTTCTGGATGGAATCTGATATGTCATGAATGACATTTTACTTTAAATTATAAGTGTTTGCCTTCAAAACAGCAGCAGAAATCATATGTCACAAGAACAACAAAGTTTTCATAAATAAATGTACACTGAAAACAAATGACACATGTACCTTGCCTTTTATAATTACCATATTTTTAGTGTATAAAATGCACTTTTTCCCAAAAGAAGGAGTCTCAAAATTCCCCTTCATCCAAAAGAATATTTTGAAAGTTTTCATAATGAATGAACAATGTTTTGATATAAATGTATACACCAAAGATCAAAATTTTATGTCAAAATATTTTCTCCTGAAAATAGCTTTAAAAATAGTGTGTCCCTATGGCAAGTAAGCAGTTTTTTGTTTCCTTAATGTGTAAAACAAACAAAATAAATTATAAAGTAAAAATACCAAACCTTTTTTATTCTTCAAAGTATGGAAACTGTAATAAAGGTATGCTTGATGGCTTGTAGGTACACATTATTAAATTGCTAAATGAAAGTGGCTGCACATACTAAACATTTTAAGTATGTGTATTGTTCCTAATATTAAAAAAATTGGCACGAAACACAAGTGGAGATTCTAATCTGTAACCTTCAGATTACAAGTTGAGCTCCCTAACTACCTTGTCTATTTATTATACAATATGCTAAAATTAATATTTTATTGTTTTTTCACAATACAATATGCTAAAATTAATATTTTATTGTTTTTTCACAATAAGACACAGTAGTAGTTTTTTTACAGTGGAATTTTATTTTTGTGACTTGTGTTTAACAGGATAATATTGACTTATAGCAAATTGTCACGATCATACTTGATATCTTAATACACTGCAACAGGTGTTATTTCAACATGGGCTGTGTAAAAACATTTATAATTATCTCATTGCATACTTTTATTTTTCTTTTAACATTAGCTTCACATACCACAAGTCATACCAGCTGACAAGTTTAAAGTGTTTTATGACCCAAAGACATTATTTAGTTAGAATTTATCTTTTAATCATATGCACCTCCATAACAAACCAAAGCTGGTCTTCTTCCCGCTGTGTCCCTGGTTTTAAGTAAAGTCCGTTGAACATTGGAATGTTGGGATGCAGACATAAATCACGTAACACAAGATACTCCTCTTCAATCTCTTCCACACTGTCTGCTATGTTCTCCATTATTTTCACTGCCACCATTCTCTCTGTACAACAACAAAATGACATTTTTCTCTGCTTAAATATTAATATTACAATCATTACAAGTATATCATCAATGTTATGGAAATGTTGTTTATAAATGAAAACTAAGATAAAATTTAGATGAGTAATAAGAAGTATTTTGTTACTGTTTTTGTATAAATTGAAATAATCAAAATATCTCAAAATGTTTGCTTCAGAAAATTGTTTTTCCAAATGACAAGTTCACACTGTATCAATATTAAATAATCACAACAATAACTTATGACCGATCCAACATTTTATTAACCATTGTCATTCCAGTTTTTTTATGCAGCTTATCATTCAAATGGATACATATCACACCAGTATATCTAAATTTCTAACAATTTACATCACAAAGTAATTTTATTAAATACATAAATTATTACATGTTTGGACTACGTTGGACTTAATTATTGTGCAAGTCTAGCATTTCAGTATAGTGTACCAAAGTGTTTCAGCCCAACTGACAGACACATTACTAGTTTATGGATAGTTCTTATTCACTGCAACTTAATCACAGTTCTTAATTATGTCAGAATAAAACAATATTTGCTTAACTAGTCCTACAAACCTTAAATAAATTCAGTCTTTTATGCTTCAAAAGAAAAGAGATTTAAAATTCTTAATGTATTTAATTAAAAGAACTAATTACTGGTAGACAGAAAAAATAATACAAGTTATTAGTCCTCTAAACACAAATGTTTCAATTCAATCTAATGCACTTCAACTTCAAGATATTAACGTTTATGATGGAAAATATGTAACTTTTTTAAAATTAAAATTTGTGATTCTGTCCACTCAGAGTATTAATAAACTATTTTAAAATAAAAATGGAAGAAAATCAGTGCCAATTCAAGCTTACTGACTGTAAAATAAAGGTATACTTTTCTTGTCAAAAATCAAGTTTTGCTTCTTTTTTGCCACGCAGACAATTGTCCAGATACATTATATAAATATACATATAATAGTCTTTGAAATTAACCTGTTGTTAAAGATGTGTTCTGTACTAGTGCTCAGAAATACATTTTCCTGTTACCTTAAAGAGACTTGATATTTCTAATTCTGAACATTGTAGTTTACTTTTCTCTTTTCTCTCTTTTCATTATAAACAGTCTTTTGATTACTGCCTTCAATTTTAAGCTAAACAACTTTTGGCATCATTAGTGTAAAAAACTACAAGATTATGGTAATGTAAAAAACAAAACAAAGAAAAATAAACATGTAATTGTCACATAGTTAAAATTACAGAATGTTACAAATCACTATCCAAAAACAATCTAAAGTACAACACTGGAGCATTTCTCCTGAAATATACTATTGTCTTATAAAGTATAGCAGTATTTTTATCTCTTTCTGAAAGTTATTAGAGCATAAACAGTTAATTAGAACTAGCTTTAGCCTATTTGGTATAATGATAAATACTTTCTTAGGACCTGAAAATTCCACAGAAAGTATTTGATTTTCAAAACAATCAACAAATCACAGCTGTGAATATTACAGATTTAAACAATCATGCATGTTTAAAAATTGAGTCACAAAACAAAACCACTGGTATCACATAAAAGTGCTGGCTTTTGAACAGCGAAATTAATAATCTCTAAAAATACAGTTATGTATCAGTTTTAAAATTTAGGATACCACTAAATATATTCTATTTAATAACAGAGAAAATAAGTAAATATTATAGAAAGCTAAATATTTAAATGTAAAGGTTTGAGTGTTTTTAATGCTTCAGTTATAAATGCAAAAGGTTTCACTCAATTTTTTCATGTTAAGATGGTAAGAGATTTAGAATACCAAATAGTTTGTAGCTTCACTGGACTAAAATGAAGTGAGAGTTGTTGCTTGGAAAAGTATAATGATACCAAGCATGTGCAAGTGTCAGATATTACACAAACCAACCATGGGTCAGACCGTTAAAACATGACAAAATTCATTAAATAAGTAACCTGTGAACATTATGTATAAATACACATTAATACACTTACCATTTAAATTATTTCTGGCTGCAAAAACTTCTCCATATGTTCCTTCTCCAATAACATGCTGTAGATCAAAGACATCTGTAGGATCAGGCAAGCTCAAAAAGTTGATGTTCTGTGATAGTGAAGAATAATACACCTCCCTGCTTCCCTCTACTACAGTCATGTCCTTTGTATTATTTTAACTTTCTACAAAAATAAACTTCAATGTATGTTATGAAATTTAAAAAAATAAAATAACAAATTGTAGAACCATGCTTGAGTGGTGTAATGTATGTATTCACAATGTCAGATAAGACTGCTTTTTTTGCCAACAAAGTATAGTAATTTTATGGTATATAAACAATTATCAATTTCTTATTAATTACAAAACTGTGCAGATGTATTGTGGTTTCCCAGCCTGATATGCATTACCGTGTCACCATTGCATCAAATCACAACTTACTTTGCTGTAATGGTTAATATTTATGTGATTTAATAAATTTCTAGAAAAGTGAACTAACTAATTGTCTTGTAGTTTCATACTCACTTGATAGTAAACAATCCAGTGCATTTTTAGAAAATTAATGTTTTGTTACACTAGATGGACATAACAATACTCTGAAATACATAAAAACTGTGCTTCACTACAAAAAATTAATCAAATGCTAGTGAGTAGTAGAGGTGAAAACCTGCTTCATTGTTTTATTTTAACTTCAAATGTTCATTAGTTGTTATGAGTCATAAAGTTCATAACTGAACTCCAGGTTAATACATATATCATAATATTGTATTTGTAAGATTACAGTTGTATTACAATCAATGAATGATAAATCAAATATTTTTTCATGTTTGGTTAAAAATTTGACCTAACTTGCGTGATGCCAGCTAAGGGGTAGCTGGATTACATACTATGTTGTACAGTCTGTTGGAGGTAAGGATGAGCCATGTCGAAAGTGGAATGATATTGTGAGGGTCAGCATGTGTTTGGAAATTAAACTCTGTTAGTTCACTACATACAGCAACAGTTTTATAAAACTGATATAAACTAAACATCTGTGGGTTGTGGGTTCAATACAAAGTCAAGGCAGCTTTCTTAATAAAATTACTGCACTTTGCACACGTTGGTATATTTAAATACCTGTTACTGAAACAAAAATAATATCTTACATATAGTTTCAACATAAAGTCCCAAGATTTTTAACTATTAATAGATGTATAATTGAGATTACTAAAATTATTAAACTTTTATTCTCATTTTATAATAATGAATAACTTGCAAGAAGTTTTATCAGATGATGACAAACTGGATAATCATTTCTTCTTAAAACACATCTCAGTATTGTGGATAATTTTACCTTAACTTCAAACTTAAAATTTCAAAATATTAAACTTTATGGAAAAGTAAACATCATTCTTTTTATCTTTTCATTTCAAGGTTTTTCACTTGTATGCTCTTCAATGAATCACCTGTTATTATATCAGGTTTTCAACTGGATATAAACTCAATTTAAATAAAACAAGAGTTACCCTTGTTTTGCTCATCAGTCTTGACAAAAAATACTTATTCTTCACGATTTACATTTCTGTAGACTTCACTTAACCAGCTCTCCATAACACTGACTATATTACCTTATTAAAAGCAGCAAAAGCTTTCATGCACCAGACTTCTTATAAAATATTCAGTCAAACCTGATGTCTATTACATAGTTATTTATTGTGAAATGGGCAGCTCAGTTATTTGAAAATACTGATTAAATGTGGAAAATGTGTAAGGATAAATTTTTAAATATTCAAACTAAACATATTCCTTATAGAATGAAAATCATGGCTGCAAGTAGAAAACAAGGTTGGGTCACAAAGGTTATAACAGGTAAAGTTAAAGAAAAACATCACAAATTTAAAAAATTTAAATTGATTGGTATGATGGAAGCTTTAGAAGATCTAGACTGGTGTCCGGAAAGAAGGAATTGTCCTGTAAAGAAAGGTTGAAATCTCTCAAATTGTTTTATCTAAATAAAAAGGAAAGTTAGGAGGGGATCTGAGTAAAGTGTTTAAGATTATAAAAGGAATCAATAGTGTTGATGCATCATCTTTTTCATACTCAAAAGTGAGAACAGAATGACTAGGGGATAAAAATATAAATTTTTGCAAAATAGGAGTCATCTTCAGCTAAGAACAGTTTTATTTTTCTAACAGGGTGGTTACCCTCTGGAATGGGTTATTTTCAAATGTTGTACAGGCAGTAAATTTAAGTGAGTTTAAGAGAAAGCTTGATAACTACATGAATGGTAAGGGCTGGCTTTAAGTTTTAGTTTTGTTTTTAATAGTTCAACGTAGAGGATAGGACAGCCAAGATGGACTAGTAGGTCCCTTGTTATCCCTAAACATTATGTTATAAAGTATCCATGGTACAGTAGGTTTAAGAAATGTTATGCAGTGATACTGCATGCACAGGCAGCAAAGGAGAGACAAATACACAAGCAAATAAACAGATATTCTTTAGGCATAAAGGGTATTGGTTGCTAACTTACCTGTTTCTGTTTGTTTGAACTCAAACCAGTTACTGGAGCTGGAGGGAAGGTTTCTCAAGATGTCCATAGAGGACAAAAACTCAAGAAAAATAAATTAAGATAAGGACAGGAGTAAAAGTATTGCAACACCACATCTTCAAACCAGACAAAAGGGTCAGATTAAGTGTGTTATCTTATGAGCTATGGATTACTTCAAGAACTATTTCAAATAGCACACAAAGTAGAGAACTCCAAACTCATGTTAACTTTTATAATCATTTGTTTCACACTTTGAAATGACTGAGCCTTGTCCCAAGAAGTTGACACAGGGTTAAGCTGGTTCAAGTTTCTATGAGATAGTCATTTGTCATACATTATGTAAGCTTTACTTAAGCAAAAGGACTGAAACATGTTTATGACTACTGGACATTTGATTTACAAGATGTATATGAAGAACACCTTCACAAGAATTTCAAAAATCACTTAAATATATCTTATACAATCATTATAGATATATTCTTAACTTGTTTTGGAAGGGTATATTAACAGTCATTTCAAATGTAACACTAGTATTCAATTTTACTTTTATGTAATGAAGTGAATGCCACAGTAAACAACTTATTCTGCAAGTAAACACAACAAAGCTACAGAAAAAACCTTTATTCTACCAAGGCTTCACCATTCACCTTCTCCTGCATAAAGTGGTTTAAAGCAACTGGTACAGACAAGCCTTGGTAACTAATAGTAATTAGCCATTTGTTATAGCTCCTGGAACTATTGATACTAGCTGCTTAAAGTGATTTACCCATAAGCTGAACAATGCCAGAAAACAAGTATTTACCCAGATCTTATGTAATTTTTCTTTTAGTATTTAGGTCAGATAAAACTGAAGTTACAGTTACCTCTTTCAACTTCCAGAACAATATTTACACAATAAAGCATTATCTTGATAATGCATCCACACAATTTCTACCCATTATTTTTGGCATAATATTCACACACTTTATAAGAAAGATTAAACCTGGTACCTAATACATGTCAGGTTGATACTCTACAAACTAACCTACCACACTTTTATAATTCTATTGGTTGACCACCTGTGTAAAATTAAATATTATTCTAGTTTTCAAAAAATTTCAATTTGCAAAATAAAATAATAAAATGAAAATCTAATACAGTCCAATTATTGAAAAAATATGAATTAGTTTGTATCCTTTATAAAAATGTCATTGCTTATCACCTCAAACCTGACTATTTATTATTCTAAACATTTGGTTATTATAAAAAATACAAATTGGTATCTTCAGGGCATTCACCCAACAATTACAAGCCCAAAACACATTACAGTTCTCCTTAAGCTATGAATATTTACCTAACACCAGGCTAGTTGCTAAGCTTAGCACATAATAATATAGGTGGGTTGCCATCCTCTTGATTCTAATGACTTTCTGAGACGTGAAAGTTACTAACTTCTATCTACTGCAAAGCTGATGCTCTTCCAATTAAATTAACATACTTATCATTCAAATAAAACATTCTCCACTACCATCATTACAGCATAAAATTTAAGAAAGTTACAACAAATGGTCGTAAACACACACTTTTTTTTTTCTTAGGGAGTACATCAAATTTGATTTCATTCTTCTTACTCAGAGTGTGTCTTCACTTTACTTTGAAATATGTTTCAAGTAACAGCCTCCCTAAAAATACCTAAAACAGTTATAACTGTGGTAATATAAATTATTATTGTTTCATATCAAAGTCAAATCTACATACCAGGCAAATTATACACTAACAGAGTTGAAAGGTAAAGCTCACTAATTTTAGGAATATCTTAAATGAAAACTGTAAACAATTATATATTTTAAATATAATTTAATTAGTTTTTAAACCAATTTTAACTAAAAATTAGAAAAATAGGTAACAATTTCTATTTCATTTTCAGTTATGATTTAATATATACTAGGAGGGAGGTTAGCTTGCTTTTAAGGCAAATAAAATTATAACTGAACTAAAAGGAAAAGAAGAACAATACATAAATTATAAATGAAATAAATAAATAAATATATAACATAAATATTAAGACATCAGGATCTCCTAGCAGTGATGCTAAGTTTGTGACTGATTATGTAAAACCAACATTAAGTAGTTAGTCACGTTATAATCTTATTGCCACACAAGACAATAAATACCTTTAAGAGTTGAAGTTTGACAGAGGAGAGAGAGAGGGAGGGATGTTAAGTTAGAAATTTGTAAAATACACATGATATTTGATTCCTTAAAAGATTCAGTTGCAAATACACATTTGTTCTTTTATTTGTGATTTATTGTTAATTCTTTGAAAAAATTCTAATACTATTATTATGACTAACCTTGCAAATCAAGGTTTCCTTATTTTGGTTCTTTTTTCTTTTCCTGATTCATCATTATTAGTATTAATTTGATATGGTCTATTTTCCTTTCTTGGAATATTTCTATTTCTTTGATTTAGAAATTTAGTACTTTTTGCAAAGTCTTGACCAAACACTCCTTCATTATTGATTGATATTATGTTTTATATTTAGTAAACCTTTGATATTTTGTATACTTTGGATGATTTGAGTTTCCACAAATACCAATGTTATAGCTTTGGAAAATAAATATTGGATGATAACAACATACAGCTATTCCATCTTTTGGTTAAAACAGGTAATTTTAAAATCATATAGAAATATTTGAAGTAATATTAAAGAAAAGGTTCCAAGATGTCTTCAATCAGTATTTTATGGTGTATATAATGCACCTTTTTTCAAAAAAAGGAGTCTCCAAACCCCCCTGTGTCCTATACCCCAAAGGTCAAAAATCTTATGTGTCTACTACTTTTCAAGTATTCCAAAGAATAAGAAAAATTATGCTGATGTTGAACATAGAAATAAATGATAACTGTGGAAAATATTTTCTTTTCCCTGAAGATAACCTCGAAAACTGTGGTGTTTCTTATACAAAGGTGTGTCTTATACACTGAAAAATATGGTATATAATTCTTAATGGCTGCCTTTCTACAGTGTGGTTTACCAGAATATGCAGATATTTGAGTTGGTATTTTTTCTAAGGGCCTCAACTGCTTAAATGGTGCATTTTATTCAGACCATTCACAGTTTATATATATTTTGACAACTGTCTAAGTCAAAACTAAATATTTTGCTGAAATAATAAAACTGAAACTTCCTTACTTATAGTAGAAAACGACCAGTTTCAGAAGCATCAAGTATTCAGGTTTGATTCAATTTATTCAAAGAGAGCCCTTTTAGAGTTTACATGACACTCAAAAAACCTATAAAAGCAAAATGTGAAAAATATTTCACTTTCTCTATATCATCAATTTTGAACTCTAACTTGGTTTTTGTTCATTATACAAGCATTATATGTAGGCTAAAAAAATGGTAAAAATTAATCAGTGACTAAATAATTGCAACAACTGTATACTTCTATTATGCATGCAATATTTTGTATATAGATTTATACTTTTAGGGTAAATTTTACAATGAAAATTAAATACACATTTTCAATTACATTTAAATACACATGAAACTTACTTTAGATTGACTGACCTTATTTGATAATAACTAAAGAAATCTCATACCATTGCGATAACATATAATAATTTTTTGATTTATGTAAATTTTAAACGCACAGCAACAACTTTATGGCTTTGGATGAAGACTATACAGGTAAATAATTAAAATTTATATTTATATAAAATTAGGGAATAATTCTTATAAAATAAAATGATGAAAATTTAATGTTCCATATGATCCACTTTATGGATTTCATGTTGTTGTTCTTCATTAAAGTAAATTAAATATATGTATTTTTTGCAACATTCATCCTGTTTCAAATTATTATGTTTATGTTAATAAAGCTTTATAATTGGGTGTGAATGAAATTGAGTGGAGTAAGACTAAGTAATGCTATTCATTTTCCCTTTTAGAATGATAATTGCTTTGGGACAATATATGTTATTAAGATATGCAACTCAAGGAGAGTTTCAAAATATTAAGTTCACAAAATTACACTGAAATTGATAAAACAAACAAACAATAGAAAAGTGCAGTACTTTCAAAGTCTAGTTCAATAGGTCCATCATTTTTTAGTTATAAACTGAAACCAAAACTAACACATAATAGAAGCTAACTAAACCACAAGAAATAACCGTCTCAAATGAAAAATTTAACAGTATAAACTAATAAACCTTTATCAATATCATACTATATAATAAGTTCATGGATTATGTGTTTTAAATTACTATTGGTTTGTAAAAGTAGTTGATTGGAAGGTGCTAATATTACTGTCTTTACAAGGTAAGTGAAAAGTTGTCTCAGTAACTATAGGTCTATTAATCTTATATTAGTGATGGGAAATGTTTTGAAAGTGACAAATGATGCTTTGCAAAGTCATTTAACAAAGTTCAACATTTTATTACATACTCAGCACGGTTTCTCTAGGGGATATATCTTGTCATACTAATATTCTAACATTCTTTGAAAATGTTAACGCATATGTACATAAAAGTGTGGATTTGGTGCACCTAAATTTACAGGAAGTATTTGATAATGTGCAATATAAAAGACTTGTTAAAAACAATTCTATAGGTATGGGGGATAGATTAGCTCATAGGATATAAAACTGGTTAGTTGAAAGAAAGAGAGCTGTTATCAATGGTGTTCAGTTAAGTTGGATTTATGTTATAAGTTGGGAACCTCAGGGCTCATTATTAGGGCTGTTGATGTTTTTAATTTACATCAATGACATAAATGAAGGTATTGTCAATAGATTATTTAAATTTCCTGATTATATTAAAATATAGGGTGTTACACACTTTCAGGTGGATGCTGCTGCTATACAAGATTATTTGGCAAGTTGGATGGATAAATGGCAAATAGGATTTCAGGTCATTTAGACTTTTATTCGATGTTTTTGTAAAAATAGGTTATAATGTCATTAGTTAGACCACATTTAGTACTAATAAAGTACAATATTCAGTAGTTAGTTCCTTATTTTGGGAAAGACATTGAATTATTGTCAAATAAGTAGAGGTTAGATCTCTGAAATTGTTTTCTCTTGTAAAAAATGAGTTAGTGAAGATACGATTGAAGTGTTGAAAACTGTAAGAAAAATTGACCATCTGTTTTTTTTCTTTTTGTATTTAGTGGTGAGAATGACAAGGCAAGAGGACACAAATATAAATTTTGGCAGGGTAGGAATCATCTTCAACTAAAACAGCTTTATTTTCCTTCTAGGATAGTTTGTCTCAGATGTGGTAGATGCAATTAATTTAAGGGCATGTAAGGAGGGTCTTAATAAATACTTGAATGATAATGGCTGATTTTGAATATTTTAATTTTGTTTTAAAGTGTAGTACAACCTATTGGATGATCTAAATGGGCCAATAGGTCTCTTGTCCTTAAGTTGTATGCATGTAAGCAATCATTATTCTTTTAACTTCAGCAAAGGAAATGCTGATGGCTGTAATTTGTCATTATAATTAAAATTAAAGAATACAGAAGTGCCCTCATACTCCTTTACATCTTTTGGGAGTTGCTCCTATTTACATCAATATGTTTTGAGTAGCATTGGTAGACAATAAATAAAGAAAAACTAATTTTTTTTGGCCTAAAATATGCATATATATCAATACATTACTACTACTATTATGTGAATATGATATGTGATGAATTACACCCAACTTTTTAGAAAATATATACATCTTCTTTTCCAATAACTACATCTTTTTTTATATAATATAGCAATGGACTGTAAGTATAAATAGAGAAAGTAAAACAAAACCACCTACATTTTTGTACAATGAAAAGTGACCATTGACTACAGAACAAAATTTCATTAATTGTACTCAATGTTTCTTTTCTATAACTTCTTCAGGAGCAACCTAGAATACTCACTGGGTTAAACTTACCAACTTTTTGTGGTAAGTTTTGTGTTCTCAAAATAGCTGGTATTGGTATTAAAATTTCAACTGAAATAAAGTACAAAACAACGTTTGGACCTATCACAAAAGAAATCATGAAGATCAAATAAATTTGTAATTTCAATGAAAGCAAACTTGAAGGACTGGCAGACCTACAACATATGTTTGAACTGACAGTTACTCAGTTTTATCTCTAATTCATTCAAAAGTGCTTCACAGAAAATTAAAAATAAAATGGTGATTTTTCACTAGTTGTAAACAGGATGACACACACAACATTGTAACTTGGACTATTCCATACATCGGCGACAGACGTAAAAAGATCTTTACAATCAGCCCCCCCCCTTCAGGGGCACAGCTGTATGTCTGCAGAATTATAATGATAAAAAACTGGATTTCGATACCTATGGTGGGTAGAGCACAGATAGCTCTTTATGCAGTTTTAAGCTTAATTACAAACAATAATAACAACATCCTTTGAATGAGTTGTAGAAAATATAAAGTTACCATTAGTAGGGCTTGTGCAAAAATCGGACAAACCCTTAGACAAATATTAAAACATTCAACACTGTACATACCAAATTACAATAGAGATAATGTTTATATATGTAAAAACGGCTCGTTTGAGTTGAGAAATTTTTGTATGTAGAGGGAGGAGCAAACAACGTTTAGACCTTCTTTGGTCATCATAAGGTTCGCTCCTCTACGTACAAAATTTTCTAAACCCAAACGATCCGTTTTTACATACACATTTTTCTCTACAAGTGGGTTTTCTCGACATCACTGATTAGAGATAATGCTTGCAAGGAAAAGAAACATTCACTAATGACACGATACAACAAGTTTTATAATCGAGAAACTTCTCGTGCATCAGAGATTTGTAGGACACGTAGAGGCAAGGTACAAGTGCATCAAAATCAGCAGCTGTAACAATGGTTTTAAATTTTAAGGCAGTTAGATGTCAGTCTACCAAATTTTTCTTCCACTTCAGCCAGATTCCAGTATTCGCCTTTAGGCCATGAAAGCACTTAAGGTCTGGATTCAATTTTATACATTTTGCTGCTTTTCACGTCTATAAATATAAGGAAACCTTATTTATTTCTAATATTAAGCTACAAAATAATTGTGCCGCAAGACGGGCATTATAATCGTAGATCTTATGTTCCTTCTTTAGTAAACTTCACTTTTCAAATAAAATTTTTATATTTTATTATAATTTCTTTCAATTTATTTTATGCTCTGTGTCTCTTCATGTCAATATATAAATTATTGTCACTACAACTTTAGGTTACACATCTAAACTTGTGTCATTAGACAATGAGGATACTTTATATATTTTGTTATTTAATATTAATAGTATCATGAGATACGAATTGTAAACCTTGCAGTTTAAGTACTGAAGTTCTAGAAATAATCAATGAATCCAATTTGTTTCTTTGTTTTTAAGCACAAAACTACACAATGAGCACACCACACGCATCGATATAATCTTATTCTTATATCCATTAACTCCCCTCTTCCCACTAAGAAAAAAGAAAGTACAACACTGGTAACATTTTTTCTTACTTTTGGCCAAAAATACTTGTAAATCCAAAACTTTTTCCAAAAAAGTATAAAAAAGCGTTTTCCTTCTGATACTGAATTGTCTGCAGAAGTATCACTTGTGCTCGGTTATGTACATAAAATTACATTTAAAACATATTTTTGAAGCAGAAGAATATATCATAGTAAACAACTAGAATTACATTTAAACAAAATTTTGAAGTACAGAAAAACACTACATTTCTGTTAAAGTCGTTAGCTAATTAATAATTCTCTCAGATTTAGTATTGTGGATAGAAACTAAAATTATGTAGCATGTAACAAGTGAAAACAGTCGTTTTTGTTTCTTCGTTTCAGCTTTATATTTCATTTAATATTTGTATAGTATATCTTTAGTGTGTTATTAATTGAATACATGTTGGAAATATCAGGTTTCCCGCTTTTCAATTTGGCCAGGTCCGGCATGGCCAGGTAGATTAAGGCGTTCGACTTGTAATCTGAGGGTGACGGGTTCAAATCCCCATCGCACCAAATATGCTCGCCCTTTCAGCCGTGGAGGCGTTATAATGTGACGGTCAATCCCACTATTCGTTGGTGAAAGAGTAGCCCAAGAGCTGGTGATGGTTAGTGATGACTAGCTGCATTCCCTCTTGTCTTACATTGCTAAATTAGGGACGGCTAGCGCAGATAGCCCTTGAGTAGCTTTGCGCGAAATTCAAAAGCAAACAAACCAGGTACAAGTCGGGAAAAGCAGGAAAATGTATAAAATTGAATCCAGACCTCAAGTGCTTTCATGGCCTTAAGGCGAATTCTGGAACCTGGCGTTAATGTATGAACTTATGGCTCACATTCCCTCGCTTCGCTCGATCAATTTAATTTCCCCCCTATACCTCTAGAACTGGTAGTTACTTATCATCAGTGAACTGTAATTTATTCCTCTGATAATAAAATAGATCCTTGTCCAACTTGGTTGCTAAAATTGGTTATTTCATTCCTTGCACATTAGAAGAATTCTTAGTGTAACTTAGTTATTAAAAATGTATAAGTTAACTCATACGTAATTATTCCTTTTATACGAGAGTTTCTAATCAAACCCAACTATTACAATCGTTTAAGTTACCTCACCTGAAATAATTCTTTTCACACTAGAATAACCCTCAATCTTTTAGTCATTCCTTTTGCACTAAAATGTTCGTAGTGTAACGTAGTTATTAAGATTGGTTAAGCTACATATGTAATTATTAATTCAATAATAAAGGGTTTCTAATCCAGCCCAACTATTAAAATTGTTTAAATCACTTCACTTGTAATCATTTCTCTCATACTAGAATAGTTTTTAGTCTAACGTAAACATTAAAATTGTTTAAGTTACCTCATTTTTAATCATTCCTTCACATTAGAAGAATTCCTAGTTTAACCCAACTACTTTTAAGACACGTTGGTAAGTACTCACACAACTTTACTCTTACGGTAAAACCTGTCTAAGGCTTCCGAGACGAGTAAAATTTCCGGCTTAGACATGCATTTCCTTAATTATATGTAATTTTTTAAGAGGAACGTTATACAGTAAAATCTGTCTAAGAATGAAACTGCATAGGGCGGAAACATATACAAGCCGGAAATATCAAAATTTTGCAGCATTATCTTAAGATTTCTCTTATAAAAGGCCCTCTATAGGGCGGAACCTGTGTAACGCGGACGGAAAACTATCTTTCACCTACGTTATCTATCAGCAAGTGGAAGAATTAGAACCTGAGTAAGGCGGAAAAATGCTTTTCATTAAATATTAATTTCTCATTCAATTAATAATTTCTTTAAACATCAATAAATGTTGTACATGGAGGTAGAAAACCTAAATGAACATTTGAAAGTTGAACTTTTAGGTGACAAGTTGCATTATCTAGGAAAAGTACAATACTTCTATTTTCTTGTTCCATTCTTTTGTTTAATTTGTTAAAACATTCCTCCAACATAGCACTTGTCATCCACGTTTCATTATTCGCTTTCCATTTCACAAGAAGTTGATTATTTCTTAAATTTTTGAAACAGCGCCGATTTTTACTTTTATCTGTTACCCATGTAAATTTTCCCTAAATTTTAAAATTAGGGATGATATGAATTTATTTTTCGTGAGAATTATTTAAAGACTAGAATTTTGCACTTAAAAGACAAATATATTTCTACAAATCATGAAACTAATTTAACTGAAAAAATAATGACGGCAGAAAAAAGAACAGAATATATTTAACCAATACTTACTGTAACAAAATGTCTGAGAAGTTATTAATATATAAAAAATTATTAATTAAATAAGAAATTAATATTTAATTAAAAGCATTTTTTCCGCCTTACTCAGGTTCTAATTCTTCCACTTGCTGATAGATAACGTAGGTGAAAGATAGTTTTCCGTCCGCGTTACACAGGTTCCGCCCTATAGAGGGCCTTTTATAAGAGAAATCTTAAGATAATGCTGCAAAATTTTGATATTTCCGGCTTGTACAGGTTCCCTCCTTTATATATGCAGTTTCCGGATTAGACAGATTTTACACTATTATTTTTTCACCATCAGTCAACTTCACCAACCGTTATTGACTTCACTTCGGGGTTGGCGTTACAGGTATAACGTTACTTATTCGGAGCCTTTTTTTTGGCCCATATAACACAAAAGATGAAGGTTATTAGTATCAGGTATACACCCAATCATGTCTGTCAATAAAACCTTCACGCGAAGTAGTTGATAAAGTTTCCTAATTTTATTCCCGAGAATCTTTCTCTTTAGACAATCAGTTTTATTATGTTTATTTTATAATCGTCTGCAACAGTCATCGTCGTTTACAAAGCCCGAGACATTTCATATCTTCCTTAACGTCTTAGATTATCGTTAAGCCAGCGTACCTCACAGCTTGTGAATGTGTACATATTGATTTTTTGTGTCAACTCCTTACATATAGATATATTTATTACGTACTAATATTTAAAATATTCCGCAAATAACAACGTAGATATTTACTACTTTCTTGTTTTTAACACCATTTATAATAATTAGTTTCTCACATGGTCTAAAAACATTGACATGTCTAATAAAAGCAGTTACAGTCATGTGAAAAAGTTAGGACTCCCTATGAAAGCCTGTGTATTTTTGTAACATTTTTGGATAAATAGATATTTAATCTCAATTTTAACAATACTGAGAGATTATAGGAATATAACTAAACAATTAAAATTGAAGAAAAGACTTTTCAAGATTGTTTAGTTATATTCCTATAATCTCTCAGTATTGTTAAAATTGAGATTAAATATCTTTATATCCAAAAATATTACAAAAATACACAGGCTTTTATAGGGTATCCTAACTTTTTCACATCACTGTATATTCCATGTTTGATATAATCATTATACGTAAATATCTTGAATTAGCTACTAAAGTACAGTTAGTTAATACATAAAGACTTAACCTCGAGTCGTAAGACTATATTTGGAATTATAGTGTAAAAAGAAAGATTTAAAGAGGCAAAATATTAATAATTATTTAGGCAATAATTATTTAATAATTATTAAACAATTATTAAAATTGTTTAAGTTGCCTCATTTGTAATAACTATATGGGGAAAAAAGTTGTTCTATTTTGACAGTTGTATTTGGACAGCATTTTTTAGCACAAATTTGATTTTTCGTGTTATCTGTGCAACACTCTGACGTCAAGTCGAGGACGAAATCTCCGACTTTTGAATGCAGTATTTTACCTCCAATGTTTATGCTACTTTATGGTAGTATCAAAGAAATAATAATAAATGCATTATAATAATATAATTAAATCCATAATTATTATACGCTATAATAATGATAGAGATTACCCTTGAACTTGCTTCTTTGACATTTGAACTCCTCGGGTCGCGGGTTTGAATCTCAATCACACCAAACATGCTGCTCTTTCAGACATGGGGACGTTATAACGTGATAGCTAATCCCATTATTCGTTGGTAAAAGAGTAGCCCAAGAGTTGGCGGTGGGTGATGATGATTAGTTGCTAAATTAGGGACACCTCGGCTAGGGCAAATAGCCCTCGTGTAGCTTTGCGCGAAATTCAAAAAAAAAAAACTTCCAATTTTAGGGTTAAAGGAAAAACGTCAAGTTATGGAAACATTATCTGACGTTTTTTATTTTTACTTTTTGTGCACTTCAAATTCATCTCAGAAAATATGTTCCATAAGTTAAGAAACAGAACAACACTGCAGTTTCAAGTTCGCATACTACCACAACAAAAACAATAGTGCGATGAACGTGTACACTACCTAATTGCAGGAATTGTTTGACAAATATGTGAATCGTATAATATTCTAATTGTAATAGTTGAGAAAGGTATTTACAATTTACAGCAATTAACCCGTCTGCTCACCGCCCATAGGATGCTGCTTGAGAGTTACATAACTATTACATAGTATGCTAACACCTGAAGGTTACATAATTGATACGTAAATAAGCACCAGATTGCGCGGCTTTATTAGGGAAGAGTTGTCACCATAGTTCCACCAAGTGGCTCCAGAGGATTATGTAGATCATGATGTTTGAACTTAAAGTAACAATCAGTCTTAAAATTAGTATTTTATCTAATTCATATAACGTTGTGTTTACAATTATCAGTACTGAAAACTTTTAAAATCACGATTACAGTTTCATCTTATAAGCAAAAAAGTTATATCCGTTATTTTAATTTTATCAACTTTGTAGTTTTCGCTTCTATATTATCTACCGCTTACAAAGGCAGATGGTACTACTGAAGCTCTATAGACGGACGGTTTTACTAAGATTCTATAGATGGATGGCCTTACTTAGGTTCCAGAGACAGATAGTGTTAATATACTTCAGTATCATGAGATACAGATTTCAATTTCATGTTTATGATTTTAATTTATAGATTCATTTGTATTACATGTATTTAAAAGAGATCGATAGTCTTATTAGGAGAGCAGTATTACTATATTTTCGTTGTATAGCTTTAAAAATCTACCTCTCCCGCACTTTGTATTTCCAACAATTGGAGTTTATCGAGCCTGTCAGTAATTGTGCAGTTGTAGTCTCAGGCAAATTTGTCAAATGGGATGTGTCAGCAACAGAATTGGAAAAGTGACCTTTATCTCCAGTAAACATTCGTATTTCAAAATGGTAAGAATAATAATTACCAAGCCTAAATACAAGGTTTCAAATCAGCAAGAAACAACTTCTACACAGAGATTTGTGAACATATTTACAGATTAATAAGAATTGTAATAGTTAAATGTCACTATTTACGTATATACTTTAAACTTTAGTGAAACAATTTATAAAGCTAAACATGAAATTATTGCATGTTATTTAGGGATTTATGGTAATTAAATTTTATACATTATATTGATTATAGAAACAAATTATTTCTATAAGTGTTCAGACTTTCAGACTTCAGTACATTAAATGCATACTAAATTGATACTTGAAAACATAATTGGCTGCACTAACTTTCTTGTACAATATTTTTAAAAAAACGATACATTACATATGACAAAATCTTTCAATACAGATAATTGTAAAAGCATGTAAAGAAAATTCCTTTCCATGCTTTATCATTTGCCTTATTCAGATAATATTTAAATTAAGATTGTATGTATGACAAAAATTAACATATGTAACTGTTATTTATTATAGTTGTCTGGTTAGAATAATGGTTTTACTTGTAACTTTTTCGTACGTGTTATTAAATCTGGACTACAATGCTTTGACGTAATCACATGTTGAGACACAATGAGACACTCTTCGCTGTGCTCGTCATGAACTATTTATTTATAGAAACGCCATAGTCCCTCAGTAACACAATCCACACAGTGATATCCTCCTCCTTTGTAAAACATAAGTAAGACAGTTAAATTCATAAATTAAAACAACAAACACAAGCTGAGACATGTTAAAATCTTTATGACAATACTATGAATGTATATCAACGCTGACCACTTATAGAACCTTAGTAAGACCATCCGCCTGTAGAACTGTTGTAACACCGTTCTCCTATTTAAAATGTACAGAATATAAGAGTAAAAACTATAAAGTTGATGAGGTTAAAATAGCAAATTCAGTGTTTTCGTTTATAAAGCAAAACTTTAATTGTGATAAAAACATCTTGTTTGAATATCTTCTAACTTCTATCAAGTCTTCAGGTTTTACTATTTTGCAGTGCTACTAATATATTGGTTCATATGAAGAACATTTACTGGTGAGAATCCACATTTGCTTTCCAAGATTTGGACAGCTGGTTGTCGAGCGTATAAAATAGAACGTTTTCTTTTTGTACTGCTATTAATGAAATAGCTTTATAGTTTTGCTTCGTCTGCAATTAGTTAAGGCAGCCTATAAACAGTTCAACGCTCGAGCCTAGATAAGATTAAACCTTAACTTTTAAAATCACTCAATGAAACATTTTTTTGCATGAGTATCAGTCAGAGTGTTTCGGTCGCTAACTGTGCATCTACCTACCTGTGCTGGTTTTAGTATATCCAATTAAAACACTCGGAAGTCAGTAGGCAAAACACCTCTTAGTGAGTTACAGGCACATTATCAGTTTGAAAACTTAGTTTTTATCATTGAAAGTTTCATACTAAATAGCATTTTAAGTAAAAAAAATAAATGCAAGTTATCCTCAATGCAAAATTTTCAAATTTCATACTTTCTTTTACGAGTTTCTCCAAAACGGTGTTAGGTGATAGTGGCATATATCTATGAAAATAATGCCATTCACACACTAGCAAAGTTAAAACCAAATATGAAATAGGACCTTGCTAATTGTATCAGAACATTTTATTTATTTTGTAACGGCAGGAAGTTCATGCGGAAAACTTCAAATGACCCACTTAGATAAGTTAGGTATGCCCAATTTCTAAATTAAATACGATTGGTCTGTGTATCAATCAATCATGAAAGTATAATAAATCTGTTACCCCACTCTCATGTGTATGTATGCATTGTGATACTGGATGCGATGATATACGAAAAGAAAAGGTACAATACATTGAATTTTAATATAGTACATAGGCTTCCGTATCCAACAAAACGAATAATTACAAACGTTATATGTATATAATCTGATGATTGTACACCACAAGTTCATTGACCTAATTTAGAACTTGAGATTTCTATCCATTTGTTTCTGTGCTTTTATATATCAGTAATTAGTGAATTTCTATCTGGTTATCTTTTAACTATATTTTTATATATTTTGAAATATATGTCGATAAGGGAAGGAAAGTCATAAAAGATAATTATTTTCTAAGCAAACATCATAAAAGCCAGAAAAATATGCTTGTAATTTTAACATTTATTTTAATAATAAAATAAAACGCGAACGCAATAACAAAAAGCATTTATTAGATGTTTTGGAATCGTCAAAATTCCGTCATCAGCAACATAAGGTTATTAAACAAACAAACAATATTTGTAAATATAAAAGAAACATTAATACAAGCATAATTAAATATTTTGAATATACAAATAAAATAAGATAAATTGGAAATTTTATTTCTTCTGTGTGTATATACTTCTGTTGTAATTACAAATATTGTAAATGATGATGAAATTTTGGCGATTTAGAAACGTCTGATAAAGGTTTCTTATTATTAGGTTCGTGTTTTATCATTAAGCTATGTTTTGCAAAATATAAGTTTATTACTAATATTTATTTTAATTTTTACGGTGTAGAAAGACGATGCGTTCGTAGCTTTATATATATATATAATGCAACACATAACTGATGATAAAAAATCATAAAAGCGTGTGAACTGGAAGCCATAAAATGTATTTTTAGCAATATCAAAATCTATAAATTACTTTTTTCAGTAATCGATGGCCACAATTATTATCGTTTTCTTTTACTTTACAATAAAAACTTGGAAACAAATTTCGAAAGAAACTGTAATAAATACATCGCAAAACATAAAAACATCTAACTACCTCAAACGCAATCTCAGAAAGTTTGGGATATTTTCACAATTTATATTGATTAATATATTCCTACTAGATAATTGGTTGTTTTGTAATGAGTGCGACTTTTGTATTTTGTTTAAATTATTTTTCCGCCAAATGTTTTAACAACGAAGAAAAAAATCTTAAATCAAACTAAACTAAGTTTTTGTAGTTTTTAATTGATAATTTTATTTCAATATTCCTTCACGAATGAATATGAAAATCTTCTAAAAATTGGTTGGTGATGACTAGTTGCTTACCCTCTGGTCTTTTACTACAAAATTAGGAACGGCTAATGCAAACAACCCTCGTATAGCTTTTCGCCAAATTCAAAACAAACCAACTCAAACTGAACATCGACCAGATCTTATTTTAATTTCGACTCGTAATCCGAGTGTAGCGGGTTCGAATCCCCGTCGCACCAAACATACTCGCCCTTTCAGCCGTGGGAGCGTTATAACGTGACGGTCAATCCCACTATTCGTTGGTAAAAAAGTAGCCTAAGAGCTGGTGATGGTTAGTGATGACTAGCTGCTTCCCTCTTGTCTTACATTGCTAAATTAGGGATGGCTAGCGCAGATAGCTCTCGTATAGCTTTGCGCGAAATTCAAAACAAACCAAACAAAATATTGTTTTAATATTTTTTTCATCGTGAATTTCTTTACAGCAAAGATAGTCTACCTTTCTAGCCTCAAGAATGAAACATTCAATGAAAGTAACCACGAATTCTAAGAGGATTAGTAAAAGTTTAACTACACAGTAAAAAGAAAATGTTAACATGAATTCTTTAGATATCAAGATTACTAAAAAGAAATTCAAACGACGACTGTAATTTGCAAATATATTTACCCTCTTTCATTCAATAAATAGTTCTTTGTTTAGGAAGCACGCATGTATGTTAACATTTATTTTCATTTTAATTATCCCCATATCAGACTCAAAATGTCCTCTGGGGAATACTAGAACTGCTAGTAGCCAGCAAGGGAAGGCATGGAATGCCAGAAAACTCTGTAAAGGTGGCATTAAAGAATATATAAATTGGAAAAGACCTGGCAATGAATAAATATGATTGGAAGAGAGCAGCACACGTAAAGGATGTCACCTCTGCTAAAGGGAAAAGCCGAAGAAGTGCCACAGAAAAATGTTTGTTTGTTTTTGAATTTCGCGCTAAGCTACTCGAGGGCTATCTGCGCTAGCCGTCCCTAATTTAGCAGTGTGAGACTAGAGGAAAGGTAGCTAGTCATTACCGCCCATCTCCAACTTTTGGGCTACTCTTTTACCAACGAATAGTGGGATTGACCGTCACTTTATAACGTCCCCACGGCTGAAAGAGCAAGCATGTTTAGTGCAGACGGGATTCGAACCCACGACCCTCAGATTACGAGTCGAACACCTTAACTCACCTGGCCATACCGGCCCCGCCACAGAAAATAATCGATTAATCAAAATTACGATTATGGTGGGTAACGCCACGAAACGAAAAAAACAAACTAATTACAGTAGATGTTTCCATTATGAATTTTCATAATCATTTTATATTATCACTTCAAGGTTGTTCACTTCAATAGATTAACATCAAACCTCACAAAAAGAATTACCTAAACTAAATTAATGCTTCCGATTGTTACAACTACTTAAATCTAATAGGAATTAGTGGAATGTATTAGATTACTAAGCTCAGCGATTTACAGCTTATCAAATTCCACTAATTAAACAATTCTGTAATAAAAACCACCTGCCAATCGTTTACCAGATTGGGGGGGGGGATTCACTCATTTGTAAGGAAAAATCGAACCTCGGTGAAAAATGGAGTGAAACGTGGAGAAAAGGAAAATAAATAGGGGCTAATGCTATAAATTGAGAGAAGTTTTCATTTCATTTCCAGTGATCTCCTTTGAAATGTCACATAGTGTTTTCATGAACTTTTAAAATATTACGTCTGCCGGTAATGGGCATCTTCATTAAACGTGCCATTTTTCATTAAGTTCCATCATAAGATAGTTCCCTCTCTTTCTAAAATTAAACACAATTCTAGTATAATGAACATAAAAGATGATACGTAATGTGCAATTTTGTATGGCTTGTGATTCACGAAAATAATTTCCTTAAAAATCTGTACCGCGCGTCTTGCAGTGTTATTATTAAAACAGTGCTAATACAAATCGTCATGAAACAGCAAACCGTCAGTGATCTAAGCAAAACAGCTGTTTCAATCTAATACA
Organism: Tachypleus tridentatus; assembly: GCF_004210375.1. Taxonomy (NCBI): domain Eukaryota; kingdom Metazoa; phylum Arthropoda; class Merostomata; order Xiphosura; family Limulidae; genus Tachypleus; species Tachypleus tridentatus. Next base: position 23,246,295 of record NC_134832.1, on the reverse strand, counting down.
GTTAGTCCTTCCTGGCTCTGGCATAGTATTATTGGTTAACTTTGAAACTAATTCTTAATTATAATCATATAAAGAATTTTTCTCCTTCAGCAGTGGTCAGCTTTGATTTCGAAAAGTATCTCAAGCACACAGCTGCTACGTACTTATTCCTTACAAGACTGCCATTGAAACAACGAAAGGAAATTCCAAGGCTATGCTGGTAAAGATGGCTCACAAATGCCCAGCTAGTGTATTAGAAGAACTTGCCACGCTGCGCCCAAAAGAAGCCCTGTCACAAATAAAAAAGGCCCATTATATGTCTTGCATAGCAATTCCAAGCCACATGTAGAGACATAAAGCATACTCAGAAAGAACAGTCCTTTCTTCCATAGATACACCTTATAGAAACTCGAATACAAATAATCCATATCACTTCAGGTATCGATTTTAATTTCTAAAAAGTTGTTTAATTTTTGGAATTTCTCACTGTTGTACCATTTAGTACGTGCAAGAACAGAAGTCAAACGTATAAAATGAATAATTAAATCTTAATCTTCAGGTGTAAATAAAATAAATATGTGAGTGTGTGAGTGTTTGGAATTACACACAAAGCTACACAATGGTCTATTTGTGCTCTGCCCACCACGGGTATCGAAAACCGGTTTCTAGCTGTTTGAGTTCTCAGAGTACCGCCATGCTACTGGGGGTGATTAAATATGTATTGCTTAAAAATAATTACTTCACATGTAAGACATCAGATATATTCTTACAATTATTACTCTGAGAGTATCCGTACATTTTTTACATGAAAACGACAAAAATAAAGTATATTTGATCTTCATTATAAGAAGAAAGTAAGGAATAATTTACTGAAAATAAATCAAAATTAATCGAACTCTATAGCACAGTTATATACAAAATAAAAATTCACCATTCCCACCAAATATTTACACTTATAGGTTGTATTTGTGTGCCAAACAAACGAGTTTGCTAGACTAAGGATAAACTCCCCATTTGTATGTGGAACTCGAAACCATGGGTTAAAAACTGAATGAAATGTGGGGAAGAAGAAATCAAATAAGGGCTAACACTAAAGACGGAGGGGATGGTTCATTTCCTATATAGTGACCTCCTTTCAAATTTCTCATAGTGTGCTCTCGACCTTTCACAATATTAAGAGGCCTGGCGTGGCCAGGTGGTTAGAGCACTCGACTCGCACTCTGAGGGTGGTGGGATCGAAACCCCGTCACATCAAACATGCTCGCCCTTTCAGCTGTGGGGGCGTTATTACGTGTCGGTCAATCCTACAATTAGTCGGTAAAACAGAAGCTCAAGAGTTAGCGGTGGGTGGTGATGAGAAGCTGCGTTCCCTCTAGAATTAAACTTAGGGACGAATAGCGCAGATAGTCCTTGTGTAGCTTTATAATTTATCAAATGTAAGTAGACTAGTTAATAATATATATGCAACTCCTCCTCGCCGGTACAGGAAATTAGTAAATGTAGGTGGGGGGTTGGCGTAGCATCTGGTAAAGAAAGAGTAGTCATAGTTGGAAGATTCAACCAAAGCTGTAAATGCTTTCTGTCTGTGTTATAATAGTTCTTAAGCGAGTAACAAAGACGAGTGTATAACTCACTGTTCTAAAGCAGTTCATATTAGAGTAAAACATTAAACTATATGGTTTCGTAGATTATTTTGTGCCACCTTTTAAAAGTTTGTGAGTTAAGCCTACAGAGAGGACTCGAATTCTCCGTTTTCCAAGTAATTATGAATACCAGTTAAGTTACGGAAAACTGTTGGAGACGCAGGTGAATGAATGATCCATTTTAATCACTTTGAGATTCCAACGTCTATAGGTAACAACACAAACTTTTTTTAATTGATGGAATTTTTTAATATTTTGTAATATTTTAAAGGTCAAGTTGTTGAATAAGACCTTGTTAGTTTAAAGCTTTTTTATTAGATAAGTATAAACTAGTGGTTAACATGCTCGAGCCTCCCGCTAGTACAGCGATAAGTCTACGGCTTTACAACGCTAAAATCAGGGGTTCGATTCCCCTCAGTGGGCTCAGCAGATAGCTCGCTGTGGCTTTGCTATAAGAAAACAAACACGCTGGAATTGTAAATCAGAAAAACACATGGTTCGTGCTCCTTGCCGTGAACTTGTACTTTGCATTTTGGAGTCGTGGGTGCACTTAAGTAGTAACGGTATAATCTAATATTATGTCAAACGAGAGAGGAACAAGAGTTGACGGTAGACGTTGTTGACTAGTTGCTTTCAACGCGCAAATTTTTCAATATAAAAAAAAAAGACGTTGAACTATATATAAATTAAATATCAAGTTTCAAATTTTACAGTAACACGATATTTCTTTTAAATGTATTAAAGGTACTTCGATTTGTTGCTTGCTTTTGTTTTAGGTTACTTGCTCTATCCACCGCGAAAAATCAAACCCCGGATTATAGCGCTGGGAGTCCGTAAATTTACTGCTGTCCCACCGGGGACAGGCATTCCGAGTTAGTTATTACATATCTTGTTATTATTAATTCAGTATATTGTGGCTCATATTTTATGAGCATACCTAGATAGCTTTTCTTTTACTCGCTTAATGACTGGTTAAAAAGTAACACAATACGTGCGTATGTGTACGTGTTTCGGGTGTTCGCGCCTAGCAACCAAAGAAGTGAAACTGCTGTGCCCGTCCTTAATTTTAAACTGATATAATGGAGAGAAAACAGGCAGTAAACATGATCAATTAGTAGGCCTCTCTAATCAAAAAGCGGGATTTGATCGTTACTCTTATAATGCACCTACAGGCCCAACTGGAGCGCAATTTTGTAGTAACAGGACGTAAATATAGTTTGGCACGTTAACTCTAGACCACACCTAGTCAAATAAGCAAAGTTAAAGGTAGAAAAATATAACATGGGCAAAATAAAAACTATACATGATTTATTACATCGTATAGAGACAAGATAATTTCAAAACCGGTTGGACACTTCTACCTAATGACCTCATACAGAGATTTCAGTTTGATTAATATCAAATGATTTTTTTACACCATTTCTTCATAGTGGAAAAGTTTACAGATACATAATAAGCTCCAATCGTTTACTGTATTTACTTTCTCAACACAGAATCTTTTTATTTACACAATTAATGAATATGTGATTCACATGACAGTACCTACTTTTCGATACAAGTAAAAATGCCATTTTTTGTCTGATTATATGTATTCTTATATTTTATTTAACATTAATAAAAATATATAACACGTTTCCTTTGTGTTCATGTTTCACCACCAACTGTTGTTGAAGTTTTAATTTAATTCAGTGACGAACTGTGACAAATAATGGAGGTGGGAGGACAAAAGTAACCTAAATCGTGTGACTTTCTATATGGACGGTCCCTTACAAACTACTTCAAAATTTTGAATAGTCGGCAACTCTAGTAAAGCTTGACATGCGTATGTTAATGATACCCTTGTTCATCTTTCTTAAGCACTCGAGTTTTTTTTCAATCATTATGTACCTAATTTTACATAAGAACATAAGAATATTGTAAGATTCAAATTTAATACACGTTCCGAAACAAGCAGAGTAAACAAAAAGTAAGAACAACAACAAACACTACGACTCAATATTATCACGGGCAAAGTTTGTATTGAAAATAAATTTTACAATGAGTTGGAAGTCTTTCCTTGTCGCTTACTTATACAAACGAACTTCACATCGATGTTGCTCCGCATATTATTAAAGAAAAGTAACATTATTAATTTATCACATTGACTTGGCGCCTGTCACTGCCATTAAATAAGAGATGACTTTAATGCTTTAATCAAAAAGTTACTTTTCGAATTGAAAGGGGGGGTAAAATTGTACGCGACCGGGATGCGAACCCGCGACCCTCAAATTATGAGTAGCACGCCTTAACACGCTTGGCCATGCCGGGCCTTCTGCATTAAGACGGTTGAAGACGTGGTTGAGGTTAACTATGTCTCAGTGCTGCCTCAACCATGTGGCAGTTTGTCACACTCACAAAGATAAGGTCGACAAGATAAAGAAGAGATTATGAAAGAATTCATAAACAGATCATCACAAAGGAGGTCTACGTTTGGGAACATGTAGACTAGAGGATTAAATGAATCTTACTTCAATGAAAAGTATGAATAATTTAATTATTTTTATCAAACAACATGAACAGTTTTTCAGTAGATATAAACTTATCAAGGGTTATTACTGATTTTATTAATATTTGAAAACGTAATTCATGCAATGAAAGTTATTAGTAACCTTGTCAAGTATAATGGCCATCTTTTATACTGTACAGTGTGCAGGAATAAATTCATGTGGCAGTTAATTTGTGACACATTTGTCTTTATTCTATTAGCATTTTGAAAACTGTTCACAACACCACACTTATACAAATCTACATGGAAACCTTGAAGTATTGTGGCAACAAGATTACTCTGTGACTGCATGTTTACAGCTTTCAGGTTCATGTAATCAGAGATTACCAATTTGCAAACTGAACAGACCACATCAGTGGTTGCAAAAATCATCTCCCCCCTCCATCGGGTGTAAAAAATCTACGCCCCTATTTAAAACTAGTTAGATTTGTGAAATTATTTTAAGCACTGGTATAGGGAACCACGGATCTGATAGGGATATTCCTTTCGGGCAGTTTTACAAGTTCGTAGTAGCTTGATTTATTTTATATTTCGCGCAAAGCTACATGAGGGCTATCTGCGCTAACTTTCACTAATTTAACAGTATCAGACTAGAGGTAAAGCAGCTTGTTATCATCACCCATCGCCACCTATTGAGTACTGTTTTGCCAATGAATAGTGGGTTTGACTGTCACATTTTTATGCCTCCACAGTTGAAAGGGCGAGCATGTTTGGTGTGACGGGGATTCGAATCCGTGACTCTCAGTCGATCGCCCTAACCACCTGGCTATGCCAGGCCATTCCGCCTGGAATTCATTAAGTAAGCTTTAGCTGTGGCTTAACAAAGATTTAACATAGTTGTTAAAGGTTTTGTTGGGACCTGAGTTTAGGATGGTAAAGCTGTTAGAATCAAGGAAGCCGTTTATTTTATCGCGATATTCTTGTTTTTCAAGTACAACAGTGATAACTGGGTTACTGTTCTGTTTATTAAATTATCATTTTTAATTTCATATTTTATTACTTCAATCAGCTTTGACTCTTTTATCTCCATTTTTAGCCTATCGGTCTCGGAAGAATGTTGAATCATTTTAGGAAATATATAATATTTGTTACTGAGTCAGATTCAACATTAAATACTACCTCTATATCTATTGTAAAAAATTTAACGTCTTTACATTTAATCTAGAATTTTTTTTGAGAGTCTAGTTATTTCATCTATTGTTTAACAATATGTATATATACTTCATTTTTTAATGACCATGGTTTTCCCTCAATTTTGTAATTAGAGAGTTTTTCCAGCTACTGACGGTTTCAAGTATCAATTATATATGATATACATATATTGTAAATCCCGCAATTTCATAGAATAATCGGCCAACATCTTACCAAATGCGATACTCCTTAACAAGGTTGGATTATTGGCCCCAGATTTTTCAACTTATAGAGGCCCCTCGATACAGAACCTCTACGTGTAATACATTTATAGTTATGGCTTGAGGCTCTCTAATGAGTATGAGGCCCTCGGCTTCAGCCCAGTAATTCTATGCTTTAATCCGAGGTTGTTCCTCAAATGCATAGATTTAAATATCACAATGCAAACATCTCGAGTAGTACTTCTACGATGTAGAATGTTTCGTTCCGTTATCCTGTTTACTAATGAGTTTAGTCTTTTTTTTTCCGTGTTCGTTAAGGAAACCAGTAACTATAATTATATAATATGCTTTATGAGGTGTCTTCGTTCAAAGGAATGTGTTGCATTTCACTCTTTGAGCAACTTATCAACCTATCCATATTTTCTTAAACTTATTTGTTTGGTTGCAAAATTTAATTTATAATTATACTCAGAACTTAGTTATACATATATAATACAAGTCATACTCGTAATTAAAACAAGGTGCACAGAAAATTACATCAAATATTCATACTTGAATTAAAATTATGAATTATTTTTAAACGTTTGGCTAACAAATAGCTGATTCATTTACAAATTATTCTAAAAACCTGGAAGGTATGAGTCAGTTACTTGATGCTTAATGGATAAGCAGAATGAAGTAGTTATATTACTATTAACAGTACATTTAAAGATCGCGATAATTGCTAGCGCTTGTTTCACGTTACTAATACCAGCAGTAACACGAGTATCATCTTATAAACTACACGTGGACTATAAATTTTAGCAAAAGTTATAAAACTTACCTCAGGTAGAAAAGCGCTGGGGTAACAGAAAGTTGGTGATGATTGCAAACTTTCAGACGTTTTGTATATGGCATACTTAGGTAACTACTTTTTGAGTCATGGAAAGCACAAGACAGAACATAACCTAGTCAATAAATAAGCTACTATTCTCTGTACGAGTACCAGTCACAGCTGGCTTCACCGCTGCAAATGAGAGATCTCGCTGATAAACACATATGTAACGAGAACGCACGAGAAGAAGACCTGTGTATGTGTGACACACATATATATATACATATACAAATACAATTTTACCGTGTGCTTTCAATATAGTATATTGATATCTAGGTAACTTCACATTTTCTTTCGAAAGTTATGAGAGTCTTGAGAACATAAAACTGTAGGAGGTTGCATAAAGAAATAAAATGACTAAAACTACTATTTTTCTTTTCGATCGGTTAATTCAAGAGACTAAAAAGGCTATTTAAATATCCACTGGTAAAAAGACAGGCCAGCAGATTTTTATTGCCAAAATATTTCAAAATTTATTCTTTGATGTACAAGTTGAATTAAAGTATTATCTTAAAAGTTTTTGGTTTTTTTCAAATACACTGTAAATTTCTCTTCTTATATATGCTTGTATTTTTGTACAATAGTAAATGGCGACGTATGACGTGAGTGATTTGTACAGTCAGTAAAAAAAATTAATCTTTATCAAGGCAACAATATATCATTTTTGTAACTTCAAACCTGTAAGTTTTATTGGTTCATTTTTAGTATTTTAACAATACTTCATAGATGTCGTTAGGTGCTGGTGCATTGAGTCCCATTGGCTCGAATTCCAAGTAGGTATCTTGAAAAACCAGAAAATAAAACCACGATCGACATCGGGGCGAAATCCGTAAATTCATGTCCCTGTGTGTATACAGGAACGATTCTAGACTAATTACTATAGTTTTGATTAATCAGAATATTATTTATAAGGACTTTATACGGTATCATATTTTCAAAACTTTTGTTTGTTTGTTTAGAAATTTCGCACAAAGCTACTCGAGGGCTATCTGTGCTAGCCGTCCCTAATTTAGCAGTGTAAGACTAGAGGGAAGGCAGCTAGTCATCACCACCCACCGCCAACTCTTGGGCTACTCCTTACCAACGAATAGTGGGATTGACCGTCACATTATACACCCCCACGGCTGGGAGGGTGAGCATGTTTAGCGCGACGCGGGCGCGAACCCGCGACCCTCGGATTACGATTTTCAAAACTATTTGAATTTTTTTTTTTTTTAGCAAAAGTAAGTTTATTAGTTTCATCTTCATCAACCTAATGTAAACAATAGCTACTAAAAATATCCAGTAGCTACTGTTTGTTTGTTTGTTGCTTAAACACCAAACTACACAAACTAGGCAATCTGTGCTCTTCCTACCACGCGTATCAAAACTCGGTTTCTGACTTTATAGGTCCACAGCCATGCCGCTGTGTCACTAGAAGGTCCGGTAACTATTTTTGTTTCGTTGTTTAAAATTAAGCACAAAGCTATACGATGAACTGTATGTGCACTGCCCACCACGGGTATCGAAACCGGGTTTCTAGAGGTGTGAGTCCGCAGCTACACCGCTGTGCCAATGGGGGGCCCACTAACTGTTAGTCGCAGTGTTGGCAAAGGTGTATTTGTTTAAAGAAATGCGAAAACTGAAATATTACATAATCTACAATATTCTTCTACAATTGTTTGGCTCGGCATGGCCAAATGGTTAAGGCACTCGACTCGTAATCCGAGGGTCGCGAGTTCGAATCTCCGTCACAACAAACATGCTCGGCCTTTTAGCCGTGGGAGCGTTATAATGTGATGGTCAATCCCACTATTCGTTTGTAAAAGAATAGCTCAAGAGTTAGCGGTGGGTGGTGATGACTGGCTGTCTTCTCTCTAGTCTTACACTGCTAAATTAGGAACGGCTAGGGCAGACTCCTTCCTGTAGCTTCGCGCGAAATTCAAACCAAACCACAATTGTTTCACACTGCCGTTTTGACACCGTCACCAGACAACATACTTAAAATCTACAAAATGTACATTAGACCAACAATAGAATATCCATCACCTGCCTGGATTAATACAGCACCCACACATGTACAGAAACTTCAACGTATACAAAATTCAGTACTAACTTCAGCATATAAAGTACCACGTAGCACCTCAACCACATTCATGCACAAGTATGCAAACATAGACACAATATCTGAAAGACTCTTGCATAATTCTCTAAAATATGTCAATAAGAATTGGAATAAAAATGACTTAATGTGTGATCTCGACAGATATCACGTACATGATGTAAATAGTCCTAAATACCTCTCCCCCTTTAACATATATTTAAGAAATGTAACACAAGCTGGCCACTATGCACTAGACACTTAGTCCTTGTTTCTTTTTTTATTATTATTATTATTACTTTCTTTTGTGTGTGTGTGTGTGTTACTACAAGTAGTAGTAGCATTCTCTCTATGAAGAAAAAGGAGAAATATACAAAAAGAAAAATATATATATATATATAAATAAAAAATGAAGAAAAAAAACACAAGAGAAATAATAAAAGGGAAAAGGCCCGGCATGGCCAAGCGCGTAAGGCGCGCGACTCGTAATCCGAGGGTCGCGGGTTCGCGCCCACGTCGCGCTAAAACATGCTCGCCCTCCCAGCCGTGGGGGCGTTATAATGTGACGGTCAATCCCACTATTCGTTGGTAAAAGAGTAGCACAAGAGTTGGCGGTGGGTGGTGATGACTAGCTGCCTTCCCTCTAGTCTTACACTGCTAAATTAGGGACGGCTAGCACAGATAGCTCTCGAGTAGCTTTGTGCGAAATTCCAAAAAAACAAACAAAAGGGTGAAAAAAAAAAACAAAAAACTTCTTGTTCGTCCATGCATGGACTGTGCCCTGAAATGGGCCTGAGTATGATGTTATACTTTTACTCTGGCCCAAAGCTTAAAAAAAACAAAAAAACCTAAAGACAGACGCTATAATCGTTCGGGAGGGAGGAAGAGGTCAAATGTACCTGACCCTCCTGGGTATTTAACAACAATACCCAAATACCGACACAGTGAAACCTGGAATTGCCGTTTTGACTTGAAGAAAAAACAAAAACAAAACAGGATGAAAAGCATGCTGATTAAAGAAAATATGTTTACAATGAGTCATTCACGGTAGTTGCATAAGTAGCTAAGTGCTTATTTTTAACAAGCAGTTAAGCGCACTCGACCTATTTGAACAACAGCAGAAACATTTTCTATTGGAATTTCAGTGATGCCATATTATATCATATAAATTCCATTGTCACTTTTCATGTTGTTATCAGCAAGAATTTGTGTGTAAAAGTAAATAAAAGTGTAAAATAACCATACTACCTGATAATACTGTGACGTTTGTGTCAGGAGTGTGTGTCATTTTGTAACATTTTTGGCAAACGTCAAGAAAATTTACTGATATAGGAATCGCTGCGTATAATAAACTTATAACATTTAAATCACCTGTTTTTAAGATATTTCAAAGTGACATGTAACAAAATATTTCAACCATCGTGGGAAGAAACTGAGAGATGCTTTGGTGTTTTCCTCAAAGGAATATGATATAATAACGTAACTGCAGTGAATATTTTTTTTCTCGGTTGGCAAGCACATATAGCTAGGCCTACATAATTAACTGCAATTGGTAAGAAAGTTGGAAGAGTTGTACTTCTCTAGCGCGATTCAAAATCTAATTACGATTCACGTACTAGGAAGGAATATAATGATCATTGTACTTTCTAAAGCCATTTATGTGTATGAGCATTAGAAAATGTGCGATCAAGATATTCTTTCCGTGATTTTTAAGTTATATAAAACATCAAGCATCACCTTGAAGCCATTAAATATATCATTCTATGCTCACACTCTGAGAACCATCACTCAACATATTTTTATACAGAGTATGTAGAAAGATTAAAGACACGGGTTATGCCTCTTGTGATTTTCCTCCAGAAAGACTTAAATGAGCTATTGACAAGACTGGGAGTGGCTATGATGTAAAAGCTAATAAAATTGGATTTCATCATGGTGGCATGGCATGACTGTGCTGCAAAAAATGGACTATCTCTAAAGTTAAGTAGGTGTTGAGAAGCACCTTGTGCAGTAGTCAAAAGAATCAATCATATGAATTATAGAATTCAGAAGAACAGGTGGTCCAAATCCGATGTAATCGTGAAGAACTTTGGTGAAAGAACAGCCAAGTGGTTAACTTTAAAGAAGACTTCACGAAAGGAAAAGAAACTTATCAAAGAACACGAGATTCTTGAAGAGACAACTTCCATAATACACCCAAAAATGAAGCCACCAATTGATTTACAAGACCCTGTACCGAAAAAAAACACTCCATCATTAACAGAGGGCAAGTGTTGGTAAAGAGCGAGAAGTTATTCCATCTTCGTACCTTAAGCCAAGGAAAAGAAAACCACCAAAAACACTTGGTAACTGGAGATTTTAGGAATAGTTAACGAGGAAGGAAACAAAATAATTATTTGTTAATCAATAAGAAAATTTATATGCTACCTCATTCTCCTCAATGAACAAGTGGTAAGTCTAAAGGCTTATAACACTAAAAACTGGGTTTGATATTTGCTAGATTGCCATGTGCTGTCCCCGATGGATAGCGGTATGCCTACAGACTTAAAAAAACTCTAAAATCCGGGTTTGATTATTCGCGGTGTACACAGCAGGTAGCATAATGTGTCTTTGTTCTATAATAAACAACCCAAGCCACTGTTTTTATTTTTCATAACAAATCTAAACATTCTTACACCATGGTAAAAATTACAAATCTATATCGTTTTAAATTAAAAGAAATAAGCAGCAAAAAATTAGAATATATTAATGTAAGGAATGATAGCAGATATATTAATATTTTCTGAAGATTTTAATATTTGTTTGAAGTTAAGCACAAAGCTACACAATGGACTATCTGTGTTCTGCCAACCACGGATATCGAAACTCACATTCTAGCGTTGTATGTCCACAGACATACCGCTGTGTCACTGGGTGGATTAGGGGAGCAATATTTAAAGTAGCATTGCTATACACAGCATTAAGTTACAACTAGTGACTGAAGAATTTTGGGGGACGTAAATAAATTTTGAAATGAGGATGTGGTGGTCTAAAATTCTGCACCTGTGTTCATAGGTTTACTCCCAGTTCGAGTGAAATACTAGTTTTAATAAGTTTACGGATGCTATATACGTCAGCTAAAGTTTTTGGTGTTCAATATGTATGTGTATAAAGACAGACAGCAAGAAATGAGCTTAGATGCATGTGATCAGCTGTGTGCAAAATATTAACAATTATTCACTTTTTTAAGCCCTGTAATATATCACATATATTTGGGATATACTAGATTAGGAATCGTACTTTTATTTAGTTTCAGTTAATGGTGAAGTAAACACGCTTATAGTTTTATAAAGTTTCAGTCTCCCAATAGACTAAATATAGCTAATCTCACGTATCTCAGAACATATTTTGGTGGCTTCACTCACCCTTTATCCAATTAAGAAGACATATAACGATACTTAGAAGTGTTTCAGGTAACACTGACAGGTTTCAGTAAAGCTTATATGGATTCGCTTAATGTTGTAAGCTCGTGACCAAAACGTGACAGAAGGAGATTCTAAAGACACGTGTTTTGAATAGTTTGTTTGTTTGTTTGTTTTGGAATTTCGCACAAAGCTACTCGAGGGCTATCTGTGCTAGCCGTCCCTAATTTAGCAGTGTAAGACTAGAGGGAAGGCAGCTAGTCATCACCACCCACCGCCAACACTTGGGCTACTCTTTTACCAACGAATAGTGGCATTGACCGTCACATTATAACGCCCCAACGGCTGAAAGGGCGAGCATGTTTGGCGCGACCGGGATGCGAACCCGCGACCCTCAGATTACGAGTCGCATGCCTTAACACGCTTGGCCATGCCGGGCTTGAATAGATCAGTAGTTTTTTAAGCATGAGCACGGCTAGAGTTCGGGCACGTGTGTTTATCTATTTGATTGTTCATTCATCTTTGCAGTTGCGATTTTCATGGTCTATTAATTGATAAAGACACGGTGAAAAGTTAAATAAAATAATGTAAAAAATAAACACTAATTACATTAATCAAAGATCCGGTCACGAATGTATTGGAACACAAAAACTGCTACGTCATTAGTCAAGATGTGATAAATTATACAGCATTCAGTTACTGAATGCAGTAACTTCAAAGTTTTTGTTAAACTTATAAAATATTTGTTTATATTCTCAACTTCAACGTTAAAGTTTATTACAATAAAATAATAATGCTTTCGTCTGATCTGGACAAATCAGGATGAGCATTTTTCATTGTATGCTAGATGGTAAGAAGAGTTATAAAATGTTTTAATAAATTATAACTTTCTTGTAAACAATTTTTTTTGTGGAATGTCAGAGTTCAGTGACACTCGTATAGCTAAAATATTCAATTGGTAAAACATTTGACATTACTATATTTGTATGTTGAATACATTTTAATAGTATAAAATAAAGTAACGAAATAAAAACTACCATAATGTATTCAGTCGTCTCAATTTAGGCAGGACTTCATTCGGAATTAGTTTATGACTACAGTCTTAATAGCTGTACGGTTTTCCAGTGGGACAACGGCAAGTTTTAAGGAGTTACAACACTAAAATGTGGGGTTCGATTCCCCGCGGGGGACACAATAAAGAGCACAGTGTGACTTGGCTCTAAGGAAAACAGATAAACAAAAGTTTATAAGTAATGTTTAACGTTAACACAGCAAATGTGACGAGACCTGATTCTGAATAGTACTTTGTGAAGGACAGAATTGATACTTCCAGGGAACGTTGTGCACATGGAGGCATTAGTTTGTATTTAAAAATGAAAGCTCTTTAACAGTGTGTAAATATTACAGTTTATTTCTTTGTTTTGGCACAGGACAAAGATGTATATATTGAGATGGGTCTGCTATTTAAGACAAGTTTCTTTTTACCTTAAAAATTGTTAACGATTGACAGTTAATGTGCAACGAAACCCATTTTGAAAAATATTAAATTACATTTTTCCCTAGTTGTCCTTAATTTTGAAATGCTAAACTAGAGGGAAGTCAGCTAATCAACATCAGCCACTGTAAATTCTTGGGCTATTCTTTAACAACTTATAGTGTTTTAACCATCACAATATAACCTTACCGCTAGATTGCAAGTGGAATGCCCTAACCACCAGACCATAGAAGGTATTCTGAAAAAAGATTAGCAACCGTTACCATGAAGATGAAATAGTATTAAACACTATCTGTGTTGATGTTACGTATACGTGGCCCGTAAGATAATTTCATGAATAACCTATTTTGTGCAAAGTAATTTTAAAATATTACCTACTGCATATTTGTAGGTCAAGTCCTTGGGTGTAAAACGTGTATACTACATTCAGAGCGGAGGCCATACATCGAATCGCAGAACAAATTGATTGGCTTTACTCGCAATGAGGCATCTATATTTGGTCACTGTGTTCACATTCCTTATACTCAGTATGATGGTGGGTTTTTCGTACCAACAGATAATTAAAGCGTGTGCCGTTAGGCCATGGTATAATTAATTAACAAAAGAATATAAAAAGAGAAAAAGTTCGTACACACAAAGAACAACGAATAGAAGCCATGCTGCTTTCCTTCAGGAAACGACTAAATGTCAAATAATGGCAACGATCAGGCTTAATAAACTATGAATGATATATATGTTAGTTATCTATTGGTGGATCAATAAACCTGTGTTTCATAAATAAACTAGAGATGTAAAGTTTAGGTGTTAGCAATAATGTTCCATATAAAAATGATTCATTCTTTCTTTATATATATATTTTTATGTATTTATCTATCAATTAACAGAGTGTGAGTTTATAATAGTTTCAGTAAGCTGACAGGTTCCAAAGACAGATATAGACAATTTTGGAATTTTTGTCTTTTTTCAATTTTCAGCCAAAAAAGTACAGTTTGGAGTTTTTGTGAACTATTCACGTATATATTAACCAACATATATGGGATTTAGTATTAAGATTCCTTCTTACAAGTTTCAAGAAATGATATGGATAATTTTTTTTTTTTTTTTTTTTTTACCTTTCTGTCTGGTGTCAAAATTGGCCATGTTGCGATTGCGTGGCGGAGCCATGTTGCATTCGCCCGCGAATGTTGGCCTCTTTGTTTTGTTTTGTTTCAGACATTCAACCAAAGCTACAAAACTCCTACTTGCTCATAACCGTTCCTAATTTTGAGCTAATAGAGCAGAGAGAAGAGAGCTAACCAGCATCACCTACCGTCAGCTCTTGGGCTAATCTTATCTAACCGCATAGTGGATTTTCGTAATCACTCTTATAAAGCAGCCGTGGTCTCAAAGTGCAGAGTGCGAACTTGAACCCTCGGATCAACAGTCCAGCCGCGCCGAACCCACTACGTTTATAACTATGTATTTTAGCGTCTCATAAAAGATGACTCGAAATGTATTTTATTAATACATTATTTTTTCTAAACTGATAATCCATATAAAATATTAAATATTCTGTTTAAATGTTGATTTTGACATTAAGCGGATTATCTAACAGAGAAAAATGCAATATGTTGTCATATTGATGCGCTAAATCAAACAAAATAGTTGAGAACTTATTCAAATTGTGATATATATGAAATGAACCAAAGACAGCCTGTGAAGGCTCATAACTGTAACAAAACATTGTTTAAACTTACATGTGCGATACGGGGCTAAAAAGAATAACACACTTTACTTTATCTTATTATACACATATTACCGATATAAATACTTGCATATGTATGCATGCATCTACTCTAGAGCGTCCTAGGAGAGTTCATTAAAAGAAAATAGCACTAATAAATAAAATAAATGTTAATAATAACAGTTATTAGCTCTTAGTTTATTATCATATTTTAATATTTATTTTTAGTTATAAAATAAATAACCGAATGAAATATATTTTTCCATAATGAAACTACCATCTAAATACTTTTACAATTCACATTAAAATTAATTACACAATAAGCAATGAAAATTGTTTCAATTTTGTAAAATATCTCATGTTTTATAGGAACAACAACAAACATATACAAATCGTTATTTGACTAAAGTTTAACGTTTTCGTTTACTGTTTAGTTTCACACACTTTTCCTTTTAACTGGAAAAGGAAACCAAACAAGTCAAAATATCGAGCATATGATTTTGTAACATTTTTTTTCCTAATACTAATATGGGATTCTATTGCACGACAAACTGTGAAGTAAAAAGTCAGTTTCGACAGAAATATTCATACTTTATTTAGCTTCATACAATGACGTAACGTATCTAAAACCAACACGCCTCATACGTTTAATATTTTGCTCGAGAAACGAATTACCGCACTTTACGGTGTATGAGACGTACTTTTTTCCAAAAAAAAAAAAAAAAAAAAGAGCGTTCTATACACCGAAGGTAAAAAAATTTATGCCTCCCTAGCAGGGGCGGAGATCCTGGGGGGATGGGTGGGATACATCTCCCCTTCATTTTAGGTGGGGGTATGGTGCATACAATCATCCCCCCTGCTATTTGGTCTGTTGAATTGTTTTATTGCATCACAGGCCTACAAATTATGTGTTTATTCTTGTGATTCTCGTGTTCTAAGCAATCGAATTACATAATTAGGCCTAGATGTAGGCTTTTTCAGTAGCCGAAATGTACATCTTTAATATAGGCTTGCTTCTAAGCTTTGCGATCTAAGCGATAGTTCGTATCAGTCAGTAGGCCTAAGTATACATGCAAGGTTTGCAAGCTCTATCACAGAATCTACCTACGTCTTGTACGTAGTGTAAGATTAAGTAAAATTTTCATCACAACAGATTGAACAGAGCATGAAATTCGAAAATATTACTCCCAAGCGTAAACTCCTGTGATCTAGATCTAGCAGGCCATTTGTAGCTTGTAGCTGCATCAATCTTATGTATATATTGTGCGGTTTTCCTACGCCATTTGTTCTTATGCATGTCTAGCCGGTTTTATTGTTGAACGCCTTACTCTCCTCAGCTGCCGAATCCGCTGACCATAGTGTACGTTTAGCGTACAGTTAACGACAAGTTCGGGCCACTCAGATCCAGACGCGCCCTACATCACCCCCTCCGCTCCCTTTAATCTGAGCCTCGATTTTACAACAGGGCTCATTAAACCTATGTTTGTGGCCCTCATTAATCCATGAAATTTCAGATTATCACCTCCCTCTAATAAAGTGCTGGCGCTTTATGGTAAAAGAACAATGTATTCTCTTATCATAGATAGTGAAAATATTGTATTTTCTTGTATAATTAGAACACAAAAGAAGCGATTTCAACGGCTTGAAGCCTCTCTCGAATTGTATTGCTAGTTTTTTTCAGGTGTTTTTATTTAATAGACGTGCTTATAGACATTGTATCACAACGTGTTTGCCTTTTAATAAGCTTTAACAGGAATATAATATATTTGTGATTGTTCAATTACTTGTGTTATAACTAGCACACATTATTGTCCCAGCGATGCCCAGGCGGTCAGTCGGCTCGGTACTCACTGTAAGATTCGCGCATTCGACTTAAATACATTGTACAGTTCAGTCCTACTTCCATTTTGCTCTATCTTCGTTCGTTGTACGTTCGAGTTTTTCAATAAAGACTGTATTTTAGCTTGTTGAGTCATCTGGGAAACAGATTCCAATTATGACAAGCAAGCGTCTGAAACTTTCCAATATTAGCTGCAAGACAGTTACTATTACTACAAGTGACAATGCAGATGCAGATAATCCAACAACCTCAAGCTAAGGAATAAAAACTTGTCATACAGAGGAACTACCATGTTCATCATAGGACGAGTCTGAAAATGCTTGTACAACTATTGCACATCATGAACCTCCAGGTAGTTGTGAAACAAGTTTGTGCAGTAATGAAAAATCTGACACTCTACAGATACAGTGTGGAAAGCCATATCATCCAGAAGCACAACTAATACCATGACAGAAAGCAAAATCTCAAAATATCAACTTCCAGGGCAAGTGGTTTGATGAGTTCCCATGGCTGCACTTCGACAATCAGACTCAAAAAGTCATATGCTTTCATTGTGCCAAGGCAGAAAATAGAGGCCTTTTTACAGGGAAATTGGAGAGGCCAATGGAGTATACCTTCATATCCACCGGATTTTCAACTGGAAAAAGGCAAAACAGAAATTCAACGAACACCAATCCTCCTCTCAGCACAGATTTGCTTTATCTCCAGAAGGTTCACTTGATGTAACTCCAGTGACTGTCCAGCTACATGATGGAAAAAAGAAGCAGCAGGAAGAATGCAAAAGAAGTCTAGCCAAAATATTAAGAAGTTTACGTTTCTTACTGCGTCATTACGTGGACATACTGATACGGAGGGAAACTTCCTGCAGTTAATGAAGCTCCTGAAAGAGGAAGATCCTGAGTTGACGGCCTACTTGTCAAAGAAAACCACATTCACATCACTCCAGGCTCAGAATGAAATAATGGAGATTTTCAGCCATCAAATACTGAGGAACATAGCACACAAAGTGCAGCAAAGTAAAATCTTTGCATTTATGGTTGATGGCACTCAAAATGTTACAGGTACTAAACAGGAAGAAATATGTGCCACTTATCTGCAATTACATGTGCTAATGATCACTACAGTGGCATTGTTGATTCTTTGTCTGAATTATCAAATGAAAAATCAGATGTAGCAGTGAAAGCACGAGGTCTGCTCGACAGATATGACAAAGGAAAGACAGTTTTAGGATTGTTGATGGCTCAGCATCCATTAGCTGCATTAGAGGAACTAAACCGTGCATTCCAAGCAAAATCAGCAACAGTATCTGGCATGATTGAATCATCTGCAATGACACTTGAGCAATTGCGGATATTGCGAACAGAGGAAAATTACAACAAGATATTTGATGAAGCTGAGAGAAAGGTAACTTCCCTAGATCTGGTGCCTATTGAACTACCACGCATTCACAGACCCCCCAGAAGGATTACAGGTGATGGCTCAGCACACTATTCTGCAACAGCTGGAGATTACTACAGAAGCCAATATTTTGAATTTGTGGACATAGTCATAGAACATCTGACCACTAGATTCAATGCAGACAGCAATGACTTGAGGCAATATCTGGCACTGGAGAACATGATCACATCTGGCAAGATTGACAACTCGGTTATAAACTTCTATCCAGAAATCTTTGCACAACGGCTCGAGTTTCAGTTGCCTATGTTCAAAGGAACAAGAAAAGCAGTATCTTTGAAAGGTGTGAAGGATGCTTACTGTAAAATGCATGAAACAAGCCAGCAGATGTTTAGTGAAGTGTTTCTTCTCATGAAAATTTTGTTTGTATGTCCAGTATCCAGCTGCAAATGTGAACGCAGCTTTTCTGCATTAAGACGGTTGAAGACGTGGTTAAGGTCAACTATGTCTCAGTGCTGCCTCAACCATGTGGCAGTTTGTCACATTCACAAAGATGAGGTCGACAAGATAAATATAGAAGATCTTATGAAAGAATTCATAAACAGATCATCACAAAGGAGGTCTACGTTTGGGAACATGTAGACTAGAGGATTAAATGAATCTTATTTCAATGAAAAGTGTGAATAATTATGTACTACATTATGTTGATGTGTAATTCTCAAAAGTTCGCAAAGACATTTTAATTATTTTTATCAAACACCATGAACAGTTTTTCAGTAGATATAAATTCATGTGGCAGTTAATTTGTGACACATTTGTCCTTATTCTATTAACATTTTGAAAACTGTTCACAACACCTCACTTATACAAACCTACATGGAAACCTTGAAGTATCGTGGCAACAAGATTACTCTGTGACTGCATGTTTACAGCTTTCAGGTTCACGTAATCAGTGATTACCAATTTGCAAATTGAACAGTTCACATAAGTGGTTGCAAAAATCATCCCCCCATCAGGTGTAAAAAATCTACGCCTCTGCTCCCTAGGAATACCTACCTTGTAGAGCAAGGACTAGAAACTAGCATGATCAACCTTTATACTTCCCTAGGCTTGTTATTTCTCTCTCATAGGTTAAAGAAAATAGGTTATTATGAGAAACAACTGTAGAACAGTGTTCTGTTATGAGGACCTTTCTTTAACTGAAATTAGACATTGTACCAATAATACTAGAGTTATATCCATAAGAACACAATAAACACATATAACTTTGGAAATTGATAGTAATTGTGAGCACAAAACTCTATGCGAGCAGCTAACCATATTTTTTTTATTATGGACACTACTCCTGAAGTATTCTAAATAATAATAAAAGATTATGCAGATGTTGAACAAATAAATTAATGATAACTGTGAAAAATATTTTTTTTACCTTAAGATAGTCTAGAAAATAGTGGTGTGTTTTATACACCGAAAGATACGGTACTTTCCATAAACAATACTTTATGTAATTGTGCCATTTTCAATCTGTGGGTAAGGGCGTTTTAAATTTAAATTGAGGAACTTTCAACAAAGTTAAAATATTGTAAACAAAAAGGCCTCCTGTATGAATATGAAGTCAGGAAGATTCAATTGATTTTCTGGGTGATGAAAGTTGGTGGGTCAGATTAAAGACCAAAGTAATTCTACAAGCTAACTATCCAATGAAATAGGTCCTTTTATAAATTAGGCGTTGTTTAGAGAACTGACAATAAATCGTTTTTCTTTATACCAATAACAGTATATTGTATTTTGCTTGCCAAACCCTAAAATCTCTGTGTTGTTTGTAGAAGGGAATAGAGTAAATAACATAAAAGTAGACGTTTATATACACTATACGAATTGTTGTTCAAGTTGTCTACCTTTTTTGATGATGTTCCGCATGCACACTTACCTGTACAAGGATGTCAATGGTGACTTCGAAATCACGCAATGGAAACTAAGCTGCCCTCAAAGTGTTCTGATCTCAGCTAACTATGGGCTTAGGTTCAGAAGAAAACCAAACTCCATCGTTAACCGCCAGGCGGTACTGTACATCTACCACATTAACAGGATCAACGGAGCATTTCACTAATCTAACATAGCCTTGTTGTCATCACGTGATGCACATAGCCGGAAAACCGTGAAATGCAACCATCGTGAAAATAAGACATTGTTGGCTGATTGTGTCATCCGAAGGTCATCTTTCGCATGCAGAAAGTGAATACATATAATGTCAAACAAAAGACGTGGTCCTTCTAGCTGTAACCCTAAAACATCAGTCAGCTGTTCCAATTCGTATATCAATAGTTCATATTTCGAAACGTTACCTTTTAGCTGTGACCAGCTACGATAATATGATATATTTTCACATCTATCTGAGGAACTACAAATACTAAAACATGTACTATGCTCTCCTATTATACCTTTTAATTCTATGCAGATGACATTGCTCTAAATTCATACAAGGCTTATTTATAGTAAAATCAACTCTTAATATATTTCGTGTTTAATCAATGCTAAAAAACATTTGTAAGTCTTCAAGAAAATTTTGAAAGTTAATCTTTCAATCAACTTATATCTTCAGCATACCTTTTGTGATGGGATTAACGAAAGCTATTTATGTAACTTCTCATGTGACCACTAGTGGCATAGCAGTATGTCTGTAGACTAGAAATCGGGTTTCGATAACCATGGTGGGCAGAGCGTAGATAGCTCATTGTGTAATTTTGTGCTTAATTAGAACAAACTTCTTATTTTAAGTGTTTTTAAGAAAATTAGTCTATATGTCTATTACAGCGTCAAAATATTGAGATCAGCGCAATACAATTCTTTACTTAACTATGCTAATTATAAATGTTTTAAAATTTTGAAAAGTACTGAATTTCAAGCTACATTAGTGATTATCTAAATGTACAAAACGATCTCTTAACACTAATTCTTTAAAATATCATATGAATTTGAAGGAACTTGTATGTAGTAGATTAACAGTAAGTTTGTTAAAAGACATTATCAAAATATCCGATTCATGATTTTGATTTTTACTGGACTTCATTTTCAAAGTTCTAGAAAGAACTATAGGTAAAGTGTTTTGTACTGAGTATTACAAAAATATTAGTCGACACGTGTTTCATTATCAACAATTATACATGTATATAATAACAAAGTATCTTGCTCAGAAAACTATAGTCACTAATAATTGTGCGCATTCAGGCACTGTGGATTAAAAATGTGATTTAAGCTAATAAGGGTAGTATTGAGGAAATTTCATAAACTAAGAGATCCTCTCTGATGGCTCATCTAACTATAAAAACCATGCGCGAAAATTCAGGCGTGACAAAACTTTACGTCCATGGGCGACCTTTCTTGGTGATTTCGTGATGTTACAATGCTGCAGTATTAAAAGCTTCACTGCAAGCAACTACATAAGATTCTAAAAATTGAAGTAAGAGTGTCGTAGGAAAATCATCTGGCCAAAATCTTAAGACAAATGAACAAAAAGAAAAAATATGCATTTTGTGTTGTAAGACTCAACCACTTATTTGAGAAGAGCTTCAAAAGATGAAAATAAGAAAAGGGAAAATAAAAATAAAAAACCTTTTAGCACTCAATAGGGAAAATGTGAACACTGTGAAATTAGCTTAAATACCAGTTGGTCAAAAGTTTAAGACCATACTGAAACGAAGCGTTAATCGGTAAACACGTAACGAAATTTAGTCATTTGTGTTCAAGCTTTAGCGTTGTCAACATCTCCCACTGACATCTCCTATGTTACATTGGGTAAAAACATAGCAAAGGCTAAAAAGTTGATAGAGCTTGAATGTGACGGAATTGTCGAGCTGTGAAAGCCAGGTCTCTCTCATCGTGCCATCCGTAGTAAAACTGCTGTTGCAAATTTCTTAAAAGACTCTGAGGGATACGGAACGAGAATTTCAAGTGGTCGGCCCAAGAAAATTTCGCCTGCGTTGAGCAGGAGGATTCGAAGAGTTGTCCGGCAAGACATAGCCGATCGTCAAACCAAATTGAGCCCCTTACGAACGCAGAATGCAGCTTAAGAACAATAAGACGACATCTACGAGAGAAAGGCTTTAAAAACCGTAAACGTCTCCAAAGGTCACGCCTCCTTCCACACCACGAAACAGCTCGGTTAAACTTTTCTGAGAAGCACCAAACATGGGATGTAGAAAAGTAGACTAAGGTTTTGTTTTCTGATGAGAAACAAATTAACCTGGATGATCCAGATGGCTTCCAAGATTACTAGCACGATAAAAATATTCCACCAAAGACATTTCTACACAACACAGTGGAGGAGGTTCCATCATGATCTGGGGTGATTTCTCCTTCCATGGAACAATGGAACTTCAGGTTATACAGGGGCGTCAAACAGCAGATGGCTATATTGGCATGTTGGAGAGAGCATCCTTATTAACTGAAGGTCCTCGCTTGTGTGGAAATGACTGGATCTTTCAACAGGACAATGCAATCCACAACGCCCGCAGGACAAAGGACTTTTTCATGGCGAATAACGTGACTGTTTTAGACCATCCAGCGTGTTCGCCCAAACTGAACCCCATTGAAAATGTTTGGGGGTGGAAGGGAAGGAAAGTCTATAGAAATGGACATCAATTTAGTGCATGATCTTCGTGAAGCCATCTTCACCACTTGGAATAACATTCCAGCCAGCCTTCTGCAAACGCTTATATCGACCATGCCAAAGCAAATGTTTGAAGTTATTCGCAATGACGGACGTGCAATTCAATACTGAGACCTGTTGTTCGGCATTTCCTACGCTGTTTAGGACTTCTGTTTGGTATGGTCTTAAACTTTTGACCAGTTCGTATTTAGGCTAATTTCATAGTGTTCACATTTTCCCTATTAAATGCTAAAAATGGTTTTTATTTTCCCTTTTCTTATTTTCATCTCTCGAAGCTCTACTCAAATAAGTGGTTGAGTCTAACAACTTAAAATGCATATTTTGTCTTTATGTTCATTGGCCTTAAGATTTTGGCCAGCGATTTATCTCACACTTACAGATGGTTTTGAGCACAAGAAAGCTTCTTTGTGTCTCAGAAATAGAACTACAAGGTGATTATGAGATTTAGATTTAAGCATTTTGTACACATCTCCAGAACAGATATTGGCTGACTGCTTAAAGGCGTATTTCAGTTTATCAATTATCTTTATGTTACTGAAAGTCTTTGCCACACTTCTAGTAAGTTCATGTTCATGTTAACGTTTAGCATCTCCTCTTCGTTGGCAGAGTAATTACATGAGGTGTACATCAACCGAATAAAGACTGAATGCTCTAGCTTTATACAGATAACACTATGTAACAAATTTTTTTTCTTTTTCTTGTTCCTGGGCAGAAAGTGTTATTTCCCAATTGCTTATGCCTAAAGTAAATGAAAAAGACCTATTCATCTATTCAAACTTTGATTTTGTGATCTGGGAGCGTATAACGAAAACATGATGGGAGACTATATGTGGGGGTTGATACATGAAAGTGATTTACATTACAGTCGCAAATCTCGAGAAACTATACTTCTAAACATTTTTGTATAACTTTAGTACAAAAACATGTAAATGTTTTTGTTTTATACGTTGTTTTATTCCGACCTTATGTAAATGAAAATGTGCAAATTTCCCCGTTTTTACATAGAAAAAAAAATTAATTTCTAAATTTCATTATCCAGGTCACAAAAGCAAAGAGTGAAGGGAATAATGGCCATTTTCTGTACTTTTGAAACATAACCAATTAAGAAATAACGCACACTATCCAGGAACAAAATTTGTGTTACATAGTGTGATCATCACGACACTATTATCATTATTATCGTTCGATTTTTACATAAGAATCAGCCTTTTATTAAGAACTTTTAATTCACCGAACTGATACTCGAAATATTAATTTACTCAACTGCTTTACGATAATATTTCAATAACTGATTGTTTATATTTAAAATTTATCTGCAAAAACATTTCTTTAATTACTGAAGATGATGACAGCAGATTTTCGTTGACAATTTATAAGTTTGTTTGAATTTTGCGCGAAGCTACTCGTGGACTATCCGTGTTAACCTTCCCTAATTTTAAAGTTATCGACTACTGAGAAAGCAGCTAGTCATCCCTTCACATCACCAATACTTGGGCTACTCTTTACTAACATATAATGGGATTGACCGACACATTATAACGCCATATGTAACGTACGTTAAAATAAATTTATTTGGCAAAACTTATTCTTCATCATTTTCAACTGAAATTTTACTTATGTCAAAATGACTGGATTATTTAACCTCTAAATACTTCAGAACACTATCCGTCTTACTCACTATGGAACCATGGCGATGTTCATTCACCCGCTGTAATGTTAGTAACTTCTGATTAAAGCAAGTTTGCTAAATAGTTCAGAACTAATATATATTTCAAAACGTAACGTAGCTAATTTTATATATTGTATTACTGAACAGTATTCTACATTATACATACTAAATTCACAAGATAAACTTTACTACTTGGTTTGATTTGAATTTCACGCAAACCTACACGAGGGCTATCTGCGCTAGCCGTCTCTAATTTAGCAGTGTAAGACTAAAGTGAAGACAGCTAGTCATCACCACCTACCGCCAACACTTGGGCTACTCTTTTACCAATGAATAGTGGGATTGATCGTGACTTTATAACACTTCCACAGATTGTGAGTCGGGTGCCATAACCACCTGGTAATGTTAAGCCAGCTTCACTGTTATCGCCATTTTTGGCGTGATGCATAATCTCGATAACATCAAGTTGAGACTTAAGTTAAGAATTAAGTTAGATCTAAACTTATATATTAAAATAACAATGAAAGAGTGCAATGCGTTTCTAAGTAATAACTGATTCCTAACTAATAATTATAATGAGGTTTTTTAAGATTAGCTGTTTGATATATTTGTTTCAGAAATTTCGCGCAAAGTCACACTTAGGGCTCTCTGCTTTAGCCGTTCTTAACTATGTAAGTAGCTAGACAACAGCGCCCACTACCAACTTTTGGGCTTCTCTTGTCTAAACGAATAGTGGAATTTGAATGCCATTTTCATAAAGCATTTAAAACACTATAGTGTAGTGAGCATTTTTGCGTCAACAAACCACGAATCTTTGAATTCACATACTGAACACGCTAACCACCAGGCCACGCCCGGCACGTTTAGATGATTTATAGCAAATTTTTACTACTTTGTTGTTTTAAAACGCTTTCCCTTTAGCCCCATCTGTAGTTCGCTCAAAGAATTAATCAATAAACATTTAACGGCTGGAATCTGAACAATTAAATCAACATTTCATCAGCTCTGCAAGAACTCTTTAAAATTTGTCACAAAGTATTACAACATGTAAAAAATTAGTTCATTCATCTGAGTTTTATTCTTTAAGTTTCTTAAAGTGAGCATTTTTGTAAAATATTTTCGTAGCCGTAAATTTTTATTATTTATGTAATATTTCTAAGCAGTATACAAACTTTAATTTCAACGTAGCTCAAAACAAATTACTTAAATGTGTGTACGTGTTTGTGGTTTTCATAGAAGACCTATTTAAATGAACTCTTCAAGAAAGATACAGAGACCTCAAACAATTCAAATGGCGTAGAATAATGGAAGGAGCTGATCTTGGATAAAAAGTTTTAGTAGACAATTTCAGTGGTTATCGTCAAATTAACAACAATGCTATTACAAACAGAACCTGAACCTTAAACAAAATTAAACAAGATATTAAAAACTCTAAAACAAAAAATAATAAAACGACAAGTTCTTCACTAAAATTTGCAGAACTTAATATAATCATGCTATTTGACACTCCCTGAAACGAATATCAAATTGCACGTCTTAAATAGGCCCAAACTTTGCCATAACGCCACCTAAACTACTTACAACCGACATACAACTATGTTTTACAGAACTAAGTAGAATGCTAATTTTGAAGGTGAGCCAAAACAACTCAAATGATCAGCAAACTGACTTATATAAACAAATAAGTTCAGAATCCGTGATGACGAGAAAACCCACTTGTAGAGAAAACTATATGTTTAAAAACGGCTGGTATGGATAGAGAAAGCACTAGTAATTGTTCGCTCCTCTACTTTGAAGGTTCTGTAGATTGCTAGAAGTGTATTTTTCCGAAAACAAAAACGCATTCCATCAAATAATGTTCACAAATTAAAAATAATCTTAAAAACTTAAAATAGAAATATAGTATCCCAAAAAGAAAACGCCAATTAACAAAGCCGTCCCAACCTCATCTTAAAAAGACAGACAAATATCAACATATCGTTCTAATTAAAATATCTTACTGATGAATTAAGAATTAAATGACTCCAACAGATATTTAAAAATGTATGAAAGACTTCAACATTCTATTCGAAAAACAAATAAAGAAACTTCTAAAAGTCCTTGAAAAAGTAGGTTACATAACCCTTGAATTTAAAAAGTGGTTGCAATGCACCATTACTAAAACTCCTCAACTCTACGGACTGCAGAAAAATTCATAAAACACCGACGAAAATGCGTTTCACATTGTCAAAATGTTATTTCATTTGTTTCTGATATATCTGCACACTTTCGTTAAAAATTGTATGTATTATTAGAAAAGCTGCTTTGAAGTATTTGTTTGTTCGGAATTAGTCAGAAAGCTGCCCAATGGGCTATCTGTACTCTGTCCAACGCGAGTATCAAAACCCAGTTTCTCGTGGTTTGAGTCTACGTACATATCATTGTAGTACTAAAGGACACTTTGAAGTAAAAAGTTTACGGTTAACAAAGCATGCACTTATATTTAATTTTTACTATTTAACTACTATAGAGCTCAGTTGAACCAAGAAAAATATCAAGCTAATCTAACCCAGTGTTGAATTCAGAGGATGTATAGGGAGAATTTCCCTCTGTGCAAAAGATTACACTTCTGAAGTACACTATTTTCTATTTTGTCGAACTTGAAGTCTAAATAATCTCTTCCCCCCGCTTCATATCTCTCCCGGGTGAAAAGGTCTGGGTTTAACATTGGTCTGACCGCAATAAGTTTTAAACGTGAATTAAACATTACTATGTCCTTTTAAAGTCATATAAGCTACATTATGTCTTAAAAGCTATCATAACAATTTAAGCACAGTAAGTACGGGTTATGTATGAAATATCATTATACCAGTATGAAGCTAATGGATCTGAATTGTAACTTTAATAGTAATAAACCTGAAATGTGTTTTAAGTATTAGTGTATAACTTTGATACTAATAAACTTCAATTGCCTTACTTTGATACTAATAAACTTGAACTGCCTTAACTGTTACTGAACAAGTATTATGGAAAAAGTATCGCTAAATAAAGAAAGTATGTAGGGCTGGCTACAGAACTAGAAAAAATGAACCAAAAAGAAATGGATAGAAGTAGACACATCACTTGATCTGGTTAATGATCACACGGCAGGCTAAGCCGTTTCAACTTTACATGGAGAATAGTATCCATGTAATTCTAGATTACTTGGAGAGTTAGTTTTTGGATACATATAAATAAGTAATTATACAAGCCCTATAAGTGAAATATTAAATGTTCTTTCAAATTATTGAACTAAACGTTTACCATTCATTAGATAATGGAATACCTCTGTTGATAAAATATATATTTATATTTACTTATATTTGTACCTTGTTTTTAAACATCTTAGATGCAAACCGTAGAAGAGCCAACTTAAAGTGTCTGTTTTGTTTGGTTTTATTTAGAGCTAATCATATCTGCTGTGCTATCGCGGCTATCTGTTGTGTTCACTGTGGGGAATCGAACCCCGAATTTTAACGTTGTTTGTCCATAGATATACCGTTGCTTCACGGGGGGGGGGGCAAATATAAAATGTGCGTTGTATTTGTCTTATCAAAAAATATTTTTTATCAATAATTACATGTCTAATCTTACCTATCTTTCAGCTACACATGTTCTGGATCTCTTCGTAAATGCCAAGCGTGTTAAGACGTGCGACTCGTAATCTGAGGGTCGCGGGTTCGCATCCCCGTCGCGCCAAACATGCTCGCCCTTTCAGCCGTGGGGACGTTATAATGTTACGGTCAATCCCACTATTCGTTGGTAAAAGAGTAACCCAAAAGTTGGCGGTGGGTGGTGATGACTACCTGCCTTCCCTTTGGACTTACATTGCTAAATTAGGAACGGCTAGAGCAGATAGTTCTCGTGTAGCTTTGCGGGAAATTCTAAAACAAACAAACAGACCTCCTAACTTTCACTGTTGGCACAACACATTGCTATCATGGGGAATTGAGGAGGTAAATGATTAGGACATTCTCTTTAATATCTAGGTATTATTTAAAAAATAAAACATCAACATTTTAGTGCGTTTCGAACTTTTAATGAAGAAAACTTTCTAAAACGTAATTCAAAAACAGGTAGACAATTATTACTTTTAAAACTATGCCGAACAAATGTTAACGAAACATTTGTATTTTAAATTTATTTTACGTTAGTCCTACGCCTCTGTTGCAGCCGGCTCTACATATTTTTTGCCTCTTGCACATAAAAGCTTGTGTTTCCCATCACAGAGTATAAGAAAATTAATTTTACATTGAATAGATTAATAATAATCATCATCTTAAGGGTCTAAATTTTTAATTGTCTAAAATGATAATTGCTCACAATGAAGAATATCTGGTGGTATTGTCTTACAGGAGAAACCGTTTTCATACACATTCTGGCTTATCCTTAGTTTGAGATATTTACATACAAGAACGTGTAGCACAGTCTATGTTTTCTAACCAAGATTTATACAGTTAAGCATGCAGGTGTGTCTCGAGAAAGTTTTCAGCTCGCAGAGTGAATCTCCTTATCTCTAGCTTTTATCAAGAATCAAAGTAAGCGCCTCTTTCCAAGCTATGGCACAGAAGAAACCCGCCGAGATCGCCTGTCAGTCCTACAGTACAACTTGTAGGATTTGTAGGGAGACGAGCCCTTGTTATCAGAACTTTTGTCACTCACATCACTGTTCCTTCCTTCGTCTCTTTCCTTGGATAATCAACATTTATTCTTCCAGAATATACTTTT
Source organism: Tachypleus tridentatus (assembly GCF_004210375.1). Classification (NCBI taxonomy): domain Eukaryota; kingdom Metazoa; phylum Arthropoda; class Merostomata; order Xiphosura; family Limulidae; genus Tachypleus; species Tachypleus tridentatus. The sequence goes on along the minus strand of NC_134832.1, from coordinate 23,216,884 downwards.
TTTCGTTCAAAGTGAAGCCACGCAGTCTACCGGAATCGTTTAAAAGCAACTAACTGAAAAACTAGAAAAACGAACCAATTCATAATCTTTTAAAAAGGAAAGAGAAAGGAAGAAATCGTCAAAAGCACGATTCTCGTCTTTAACATTTTCTTTCAAGATTCAAAACAAAAGTAATAATCGTGTTAAAGTATAAACTTTCGGTGTTGTTTTTAACTTTTTCTAGTTTTTGATAACCGATTTGAAATCGTTATTAACAGAGGTTTTCACAATTTGTACTATAAACCGAGTGGTTGTTATGTGAGGAACATGACAGGAAATTCTTTTTTAAAACTTGATGTGTTTTTCCAACGACACTCTTCCCTTAAATCCCATTAGAATTCAGTTGTTAGGTTGGTTTTCTTTCATATATTTGCTTCCTTAAAGAAAGAAATACGTGACATTGCAAGTGCCGTGAATGAAAAAAAAGTATGTTTACTACAACTCAAAATGACTGGCAGGTGTTAAAACAAAAATATTTTCAGAAGTATCGTATGCCTGGTACTTAAGTAAGTATCATACAGTTTGTGTAATTGGCGTGGTGTCTTGTTGCGTGAAAACAGCTGAAAGTAGAATTACGGCCGACCTGACAAAATAAGGCATGGCGTATGTAAGCTGTTCAATGTCTCCTGTTTGTACATTAACTATAGAATAGAGAAAGGTGAATACTCATCAGACTTACTCTAGAATGTTGTTAGTAACCCTAAAGAAAAGAAGAAAAAACTGTTGCTAGACATTAACAATCTGGTCCACTTCAAAAATCTACAGTTTAAAATGTGGTTAATACCTACCCTCCCTAAAGGGTCAGAGTTAAATATTAACAAATTGCTCCTAATTAATGGTTTACAACTTAAAATTCAGTTAAAAACTAAGAAAAGGTCGTAGTTACTTTTACATATTTTATTTTGCAAACGTTCTGTCCAAGCAGTTGTTACCGTTTCTTATAATTCTATGCTACTCGTGTTACCCTTTGTATCTGTGTGCATTTTAATTACATGTGGTTTGAATTTCGCACAAAATTACTTAAAGGCTATCTGCTCTAGCCGTCCCTAATTTAGCAGTGTAAGACTAGAGGGAAGGCAGCTAGTCGTCACCACCATCCGCCAACTCTTGGGCTACTCTTTTTACCAACGAATAGTGGAATTGATTGGAACATTGTAACGCCCCCACGGGTGAAAGGGCGAGCATATTTGGTGTGATGGAGATTCAAACCCGCGACTCTCAGATTATGAGCCGAGTACTTTAACCACCTGGCCATGCCGTACCTAGTTACATGTGACTACTTAAAACACTTATATCCGAATATTACATTAACACTATAATAATATGGGAAGCAGACGGGTATAAGATACACCTTTAAACATCAGTAGAAATATATATATATATACTGTGGCATAAATTTTAATATTTCTAAAATTGGCGATCTTCACACAAAGATTTTTGTTTTCAGAAACAAAATCGAGTATTTCCCAAACGTTATAAAAATCTTTAGATGGCGCCACAGAGACCATGCAGTGTTCAGTTAATATTCATATAGTAACTTCTGAGTAATTCAACTCTATAATCCCCTACTGGTTTATTGAAGTTAATCTCTTCTGTGACCGTGGGAGAGCTTGACTTCTCACCTAACTTTTTTTATTACATCCTGTTTTGTCAAAATGTTTTCAGTTAATATGGCTGTCATTTTTATGAAAATATTTTTTTCTGTAATTCACTACAATCGAAACAACTGCACTAGTCAGTTTATACTCCCATTTTTTATGTTTTTTTTAAATGAAAATCAAAAGAAAACTAATTTAACTGTCTTCGACAAAACATCATCGTATAAACATAAAGTTCAGTTTGGCGAATTTTACAGGCATTTTTCGACACGAGAATTTCATGCTCTTTTGCTGTTCTTGATTTTAAATAAAACATCAACGCCCTTCACCGGCAAGTGAATATGTACAGTCTCACCTTTTGTTCTAAATTAGAGCCAATGAATTTTCAGTGTGTAAATATTTATTCTTAGGATGTGTAAGCGAAGAAATGACGCCAAATATTTTGTTTATTGGTCAATTGTTGAGCGCATGAATTGTAATGATATGGTGAGAATGCCTTGTTTTCAAACATACACGAAAATAACCGAAAAAAATTAAAGCGAAACGACAGATAGAAGGAGAAGTTTGTGTATTATTTATTTTACATATAAACTTTATTGAATAAATGTTTTTATTTTTGAGCTAAAGGTAACAGTCATGTTGATTAGTACTTTTGAACAACTACTTTTATGTCATGAAAGTTCAACTGATTTGTTCAGCGACCATGTGCCTATTCATCATGACAATTTCTAGTGAAATAAAAAATAAAGCCACTTCTCTTTTCATTAGATAATACATTTTTCAAAATGATTTTGGCTAAAATATATTAATATATGTTAGTAATTTACCATATTTCAAAAGAAAACTAAGTAATTAATACAAGTTACGAAGCATTCACAAATTTTATTTAAATGTAATTCTAATTATTTACAATGGTGTATTCTTCTGCTTCAAAAATGTGTTTTAAATGTAATTTTATGTACATAACCGAACACAAGTGATACTTCTGCAGACAATTCAGTATCAGAAGGAAACGCTTTTTCATACTTTTTTGGAGACAGTTTTGAATTTACAAACTTACTTAACCGACTTAGCCATGCCGGGCCGTAGAGAAATAAACTTGGAGATAAATGTGATGTTTCAACCACGTGCCTTAAAGTCAGCTACACAAACAAAAAACGCAATGTTTCCAGATACGATGCTTATTGAAACTGAAAAACAGCTCATCAGCATAACGTTATATCTGTAATTATTTCCTTTGAAGTGCGTTTGCTGTAAAAATAACATGTAAGGTTTAAATAAGTATCGTGGTCTATTATGACAAAGATTTATTAACTTCAAGTATTGAAGTGTAATTAAAATAAGTAGAATGCGTTCGTATTAGGAAATAAACGATTTGGTTTGTAAAAAGAATAAAATTCAGTGGTTCTTGCTACAATCGTATTCAAACTTTTATGTTCGTTATGATTTACGTTTGTCTTTGGAACAGAAAACGACAATAAATGTAAACTACCTATGTAAAAATTTAAAAAAATAACGATTTTATTTTTCAAACACCATGATTTTCGAGCGATAAATTATACATAGGGAACGCATCTATTCAACGACACCCAACGAATGGTGAGAGTGGCTGTCATATCACAACTACTTAACGGCTGAAAGAGAGAGCATGTTCGGACTGAGAGCCTTAACCACTAGGCCGGGTTTCAAGAGAAAAAATTCTGTAAATGAAGAAAGGATACAGCTGATTTTTAGAGATCAGTCAGATTCTATTTATCTTTACGTGCACGGGTGGTGGCCAAAGTATCCATACCCCGACCTAATGATGAGACCATATTCCACCTGATATTAGATGTTTAATATCAGCGTAAACAGCAATTCATGTTAACTTAAATTATTGATTTCGCAACAGTTCATGTTAGAGAAATTGCCATACACAATAAATAGTTACACTGTAGCTGTGAACTAAAGAGTTATAGAGGTTATATCAGATAAAATTTTGTTATTAAAGGTTATTACAGACTGAATATTGTTATTACAAGTTATGACAGATTAAATATTGTAATTAGATGTTATGACAGACTAGATATTCTTAATAAGAATTATGAGAGACTAACATTGTCATTAGATCCTATGACAAACTAAATATTGTTGTAAGAAATTATGAGAGACTAAATATTATTAAACGGCATTACGACAGACTAAATATTGTTATTAGATGTTCTGAGATATTAAATATTTTTATTAGATGTTACGACAAACTAAATATTGATATTAGAAGTTACGACAGACTAACTATTAAAAATATTTAGTCTGTCGTAACGCCGTTTAATAATATTTAGTCTGTCATAATTTCTTATAACAATATTTAGTTTGTCATAGGAATGTTTCTCATTCCCCAAGTAATCTGGCCCGCATGATTATTATGTTCAATACTCATAAGCTAGAACGAAAGCTCTCTGTAAAAGACTTAACACTAAGGATGCCACATTAGCCATGTGGGAGTAGCATGCAATACACACATATAATAAAAAACAAACAGAATACAACCAATATTTTTATTTAACAAAAGGTTATCAAAGAAGATGATATTAGCAAAAACAATTGTCACATCGCACATAGTGAGTACATATTTGAATTTCACTAAGCCGCAAAAAAGTTAGTGAGATTTATGAAATTGGCGTTTGGCTTTGAAAATATCTTCAATGTTCGGTTTTGAATTGCTTCATTCAATCATTAGAATTGCTTTCAAATGTTCATCAGTCAACCCTGATTGATGTACCGACTTCACATACTTCATTTTTGAAAATGCTTGTTCACAGACATAAATTGTTCCGAACACTGATGCCATACCAGATGTGAACTGCTTCAGCTTTGGAAAATCATCTTCAGGTATGCAGCTGTAAAACTCAATAAGTTGCCCCTCTCTGTGTTTTGCTTTCAACAAGTCATTTCCTTGCAAATCGATGACCTCCAGCTGAAGTTCCACTGGCACGTCATCAATGACACAATCAAAAGGATTCTGAAAAAGGAGAATGTCACTTTCGATTCTGTCGAGATCTGAAAATCTCTCTAAAAATGCTTATTTAAATCACCAATAATTTTTTACTGAAACTCCAGGTTGACATCTTCTGTGATTCCAGCATGAAACTCATTGAAACACTGAAAATGAGAGGTTTCCTCTTTCCAAATGTGCTTTAAACAATGATAGCTTTCTCCAAAATTCTTTAATGATTTTATAGAGATCACAGACAAGGTTACTCTTCCCCTGAAGTTTCAAGTTCAATTCTTTCATGTGGGATGTGATGTCAACCAAAAATGACAACTTTGACAACCAGGTTGGATTCGACAGAAGTGGATCGGCTTTACATTTCTCGATAAGAAATATATCTATTTCTCTTCTCAGCTTATAAAAACGAAACAAGACTTTACCGCAACTTAGCCACATCACCGCCATGTGATAAGGCAAGTCACAGAAATCCGAATCAATTTCTTCAGGAAACGCCTTGAACTGGCGATGATTAAGTGCATGACCCCGAATGAAGTTCACTGCAGAAATGATTGGTTTCAGTACGCAAGAAATATCTTTTCCACAGAGTGCTTGCTGATGTATGAACAGAGAGCTTGGGAGTTGAAGATCTTCCAACTATTTCCTGATCAGCCCCACCAGACCCGTCTTTACTCTAGCCATGTTTTTTTACTCCATCAACCGTTACACCTCTAAGCTGATTCCACTGAAAGTTATAGTCTTGTCAAAATTCACTCCACGAATGAACACGAAGTTGCCGTCAGTAAAAGGTTTCCCTCGCTCTGCCATCCTATGCACTATTTTGTAACATGTACAACTGACAGATTCATTTTCAGCAAACTTTTTCGTGAAGAGATTCTTTTGAGATTCATAAACACGTTTCATGATTCAAATTTCTCAGAACGGAACTTTCCTGAAAATTTCAAATATGTTGATAGATATTTTGTTTCATAGTGACGCCGAAGATTGAATTCTTTCAAAACGGCAACACTTTCAGTGCATATCACACAAGTAGCTTTCTGTTTTTTATTTTCACAAAGAATTACTTTTCTTCCCATTCTTCATTGAAAGAACGACATTCAGAGTCCACTTTTCTTCTTTTAAAAGCAGCCATAACGATGGATGAAAAAAAAAGCAGGATCTGAAAATGAAAAACACAGAATGCTGTGAGAAAAGTATTGTACTTGTCCAAGAACGCACAAACAAAATATATTGAAACGTACGTTTCCACGACACTTACCTAAGAACGAGTTACGAAAAGCGCATAACCCGAATAATAAGAGAAATGAGCTTGCTGAAGCGGTAACCCTCGGCTGCTGAATTTACAAGACGAGTCGACAGGACGAGGGTCAAGTCTGTACTTGTTTCCGAAATCTTAATGCTTTCATAGATACATGCCTCGATATGAATAAACGGGCAGCAAGAACGAAAGAAGAATTTTCCTATTGGTTAAAAATGCGCGTGACAGCCTTGCTTCTTTTTATCATAACGTCTTGTGTTTGCCAGCTTAAAGCCACTATCGGTGTGATTTATTTTCTTATGACAGTCGGACATTTGATGAAACGTCACTTTTTATTACCTAGCGGTAACCCTTGCATTAAACGAACAGAAAATACGCAGTGTGTCCGTCCATAAAGGACATTTACATAAAATTTGAAAAATGTTTCATCAACATATGACCCATTCTTTTTTACTAGTGGACTGTTATTTTATAAAATACAGTTACAATTCGGTTAGAATACATTACATATGTATATATTATTACTATTTACAAGACGTTCTCGGATTTCAGCCTGTTATAAATTATGACATGAAACCGCAAATGTTTAGTCTAAATAGCTTAAAACTCGTAATATTATACATATATTTCATATTTTTATTTTATTGACTTTTCAGGCATGTTTTACTAATATTACAGAATTTGCCATGATGTAGCGCAAGTACACTTATGTTACTTTTTCCAATAGTATAAAACTGGCCCTTTCAAAGTAATCCGTCTTGGCTTTATTCTAATGAACCAGTATTTTGTAAAATACAGTAAAATATCGGTTATAATACATATTATTGCTACTGACAAATAAGTTCTTAAATATCTGTTGTTTTTCTTCAAACATAGAACAGTAAACAAAGAAGTATCGAAACAACGATCTTTTGTATTTACAAAATTTATACTCGCTTGGTATAATTTTTTAAGCCTTATCAAAATTTCCCAGCTATTTCAACTCCTTAAAAAGACCTTTACTTACACATTAGTAGCTTTAATCCAGTTGAGATTCTTAAAGAAACCAACAAATATAAATACCATGTAATTCCACTATAATTTATCAGACTTAGTAAAAAAGCTGTATTTGGGTAAGAAAAAAACACGATATTTTGAGTTACATATTCTCCCACATTTCCACTTCGATTCTACCATGAAAAGGAACGTTTTTCTTCTCGCGTAAACAGTTTGTATAGGCTAAGAAAGCCATATACCTATACATATCTGTAGTTAACTTCCTGGTAGTTTGACCTACAACGTTTTTCTTTTTATCTCTCTCAACAACCACTACACGTAATATCTACAGAGTTTTATACGAACTACAGTAACACTTTACCAGCTGAAATCCATTTCAGGTCCTTGCAAGTCCTTTAGGAAAAATTTGGTAGCTCTAATCTATATAAGATTCTCCAAATAACCATGAGGTACATATTACCAGCTCAAGCCCATTTCAGTTACTCAAGAAACTTTTACTAACACAATGGCAACACCAATAATTCTCAGATTTTAACAATACTTTTAGTTACACATGACTATCTCAAGCTCATTTCAAGTCCTTAACAGAATCTTTACTAAAATGACTATAGTTGTTGCCTACCTAAAAGTCTGAGCAGGATCATTAGTTACAAATAACTAGCTCAAACCCATTTCACTTAAGGAAAATGTTAGTAGTTAAAATCTCTCTTAGATTATAAATAAAAGTATCAGTTACAAATTACCAGGTAAAACCAGTTTCTGGTTCTTAGTGAGACATTTAATAGCACATTAGTCTAATCCACTTCAGATTATTAACACAATCTTTCGTTACATATTACTAGCTCAAACCCGTTTGAGGTCCTTACCAAGACCTTTAAGTACACGTTTATAAGCATAATGAAATATTTTAATAGATACTACGTGTTTCAACAGAGCATTGGTCTCTCTTCTTCAAGTATGATATAAATCCATACAGAGAGGTTCATATACCGAATATCATGCCTCTAGGGAGTATGAGCAGCAAGATGACCGGAGGTCGACACTCTACAGAATGATAGCTCCTATGTATTATTAAGAAATGGCCTTACTTGTAAAGTTCTTACCAGCATTAAAAATAACAAACGTGTTAAAGCATGTCACATTTTTACAGCTAACCATAACATTTCTCTTATTCCCACCTACTATTACTTCACCCCGTTTCTATGCTCTTCCAAACATATACAAGAAGAATACATGACACAAACTTACTGTATCTGGCATTGCTTCACCTTTACAAAGTGTTTCTAATTTCTTAAGTAAAAATTTACTTCTTTATGAAAGACTAACACTTTCTCTCTTAAAAATTCCAGACTCTTCATGAAAAGAATCAAAAACATTAGCCTAGAGAAAAAACATTTTAGTATTTTTGACATATAATCTCTCTTCACTTCTATACATATTGAACAGCTGTTTAAAAGCTAGTGTGGATTAAAATAACACTGATACGAAGATATAAACCACCTTACTAGCCTAACTGAATACTATGTCAATAACACTTACTTTACCTATGAAGACTATTTCTACAAACAAAATGGTGGTTTAGCTTTGGGATATCCCCTCTCTACTTAGTGATCTATACATGACTGTGTTCGAAGAACTTTTCGGACATACTTTCTCACATACGCACAAAACTGTAATTTGGCTACATTACGTGGACGATATTTTTAGCATATGGCGACATGATAGACACGTATTCTCAATTTCGTTCAATTTCTAAACAGCATAAGACAGCATATTATAACCTTTACATAAGAAGTAGAATCTGAAAACTGCCTTCCCTTTTTAGATGTTAAAGTTAAAAGAGAAAACAAGAATATAATCACCAATGTGTACAAGAAAACTTTGCTGTATCCACACCAAAAATCTATCAAAAACATTCTGCATAATAAACTCTCGTAAACCATGTATTAGAATTCTGCACTCACAAAACGGACTTGTATATTAAACCTATCTACTTAAAATATGTTACAGTACCTAGGAGTTTTAGCTCTGATATCATAGACAGAGCTTTTGGTTGGTTGGTTCGTTGGCATTTTATGACGCAAGACAACTAGGCTATTTGTGCCAAACAATTGGTAGATTAAAATAACAATAACATTATTATAAAGTGTAGAAGTAAATAAAGCTAAAACAGTGGTCTAACGTCAGATAAAAACTTAAATAACGTTAAAAAAGCTAATGGCTCTTGAAAATTAGAAATATTTGTAAAGTGGACAGTGTCACCATCAGCAATGACACTGTCCAGCGTCAGGGCTGAATCTATGGACGAAACATGCCTAAAATGGTGCCATCGTTCAAAGTCGTAATGACGGCACGAAAATAAAATGTGGGCTGTTGTGACTTGAGTATCACACAGACTACACAATGGTGCATCAGTCCCAGATAAAAAAGGAAACGATGAGTTAAAAAGCTGTGACCAATGTGTAGCCTAGTTAGGACAACTTCCTCCTTCTGATCCTCACGGAATCAAGTTGATTAAAGGCCAACAGAGATTTTATCTGGAAGAGCTTATCACATTGCTCACTCAAAGTCGACTGTCAACTGCCAAAGAGCAGAACCTTGAATACAGAGCCGTATATAATCTCTCTTCACTTCTACACTTATTGAGCATGCCCTAATCTGTTTAAAAGCTAATCTGAAATAAAATAACACTGATCTCAACGATATAAACCATCTTACTAGCCTAACTGAATATTGTGTCAATAACACTTACTTTATCTATGAAGAAAACTTCTACAAACAAAATAGTAGTTTACCTGTAGAATCTCCCCCACCCCCACCCAGGCACAGCACCAGAACATACAGGCTTAGTTGCGGTGTCGGCTAGCTCGTTCCCGCGAATACCGACGTAGCCTTGTATCCAGAAAAACTGAATGAAAGTAGATGTTAAAGAGAAATAGGCCAGTTGGTTGTGAATATCGACAAGAACAAGGCAAGAACTAACGTGAAGCGATTCCAGAGCCAGTAGAGAGCTAATGAGTCAGTATAAATAGTACAATTCGAGTACTGCTTAGCTTCCACGTGATCCAGGGGAGATAAATGGCGCCCAATTCGGCAGTGAACACAGAAACTGTAGAGAGTATTCTGTATACAACCACCGAACCACAACAAACCATGGCAGTGCCATGCTCTACATAGAACTTTCTCTATCCATACCAGCCGTTATTACATATAAACATACCATTAATTTCTCATTACTACCTAAAATCAATTTCAATTTCTTATCAAACCTTTAGCAAAACATCGATATCTGTAATCCTTCTCTGATTTTAAACAGAAATATATCAATTATTCATTATCAGCTCAAACCCATTTCCAAGTTTTAGTAAGACCCTTACTAGCACATTGGTAGCTTTAATCCATCTCAGTTTTATACATGACAATTAAACACATATTATCAGTTGAAACCTTCACATCTAAATAGGAACATCTGTTAAAGATTATCAGATCATGCTCATTACAAATCCTTAATGAATCATTTACTAACACATATATAGCTCTAGTGAACCTAGATTTCAACAGTACCATCGGTCGCACATTACCAGTTCAAGCCAATTTCATGTCCTTAACAGAACCTTTGTTAAAATGTTTGTAATTTCAATCCACCTCAGATTTTTCTCAGATCGAAGGGTTTCACATTATAAGCTCAAACCCATTTGACTTCCTTAACCAACCTTTAGCAAAATATTGGTAGCTGTAATACATCTCAGATTCTAAGTTGAACTTCCAGTAACACATTACCATCTCAAACACACTTCAGGATTCTTAATAAGACTTAGTTAACACGTTGGCAGTTCTAATTAATTTCGGATTTTTAACAGAATCACCAATTACACATTGCTAACTGAATCCCGTTTGAGGTACTTCACAAGACCTTTAGGCTCGGCATGGCCAAGCGCGTTAAGGCGTGCGACTCGTAATCTGAGGGTCGCGGGTTCGCATTCGCGTCGCGCCAAACATGCTCGCCCTCCCAGCCGTGGTGGCGTTATAATGTGACGGTCAATCCCACTATTCGTTGGTAAAAGAGTAGCCCAAGAGTTGGCGGTGGGTGGTGATGACTAGCTGCCTTCCCTCTAGTCTTACACTGCTAAATTAGGGACGGCTAGCACAGATAGCCCTCGAGTAGCTTTATGCGAAATTCCAAAACAAACAAACACAAGACCTTTAGTCACACTTTAGTAATTCAAAGCCATCACAGAGTATAAACAGGACTATCAATTATAAATTACCAATTCAAGACCATTTTAGGTCATTGAACACATCTAGTGACACAATGGGAGTTTAAACCCATCTTATATTATTAAGTGAATCATCAGCTCAGACCCGTTTGATGTTTTAATTGAGCAAGATTCTAATAACACGTTTTCCGCTGTAACTGATCTGAGATTCTTAAGAGGAGGTATAATTATACATTACCAGCTCAAGCCCAGTTCATGTTCTTTACACGACTTTAATTAAAACATGGGTAGCCATCATCTATCTCAGATATCATCAAAGACGTTGACGTCATAATTCCACAAAGTGTAACAGAATGCATGTTACTAAGGCGTCATGAGGGACGATCATGACGTCATAGCTTCACAAAATGTCACCAGGGGCGCAGATATCTTAGAGAGGTCGAAACTATAATTTGATACCAGACATGTGACTATGGTATAATAGTTACACCAAGTATAGAACGTGTTTCTAAACTGCTGTGATGTCATAGTTCCCAGCATGTATCAACATAACTATAGTTAATAGAGTCGGTTTAAATCATGTATTCATTTCCTGAGCACTTATATGTAAATCGTCCTAAAGAAGACGCTGATCAGTAATTTATTAATTCTACACATTTACTGATCAGTTATATGCAAATAATCCTGAAATAGAACACTTAATACTAATTCATTATTTCCATACATTTACTGACAATTTATATTTAAATAATCCTAAAAGGACGATATCATGAAATTACTAACACTTATTGTTTTATTCTTTAATGCCCCCTGGTAGAACAGCGGTATGTCTACTGATTTACAGTATGTTAAAATTAGAGGTTTGATTCTCCTCAGTAGTCACAGCACCACGTGGCTTTGCTATAAAACAAACACACAGAGATTCTTTAATTATAAATCAAGTGATTGTTTCAAAGGTTTTTGGCGATTATTTAATATTAGACAAATTATTTCATTTTACACATGATATTTTTATATTTTTATTTCATATTTTACAAAGGTGGATGGTATTATACATATATACTATGTTATTAAAGCAAATGTTTTAACGTGTCTCAATATGTGAGTATATCATCAATAAAATAGTTACTAAAGGATATGCAATAATAAACTTACACTTAATAGTTTGACTTTATCCTATAACTTGACAAAATATTTCATTTTACACTTGATACTTTACTCTTATCTTACACGAGTTCTACAAAAGCGAACGCCATATTTCCACACATAGTCAGTGTCATTTATATTTAAACCATGAATTAGCCACTGTTTGTATGATTTTAATAAATTTTAACTGTGAAAATGTTAACATACTTCCATATATGATTACATCGTCAATGTCTAAACATAATTATGTTAAAACCATTATTTTCCCTATTTTAATGTCTGTACTGGTACAATTTGTTACACCTAAACAGAATAAAGTTATGACTTATTGTTTATCCATTCATTTTCTTTAGAATACTTCCTTGTTGATTAAAATTACATAAAACTTTGAGACTATCTAATGCAATTTCTCACTGGCAAACACACCTGCAAACTTCTTTCATAAGCAAATCTTGTGAAAGTATGGAATACTTTTTCTAAACTGTTCATAATTTCTTTTATACAATGTTCTGTAGGGCATTTACTTTCTCGCTTTCACAAGTAAAACATAGATATTATTTTAATGAGACAGTTGGAATTTGGAATTTCCACAAAGCTACTCAAGGGCTATCTGTGCTAGCCGTCCCTAATTTAGCAGTGTAAGACTAGAGGGAAGGCAGCTAGTCATCACCACCCACCGCCAACTCTTGGGCTACTCTTTTACCAACGAATAGTGGGATTGACCGTCACATTATACGCCCCCACGGCTGGGAGGGCGAGCATGTTCAGCGCGACGCGGGCGCGAACCCGCGACCCTCAGATTACGAGTCGCATGCCTTAACACGCTTGGCCATGCCAGGCCTATGAGCCAATAATTTACGCTTATCATCCTACAAGTAAATGTAATAAATTAATGACTTACTGTTTAATTTTACTATTATTCAAAATACTAATTGCATGAAACCTTGGGACTGTCTAATACTAAGACACTTTGGAATTCACATGGATAGAATTTGTACACCAATGTCACTTTGTTAGGGAATTAAGCTTGTATTAAGAAGAGAAGGATGAATCAAACTATTATAAGTGTAAATTTAATTATTGCATAACATTTACTAAACATTTTATTGATGGTGTAGTCACATGTTGAGACCCATTAAAAATTTGCTTCAATAACATGGTGTATACACTGCTGGCCAAAATCTTGAGGCCAATTAACATAAAAAAAAAAACATGCATTTTGCGTTGTTAGACTCAACCACTTATTTGAGTTGAGCTTCGAAAGATGTAAATAAGAAAAGTGAAAATAAAAATAAAAACTTTTTAGCACTTAATAGTGAAAATGTGAACACTATGAAATTAGCCTAAATACAAGCTGGTCAAATGTTTAAGAATAGTCCTGAAACAAAGCGTTAACCACTAAAACCCGTAACGAAATTTAGTCATTTTTGTTGAGGAATTAGCGTTGTCAACATCTTTCACTGACATCTCTGTGTTACATGGGTAAAAACATGGCAAAGGCTAAAAGGTTTACAGAGCTTGAATGTGACGGAATTGTCGAGCTGCAAAAGCCAGGTCTCTCTCAACGTACCATCGCTGGTGAGATTGGGCGTAGTAAAACTGCTGTTGCAAATTTTTTAAAAGACCCTGAGGGATACGGAACGAGAATTTCATGTGGTTGGCTCAAGAAAATTTCGCCGGCGTTGAGCAGGAGGATTCGACTGGTTGTCCGGCAAGACACCAGCCGATCTTCAAACCAAATTAAGGCCTCTACAGACGCAGAATGCAGATCAAGAACAATAAGACGACATCTACGAGAGAAAGGCTTTAAAAACCGTAAACGTCTTTAAAGGTCACGCCTCCTTCCACACCACGAAACAGCTCGGTTAAACTTTTCTGAGAAGCACCAAACATGGGACGTAAAAAAGTGGACGAAGGTTTTGTTTTCTAATGAGAAAAATTTAACCTGGATGGTTCAGATGGATTCCAACGTTACTGGCACGATAAGGATATCCCACAAGAGACATTTTCTATACGACACAGTGGAGGAGGTTCCATCATGATCTGGGATGCTTTCTCCTTCCATGGAACAATGGAGCTTTACGTTATACAGGGGCATCAAACAGCAGCTGGCTCCATTGGCATGTTGGAGAGAGCATCATTATTGACTGGATGCCCTCGCTTGTGTGGAAATGACTGGGTCTTTCAGCAGGACAACGTTACAATCCACAATGCCCGCAGGACAAAGGACTTTTTCATGGCGAATAACATGATTGTTTTGGACCATCCAGCGTGTTCACTTGAATTGAACCCCATTGAAAATATTTGAAGGTGGATCGAAAGGGAAGTCTATAAAAATGAACATCAATTCCAAAAAGTGCATGATTTTCGTGAAGCCATCTTAACCACTTGGAATAACATTCCAGCCAGACTTCTGCAAACGCTTATATCGACCATGCCAAAGCGAATGTTTGAAGTTATTCGCAATGACGGCCGTGCAACTCACTACTGAGACCTGTTGTTCGGCATTTCCTACGCTGTTTAGGACTTCTGTTTGGTATGGTCTTAAACTTTTGACCAGTTAGTATTTAGGCTAATTTCATAGTGTTTACATTTTTCCTATTAAATGCTAAAAGTTTTTTATTTTTCCTTTTCTTATTTTCATCTTTCAAAGCTCTGCTCAAATAAGTGGTTTAGTCTATACCATGCATATTTTTTCTTTTTGTTCATTGGTCTTAAGATTTTGGCCAGCAGTGTATGTAGAACATCATCCACCCTTGTAAAACATGAAATAAAACTACAAAAAATATCATATGTAAAATGAAATATTTTTTCTTTTATATTAAATAATCGCCAAAAATTGTTGAAATTATAAATTTATTTACAATTAAAGAATTAAACAGTGAATTTTAATTAGTTCATAATATCGTGTGTGTTTCCTTATAGCAAAGCCACATTGGGCTATTTGCTGAGTCCACCGAGGGGAATCGAACCCCTGATTTTAGTGTTGTAAATCCGAAGACTTGCTTACTGCTTAGGATGATTTAAATATAAATGGTCAGGGAATTTATGGAACTAATAAATTAGTATTAAGGAGTTTGTTTTTCAGATCGATTTAAATATAAAATATAAATGACCAGTAAATGTGTAGAACTAATAAATTAGCAATAAGGAAATATAATTAACTAATAAATTAGTTATAAGGGTCCTTTTCAGGATGATTTAAGTATAAATGCTAAGGAAATATAATTAAGCAATGAATTAGTGATTTAAACTGACTACATTAATTATAGTCATCTTGGCACATGCTCATCAAATTTATTCTGGTCCCAAGTAATAAAATTTTGACGTCATAGCCACCTATCATGGCGGCCTAGTAACAAGTTTTCAACTCCATGTAACTAAAGTCATATTCATATGCAAAAACGGCTCGTTTGGGTTGAGAAAATATTTTACATAGAAGAGCGAACAACGTTTCGACCTTCTTCGGTCATCGTCAGGTTCACAAAGAAAGAGGTAACTGACCGAAAGCTGACCACATGTTTGAAAGGGGTTGTGTAACTGTGTGTCGAAATGTAGAGGGCGGTATTAGATGTTTGAATATATAATTTTATTTATTTTATTATATTAATATAGGTATAAAGGCGTTCCTTTATATTGGTTTATTTTGGGTTTAAGTTGTTGTATAAGTAAGGCTTCTTTAATTTTGCGTTTGTTTATGTTTGTTTCTTTATTTAGTATATGAGTGTTTTCTATGGTTATGCTGTGTTTATTTGACTTGCAGTGTTCGAAAACGTGTGAAGGTGACTTTTTATGTTCTTTCAATCTGGTTTTCATTTTTCTACTTGTTTCTCCAATATAGAAGTCGTGGCAGTTATCACATTGTATTTTATAAATAATGTTGGTGTGGTGTTTGTCAGTGTAGTTTTTACATAGTATAGACCTCAGTTTTGTGGCTGGTTTTTGAATAAATTTGGTATTAACTGGAATGTCATATTTTGTTACTAATTTTTTGCCAAATGTTGGTTATTTGTTTGCTGATGTCAGGAATATATAGTATACAGCAGTATATGGTTTCGTGGTTTTTTGATTCGTGAGGTGTATTTACTTTAGTTGGTTGATTTTGCTTTCTGTCTAGGTGTGTGCGTATAATGTTTTCTACTGTTTGTGGAGGAAACTTATTGATGTTGATGAAGTATTGTTTTATTTTGTCTAATTCATCGTTAATTTTATCTGGTGAGCATAGTTTTATGGCTGTGTTTATTTGGTTTCTTAGTGTGTTGAGTTTTTGTTTTGTTTCATGTGCTGAGTCCCAAGGAATGTATAGTCCAGTATGGGTGATTTTTCGGTGGATTTCTGTTTTGAATTGTGTGTCAGTTCTTGTAATTTTGAGGTTAAGAAATGATATTTGATTGCTTTCTTCCTGCTCACATGTGAAGTTAATGTTGGGATGTATAGAGTTAATGTGATTGAAAAAATTAAGTATGTGTTCTGTAGATGTGAATCCCGCAACGGTGTCATCTACATATCTGTACCAGTATAGTGGTGGATGTAATGCTGTGTCAATTGCTTGTGTTTCAACTTGTGTCATAAAAATATTGGCTGGAACTGGTGATACTGGGTTGCCCATGCTTAGGCCATTTGTTTGTATATAGTTTTGGTTGTTGAACATGAAGTTTGTCTTTATCGTGGTGAATTCTATGAGGGTTGCTAACTGGTTACTGGGAATTTCTATAGTTGGGTTAGGGTCTCGGATATAAAGTTCTAAGGCTATCTTGCAGGCTTCAGTGGTTGGAACTTCTGTAAAGAGGGATATAACATCGAAACTGGCCATTAAGGCTTTATGATTAAGTTGATTTAGATTAGACTTGAAATTAAAAGAGTCTTTGATGAATGAGCTGGCTGATGTTACATATTTGGAGAATGCCCATGCTATGTATTTACCAAGATTGTAATTAAACGATTCATATGTGGACATTATTGGTCGTAATGGACAATCTGGTTCATGAGGTTTGGGGATGCCGTATATTTGCGGTGTGCGTGAGTCGGTTTTACGTAGGTAGGAATAAAGTGTTTGTGAAATTGAGTTGGCTTTTTTCATTTGTAGTAGTAATTTGTTCAGTTGCGTCTCGTGTGTCTTTGTTGGATTTGTGTGTATTGGTTTAAATTTGTTCGTGTCTGATAGGATGTTATTCATTTTTTGGATGTATTTATTCGTGTTCATTATGACTATAGCGTTACCTTTATCTGCTTTTAGAATTTTTATGTTTTTGTCTTGTTTTAGGTTTTTAATGGAATTAATGTCTCTTTTTGTAAGGTTGTTTTTTAGTTTTCTGTTTTGTGAAATTATGTTGATGGTTTTGTGAGAAAATTCTTTGAAAAAAATCGTTTAAGATGTTGTTTTTAGGTGTTTCTGGAAAATATAAATTTGTAATTTTACCTGGGAAGTTTGGCTGTTGGATGTCAATAAAATTATCTAAGATGTCTTCTTTCTGTTGGTTGTGTTTGGTTGTTTCCTTGTTTTTCTTCTCTGTAGAAAGTATCACAAGTCTCTTGGCTAGGTCTTCTAAACATGTTTTGATTTCTATGGTTGGAATGTACCTAGGTGCTATTGCGAAGTTGAGTCCTTTTGTTAAGTACGAGGTCTGTTCAAAAAATACGCGGACTGTTTGAATTGCGCGGTTCCAGTTGGTTCCAGTGGAATCCGCTTGGTGTCGCTAGGTTCGCACAGATCAGCTGATTACGACACCATTTCTCGATTGCAGATATCTTCATTTGTGTATTAGCTACGCGGTTTTAAGTGAAGTGCGATTTTTTCGTTTGGCGGATTTCAGAATGAATGACCTGAAGGAGCAACGACTTGCTGTGAAATTTTGTGTTAAACTTGGAAAATCTGCGACTGAAACTTTTGCTATGCTTAACACGGCTTACGATGATGTTGCTATGAAGCGTACGGCATGTTTCAAGTGGCATGAACGTTTTAAGGATGGTCGACAGTCCATTGAAGATGATGAGCGTCCTGGACGTCCTTCCACGTCAACTGACGACCCACACGTCGACAAAATCAACACCCTGGTGCGGGCAAATCGACGTCTGACTGTTAGGGAGCTTGCTGAAGAGTTTGGGATATCAGTTGGATCTTGTTACGAGATTTTGACCGAAAAATTGAAGATGCGCTGCGTTGCTGCGAAATTTGTGCCTCAGAACTCGTGCGTTTTTGGCCAAACACTCGATCACTGTTCTTCCCCACTCCCCCTACTCACCTGACCTTGCTCCTTGCGATGTTTCCATGTTTCTCAAACTCAAAAGACCCTTGAAAGGAAAAAGATTTGAGACGATTCCCGAGATTAAGGCAAATGCGACGAAGGAGCTGGAGGACATTACAAAAGAAGCGTACCAGGACTGTTTCAACAAGTGGAAACACCGTTGAGATAAGTGTGTGCGTTGGGGAGGAGAGTACCTTGAAGGGGTCCCAGACCTGTAACTTCTAAATAAAGTACATTTTGTTTTATGACGTCAGTCCGCGTATTTTTTGAACAGCCCTCGTAGATGTTTCTCGTCTGTGTTTAATTGACGGTCGGATCTGTTAATTATGAGGTTAGTCAACGGTTTGTCGTTTTGGTGTCTTTTCTGTTGTTTGCATCTTAGTTTTTCTAGTTTTTTGTTGTGGCAGATCTTTTTGTCTCTGTCGTTCTTAGTATTGATTTGGTTTATGTTTCGTTGTATAAGTCCGTAAATCTCTGGTTTAATGCAGCATGCCAGTTGATGGTCTAGGTTCATTTTTTGTTTTTGTAAGTCATGTAGTTCTTTGTATTTTGTGTTCAACATGGCTTTAAGTAGTTTTTTCTGTAAATTTTGGATAATGTTTGTGTATGTATTAAAATTTTTTGAAAGTTTTACATTTACAAAATTAGGGGTTAGTTGTTCTTTTCTACATTGTTGAATAAAATAAATGTCACTTCATCTATTAATAATTCGTTGGTTTAAATTTCTTAGTTTCTTAACGATCGTGTGAGCGTGTACTGTTAATAGTGGTGTACGGTATGCTAGTTCAGACATAATGGTAACAGGTAAGTACAAATACACTGAGAAAAACTTACACTTCTCGTACAATCGCCGTGATGAAATAATAATCAGTGATGTCGAGAAACCCACTTGTTGAGAAATTTATATGCAAAAACGGCTCGTTTGGGTTGAGAAAATATTTTACATAGAAGAGCGAACAACGTTTCGACCTTCTTCGGTCATCGTCAGGTTCACAAAGAAAGAGGTAACTGTGTGTCGAAATGTAGAGGGCGGTATTAGATGTTTGAATATATAATTTTATTTATTTTATTATATTAATATAGGTATAAAGGCGTTCCTTTATATTGGTTTATTTTGGGTTTAAGTTGTTGTATAAGTAAGGCTTCTTTAATTTTGAGTTTGTTTATGTTTGTTTCTTTATTTAGTATTTGAGTGTTTTCTATGGTTATGTTGTGTTTATTTGACTTGCAGTGTTCGAAAACGTGTGAAGGTGACTTTTTATGTTCTTTCAAAGAACATGCAAGTCAAATAAACACAACATAACCATAGAAAACACTCAAATACTAAATAAAGAAACAAACATAAACAAACGCAAAATTAAAGAAGCCTTACTTATACAACAACTTAAACCCAAAATAAACCAATATAAAGGAACGCCTTTATACCTATATTAATATAATAAAATAAATAAAATTATATATTCAAACATCTAATACCGCCCTCTACATTTCGACACACAGTTACACAACCCCTTTCAAACATGTGGTCAGCTTCCGGTCAGTTACCTCTTTCTTTGTGAACCTGACGATGACCGAAGAAGGTCGAAACGTTGTTCGCTCTTCTATGTAAAATATTTTCTCAACCCAAACGAGTCGTTTTTGCATATAAATTTCTCAACAAGTGGATTTCTCGACATCACTGATTATTAATGTCATATTCGTCTGTCTCCCATCGAACTATAAGTTGAAGCTACTCTAACACAGCTACGCTGTCTGGTGGCAATTTGTGGAACTATAATGTAGTCTTTCTTGGATGATATCTTCCCCTTTCTTGAGATAGCCAATCAGCTTATTGTGACATCGTTTGGACATAGAAGTAGAGGGATAACTTTTACAAGTGTTTAAAAAGACTTTTACTAACACATTGACGATTCTAATCTATCTGACATTTTGGAGAGGACAGTCAGTTTCATATTACCAGTTCAAACCCATTTCAGGTACTTAAGAAGACTCCTACGAACACGTTTATTGCTCTAATCCATTTAATCCATTATAAGATTGTTCATCAGTTCACTTACCAATTCAAGTCAATTTGAGGCCTGTAGCAAAACTTTTAATAACACGTTCATTATTTTATTCCATCTCAGTTTCTTAAAAGGGCCATCACTTATACACAAAGAGCTCAATTCGATTTCAGGTCCTTATCTATATGTATACCACATGTTGGTAGTTTTAATCGATCTAAGATTTTTAACAGGGCTATCAGGTACACATAACGAGTTCGAATCCATTTAAGATCCTTAACTAGAGCCGTACTTACCAGAATATCACTTACACAAGCCAATTTCAGATCCATATCAAGAGTTTTACTAGCATGTGACTAATTTTACTGAATATCAGGTGTTCAAAAATAACAATCAATTACACATAGAAAGCTCAACACCATTTCAGGTCCTTAACATAACCTTTCCTAAAACTGTTTTAGTTCTAACCCATCTTAGGGTGTTAAGATGACTATTAGTTACACATTACTAGCCTCATTCGATTTCAAGTATTTAAAAGAACCTTTGCTAAAATGTTGGCAGTTGTAATCCATATCAGATTTTAAATAGAACCATCAATTACATTACCAGCTTAAGCCCATTCCTGACCTTTAACATTTACTAACACGTTAGTAGCTTCAGTTCATCTGAACTCTTTAAAAATATAAAAATTACATTAATAGCTCTATTCTGTCTTTTCTTCACAAAATAATTGCAAACATAATATACCTCTCTTTCCTTTCAGTCTTTTATCAGACTTTTACTAATATAATAACCAGTTTTGTTCATTTTAAGGCTTTTACAGCGATAGTCTCTGATACAGTGTTGACTTTATTTTATCTCCATTAAAGAATAGGTTAAATAACCGCCAAGCTTTTATACTTTTACTTTAAAAGGACGACATTTTGAGCTAGCGCTCTTCGTCAGATCGTAATTTTGATATCTTTGTCGACCATGCGGTTAAATACATACTTCTATATTATCTCAAGTCCTTAAAAAATCACTAAGATACTGCTAATTCTGTGTCATCTTATGTTTTTATTTTTCCCTAAGACATACTTTAGCTTTGCCTGTCTTATAGTACAGAAAGTACTAACTACATTTAACCCTTAAACCTAACTTGTTGGATTTGTTCTCACTTTAATATCATTGAAAGCTTAATGCACTCAGCAGTGACTAACAAAAAAGTGTTAGAAAAACACGAACGAGAAATTGACTCCTGATACCACCAGCATGTGACTCATCCTAAAACTGTGAATCTCTATAAATGATAGAGAGCTGAAATTTCAGTCTTCATAAGTTAACTCAAGCATCTTGCGCTATTCTTACTTTAAATTTATATTCTATTCATTTGTAATATTATTAATTGATTTGTATGTTTCGAAACCCTTCTTTTACCAGTGATATGACAACACAAATATTTTTAAGCTTTAAATATAATCTTGAGCATAGTATGATTTTATACAACAGCAAAGACTGCATTTGAATGTAAGTCGTTGCTTCTAAAATACTTTTTTAATTTTTTTCAGTAATTGTGGATGTATTAAAGACTCGAGAAATTAAAGAAGTTGTTCTTACAAAGTGCTTTTAATATCTTTCATTCCTCCAGTGCGACACCATTACATAACGTACGTACAACAAATAACAAACAATTTCTTCAATTATTATATATCTTTTCAAGTCTTGATTTTAATGTGACACTTGCTTATAATGCGCTTTTTAGCCGAGCCATAGCAGCCATAGAATGGTTCTATATCTTTTGTAGTTTTTTTTCAAGTACAAACTTTTAGCTCATAGCTCTATCTCTTCACAGATTTCAGATCTAATTATAGCAGTGGCTATTGAGGATTTCCTTTTGTTTCAACATGTCAATAATCGTGGCATCTTTCACAGGATGCCACAACGTTAAACGAAACGATACTGGAATTTTTTGTTGTTGTTTGATTGAGAGCAGAAGTTTCACATCTTCTGAATTAGGTACCTTAAAGTATTTTTAATACTTCATTCCAAAAGGCAGACTGCAGAAGGTAAATAAATGAACTAAGTTAATTAGCATGTGCGTACATAAAAATCAAAGAAACTTGGAAAAACTTGAGATTTTGCAAACAGCATACTGTTAAAATGAAATACTTTTAAATACAAAATATACTCAACAGTTAAACTCTAAATTAGAATATTTATATGCTTGAAGTGCTTTTTTCTCAGTAACCTTTAATTCACCTTTACAGTCGTCGAAAATACGTGTGTTAACTTTATCTCTGTCTGGTTGACGATAGTAAAGTACGTGGTGAAATGAAAATTTAAAAAAAAATATTTTTCCAAAACTAAAGCAGTGACAGTCTATTCCTTTTTAGGGAGGTATTTATGCGCTCACAGCTGCTTAAGTATTTGTAGCAATGAATAGATTTGAGTTAAATTATGACCTTGAGGACAGATTAGCTTGTCAGACAATTGTTGCTACTTGTAACCAGGACATCAATCACCACAAAGACGTATTTTTCTCTATCACTGTCTTTACGAGTTATCATAATCTGTTTGTTTCTAAGGAGCGAGTGTCGGATATGAATTACGCTGTCAAAGTTTAAAAAGAAATCACGGCCTTTGGTAATGTAGTTTAGTCATTTTCGTAATAAAGCAATAAAAGCATTTTGTGTGTAAGAGAGCTTGTAAAACAGGAAGGGAAACTGAAAATGGAATGTGCACATTTTTCATCTTATAACTATTCCTTTAGAAGCCCTTTACGTTTTACTAACTTGGTAGAATTGTCTATAATTTCGCAGAATAAGTTAGTTGCCCAGAATGCTAAAATAAAAACGAACATCTTTCGTTTTAAGTAGCAGAAATTTCCTTAAAAATTATCAACCACTAATTCTATAGCACATTATATATTTTTGCATTTGTGGATAACGGATTTACTAATATATATTTATTTTAATATCAATGTTTGTTTTAGTTAAATATATATTTAGAAAGGCATGTAACTTAGATTGTTAGATGTATACTGCAAAAGTTCCACCTATTATCTAAATTTGTAGAAGATTCTCGAGTGTAAGAAGCAACAATGTATGGTTTACAAAAGCACTAGCGTATCTTCGAATATTGTTGCCAGCTGAGCTTTCAAGGACCTCGCCCTAAAAGTTAATAAATCCACGAGCCAAGAGAGAGTTTGAAATTATTGATTTGCTACAATTAAGCTATAAACCCAGGAAGCTATAACGTTTATTAATCGGGAAACTATAGGTATTTGACTAGGAAAATTTATATATTTCGAAAATTACAAATCGTTTAATTTCAGTGAATTAACTTCGGACGTTAGTATTTCTACGAAGTTATTTGATATTTTCGTCGGAAAAAAGTCAGCTTGTAAATGGCGTGAGTCTAGATAGAATATTCAGTATTGTTTGAAAAGCTCTTGTATATAAACCATTATTTGTAATAACTATCTGCAACAACCGTTACTAGAATTGTATTATTATTTGGACGTTAAACTATATTTGCGTTAGGAAAGAAATGTGTGAGCAAATATCATAAATTTGATACATATCGACATTTAATTAACTTCTAAATTAAAATTAAAATTTCAGGCTATTGGAAATCGTAATACTAACATAATGAATAGGAAGCTCGTCTGGGATAAGTTATAATACATAACGATTGTAATGAATTAATAAAAACAATGATACAAAAATATATTCATTTAGTTTAAATGTTTTCTTATTGAGTTTTATTTTAGTGCACTATATAATAGAAGTATAAAGAGTGTTACTATTATTTTTAATTATTAACCATTATTTATAAATAATTTATCATTATTTATTTATATCTTTGTAGTAATTGTTAGAATTACTACCACAATAATTTGAAATTAAAGCGCCTTCTCATGAAACATTTGTTATAAAGTACTATAACATACCTGAAATACCGTGGACATAAATCCTTATTTTTTCTGGCTTTGCAACTAAATACCCTCCCTTTTAAACGATAACTAATTTATCTGATGGTTAAACTATTAAACGTTGTATTAAGTAACCAACACTCTGTGTATCTGATCATAAAGACGTTTACAGTTATGCGACAGAGAACTTTCTCTTCTGATTTATAAATTAAACTAAACTGTTGACAGTTTATGTAGTTTTCAGCTCAATGTTTTACGTTATCTTCAAGCAGTGCTCAAATTGTAAGTACTTAAGATGGGGAAGTCCGTAAATATAATGAGAAAATTGTGCTCTAAACTGATACTCTTACACACATAAATGCTCCCTAATGGCACTGCGAACTTACAACGTTAAAATCCGGGTTTACATACCTGTGGTGGGAAGAGCACAGATAGCCCATTGTGTAGCTTTGTTCTTAATTTAAATCTACAACACACACATAAATATACTGTGCATTTGATTAGCCCGTTGAATCGTTACTAAGTATATCAAAATTAAGACTTAGGAAAACAATCTAATAAACATTACAAGAACATTTAAAATCAGTGATTGATTGAGACAAAACGAATGAATAAAGTAGTTTAAGATGTTGAAAAACGGCTTTATCTTCAATTCATATATTTTTTCATGCCACATTTCATTTCAAGGCGATTGTCCTACTATATAAGTGTTCCACTATTGATTTAAATGGTTTGTTACTAAAGCAGTTTTTAACATCTCAAACTCACGACCAAGGCCCAACCTTGTACTTTATTTATGGATCATGGGTCGGCCACATGTTGTGTGGCGACATTGTCGTCTATTTAATTGCAAGAACAATATGTATCTGTCAACCCGTATACAAGTGAAAAATTAAACAACGTTTAACGCTCGATGTTACACACAAGTTCAAAAATACGGCGTTTATAACATTAACTATAAAGGCTATTTCAATAACACAAACAAATAAGCAAGAAAGCATATTAAGTTTTTATTTTTCCAAGGCTCAAAAATGACGCAATATCATTACATATCTTAATGCTAATTCCAACAGACACCTAAAAATCGACAATTAGATTTAAAATTTAAATACTCTTCGGACGGAAAGAACGAGTTCATTCGCTATATAATCTACGGCAGTTAGCCTTAATGGTAGTTAACTGGAACAACTTTATTCACTTTCAATGCTGTACTCTTAACACATCGCGCGAAAGAAATAATTACAGGTTTCAGATAATATACAAATATGATTTACATACATATACACAAAAGAAACTTAGAAAGAAATAAAAGCAGGACAAAAGTCGACTTTACACTTCTTAATACCATAATTTTAAACATTAACTATCTTATAACAATTAGGCTTAAATGTTAAACACGCTTCTTACTAGCTCACCCGCTAGGGTAAAAATTATTAATTTTTTTCTGTTACCTTGGGCAGCGTGCTCCAAGATTTACTAATGCTCTAAGGAAGAAGTATATATTAAAAAAAAAAGAGTTTATATTATTATTAGAGGAAAAAGTAGTAAAATATCGAATAGCGACAAACGAAGACAGATGATGTTCATTCTTCTTGTTTATAAATTTGCTAGTTCATAACGTCGCGTTATTAAAAACTTGATCAAGAAACAATCTCACGATCTTAGTCAAAGATGGTGATTATCCAAAGAGCTTATACACACAATTCTGTGTAAAGAGACATATTTCGTTTATAGTTTTTGTATATTTTTACACTTATTTACTTTAAACCAAAATATAGCAATTCAATATTCACCTAAGAAGGCTTTTGTTTCATATATAGTTCTCATCATGAACCACAGTAAAGGTTCATAATAGGGATCACTCTTTTGTTGTTCTTTATTATTATTTAATATCGTTACTCCAGTCTACAGCAAAAACGGCTATGAACATTGTAATAAAATCTGGACATTATCACTGAATGCATCGTTGTGCATTGTGTAAAGTAGATTTTAAATTTAATTGATACCCTAGCAAATAAAAGCAGCTGTATAACTATTCACACTCAATCGTTTTAATGTAGTCTGTGGTTTATTGGAGCCTCGTAATCTACTACTTGCATACATATGTTGTTGCGGAGCTGCGGGTAGGCCGTGAGTGTAACTTGATGTTCATATGGCAGGCATGTATCATAGCAAGTATTAACTTGTTGTAACTGTATTAAATTCACATATCACTTACTGATGTATAGAGTTCCTGCTTTTTCAAACAGTTTTTTTACCACTACATGATTGATTTCGACCATGATACACAAACGTCTAGGATGTCTCCCACAACAAAGATCTTAAAGTTATAGTTTAAAATATAAGACCGAGCTCCGTTTCGAGCATCGAATCGGCAATCACAGTGATGGCTAATGGTAAGTGTCTAATTATAGTTAATACCGCGTGATTGCGAATTTTATAGATACTGCAGATAAAATATCCATCCTTAAAGCTGATTAAAAGGAATTGCAAGAATCGTACAAGCAGGAGATGGCGAAAATTGTGGCGATTTTAGGCAAAAATGAGAAATAAATTTTGTAGCTATACATTTTATTTATAAAATGTTTAGTTGAAGATAAAATATGTGTCAGAGACGGCCCACCATAGTTTAAGGTAATCTCATTGGAAGAGGGTCATAGAAGTGTCACGACCCAAACTCCATAAGAAATATAGGCGGTGTGTGTGTGTTGTTTTCTAGCAAAGCCACAAAAGCTATCTGCTCAGCCTACCGAGGGGAATCGAACCCCTGATTTTAGCGTTGTAAATCCGGAGACATACCGCTGTACTAGCGGGGGGCAAGTATAGGCGGAAAAGGTATATTGATATCATCCTGTAAATAACACATTCTCGACCTTTAGAGCATGTAGAATGCCACTCTAAGAAGAAATATGGACAACTGCAGCAAAACAGTGACTGGCCTTAGAATGACCAACTGAAAGGAGGAGGAAAAGAGGGGGAATATAGCAAATGTTAAAAATGCTTGCTTCTATGCATATCCTATTATATTATAATACATTGTCTTATATTTGCAATTAATATATATGCATGCAACAAAACAACTTGAAAAAATCATATGGCTATTTATATATACGGATTTACAACTTTAACAAATGTATAATGTCTGCTTATATATATATATAAATACTAGCCAACATTCATTGGATGGCATGCATATATAAAACTCATGCAGTTACAAAATTCACCACATGCACTATTTCGGTATAGTTCAATAGTCCCTCCAATAAAGTGTTTATAGACTCCACATATAACTACAAGATATAAATATTGTAGTTATATATATATATGTTACAAACATATACATAACATTAGTGTGTTGATCACCATACATCATGGTGATCATACATAGAGTATCACTATCAATATCAGGATCAATAGTCATCAAGTCTGCATGAAATCAGTTCATGTCTAAACGTTACGAGACTTAGAAGAGTACCCCCCAGTGGCACAGTGGTATGTCTGCGGACTTACACACTAAAAACCGGGTTTCGATGCCCGTGGTGAGTAGAGCATAGATAGCCCATTGTGTAGCTTTGTGCTTAATTCTAAACAAACAAAATTTAGAAAAGTCAAAATAGAAGTTTGTACGTCGAGGAAATGACATCAACACCGTGTCTCAAACCTTAACCTTTTGTTTTCTTATTTTGTGCGATTGCATTTTCACCTGCGCATGATTTTATAAATATTTATTTTTTTATTAGTTTTTTTAATTTCGTGAAAAACTACACGAGAGCTATCTTCGCTAGCCGTCTCTAATTTTGCAGTGTAAAACAAGAGTTGGCGGTGAGTGGTGATGACTAGCTGCCTTCCCTCTAGTCTTAAATGTTAAATTAGGAACGGCTAGCGCAGATAACTCTTGTGTAACTTTGCGTGATATTCAAAAACAAACAATTACTGTTTTTAATGTATGAAGTAACTATGCTTGTTTCCATTTATAATCATTATTCATTTCTTTTATTTTTAGGTTCTAAATTTATGATTATTTTTTTTTGCATTATCAAAGAGATATGGGACTAACTTAACTCTAAGCTAACCGAACTTCATCCGATGTTGAATTCATGACTGGTGAATTAATGCATTCTAATCTTGTGCATTAATTCATAATATTATGTACTTCTTGCCACTTTGCAATATAAGATTGGCTTCTTTAATTTGTAATTTATGATTTAGCTCAGCTTTGTTTCCTTGCTTGGACTTTTCGCGCAAAGCTATGCAAAGGGTTATCTATACACAACGTCCGTAACTTTGCCCCCACAAACTAGACAGAAGAACACTAGCTAACCAACAACATTGATCAACACTTCTCGCCTGATCGAGTAGCGAGAACATGACAGTCACTCTTATAGCGCAACCAGAAATATGCCAAATAGATGTTTTTGAAATGAGTCGCGAACAGTGATTCTTTAGATTCATAGTCTTGGCACTCTAACCAATAGGCCACGGCCAACCTAATTTTGACCTGTAGACTTAGTTTATTATTGATTAAAAGCTACTAGTGGTCAGATTTTGCAAAGTAGAAAACCTCGAAGTGTCCAATACGTACAGTAGGTATAACAATTAAATGAAATAGTACCATAAAGCTTTAGTTCAAAATAGAGTTAGCACTATTACCACGTGCATAAAACTGCAACTGTGAAGAATAAATTTCTTCGTGAAGCTTCAAAAATTTATGCAGCTATTTGTGACAATTACAGTTCTACGCTACAACTGTAATATTACAATCGAATATTCTGTTAAGTAGGAATTAATTTGAAGCGAAACGTTACCACTCATGTGATACATGATATACTGCGCTTATTGCTTTCAATCTTTTTAATATTTTTCTTACGTGTCGAATTTGATATTGTATGGATTTATCAAATTTACTACATGAACTTTCAACTTACATTCGCAGAGTAAGAGTTAATAGTTATGGGAATATTTGTATTGAAGCTTCCTTTTCTACAATGTTACATACAAAGATCTTCCGTTTTCGGTAAGTTTGTCAGTTTGAAAGATGAGCGCTAAGATTAAGGTCATATTGCAGTAAAGATTACGAGAGCTACATTTCTATAGGAAAATAGATATGGTAGTAAGAGGTGCTGTTGAACCTGATCTTTCTAGGCTAAAGTAGATCAGAACTCCAATCCTGATAGATATATTGTAATATACAAACGACAATACAATTTGTAATAATGATTATTGCAAATAATAATTCATATATAAAAGTTTTACAAACTTATAAACAACACTAAGTCTTCTATCTGGTCCGGAAATGAATATTTTATCGACGGTTCACGAAGAGCGAATTCTTTGCTGATATTGTTACACTTCACCGTTTACAAGCTGACGTTTCTCCGACAAAGATATCTAATAAGCTGCACAAAGTGCTATTGGTCAGTATGGGTAAGGTTTGAGCCAGTAATACTGTTTTTCTTATATTTGATATTCCTGTTGGCCCAGGGGTGTGGAAGAAACACGACTCCAATCAGTGACATAAAAAAACTCGAGCCATATGTGTAAGTACCTAGGACAGTGTAAATAAAATTGCCTAAAGATTATTTGCATCCAAAATAATGACACAAAAATAATTTTGTCTGAGCATATTGCCACAGTAGGAAAGTAAGAGAACAACCATAAAAGATTCCAAACTAATCAACTTAAACTGACTGGGTTGGTTATGTCAAAGATTGAAACCTTTGCTATGCCGAAGAGAATGGTGGTTAATTTAATTAAACTTACTCGAGTACAGTGTTGTAGATATTGATAAAGATGTATAGAAACAAGGTAACACTTCTGAAAAACATAACGTTGGGTCTTTAGTAAATATTTCAGTGAATTCATCATTCATGTCAGTAAATACTGACTTTGGACTTGGAGAATGGAGAAAAGTTAGGAAGGAGTATTTTGATTTTACCTTACACTCAGTACAACTTTAGACAGAACAAAAGTAGTTGTGATTTATCTCCTTAGGAGCATCTGTATCCTACGGTTAGACCTATTGCATAATTGTCTGTCAGGAAGGTCCACAGTACAGAAGGAGAGTCATTCCTGGTGACGAGAAACCCACTTGAAGTAAAAATGTATTCTCAAGATGGCTGGTATAAGTATTGAAACTCTATTTTAATTAAAGTTTTAATATCCATACCAACCGTCTTGGGAATACAGAAAGAGAGTCGTTTCGTAAAAGGGTTAATGAGAGAGAGCAAAGAAGACTGACCTCGCCTAAGCCCGCCACTTTAGCTGGGGTTCTTAAATTATAACGTACTTTACATATATATATTAATCCGGCATGACTAGCCCTTCCCCTTCCAAGATGGAAGACTATTGACCGTGTTGCCTCCCCCTCTTCCCCCAAATGACGCCCTTTTAGCATAGCTAAGTTGCAGTTCTGTGGGCGTGGAAAGCCTCTCTTGCTTACCAAATAAATTCCAAAAATAATGGACTGCTGGTATGACTTAGAGAAATAAGTCAGCATTTCTCCAGATTCACAAATAATATTACATGAGAAGCTTTGGTAATTATAAATAAATGGATATAAAATTACTAGCTTGTTTATTTGTAAGCCGATGTTTTAAACAAATGGTTTTACAGTTGACTCTAAGTCGCCCAACATTTCACTTCTGTATAGTTGTCTGTACATAGAAACTTAAAGCTACTTATTTCCATGCAAAATTGAAATTACACTAAAAATAAACACGAATTGATACTTTTAAATCGTAACGATTCGGTTACTATATCAGTTGTTTCTTATTTTATTGAAATAAGGAGACAAAACAGTAAGTATTTAATTTGAAAATGTATGACTCAAGCATAGACTTCAAATATAGTTAGAATTTACATTTGTAAAAGTTGAAAAATATAGTTTAAAACAGGGAGAATTGGTGGTTAACTTATATAAGCATATGTAGAGAACTTTAAAAACGTTGTTCTTATTGCACACGTCTAATCTAAGTGATGTAAATTATTGCTGTCCTTTTCTTTTACTCAACGTCAAGTTCTCCATAGTTGTATGCTGTGATTTGTTGGATAGATGAAAAGAGGTAGACCGCGTACCTAATGAATGTAGGAACTCAACAAGTTTAGTAATCCATTCTATTGTTATAGCGAGATTATAAAAGAATGTTGGAACATTTCACCACGAGGCTATATTTTCGTCCACCATTATTAGTGTCATTCACATATGCTGTGATGTAATCAATAATGTTAAAAAAGTTTCCTTACAGTTATCTGTTCAACCATTTGGAAAAACTGTTATAACTTGAATTGTGTTTTATTTCTTCATTCTGTTTCGTAGAATCAAAAGATGAAGAGCATTGTTGGTTAAATATCTTCACAGTATATGGTGCTAAAATCTATTATATGCAGTGTTAGACCATGAAATAAAAATCTTTTTTCGTGATTTTCCCAAGGACTTTATAATGATTTTGTTAATCTGAATTGTTTTAAATCTACATACCTTTAACTCTTTTATATTCGGCAATAAATGAACCAACTATTTGGCTCGGTTTAAGTTTTTAATTGAAAGACTTTCTGTTGTTATCATATCTTATTCACTATCGACCTTAACCCTTCAAGGTATACTGATTAACAGGGCTTGCTTAACTAACTTCTTACTAGAATCGCCTATTTCTCAGTGCGTGGTAAGACACATGGATTTTTTATTCTGCTAAATTCCAATTAGATGGTATAGAAAGACACATATTCTTTAAATAGTTTTAGATTACTTGATGTATAACTTCTACTGGAAATGCATTTTCAGAAGGAATTCCCAAATATTTTTATCTCGTAAAAAAATTAATATTCACTGGTTAACTAGATTTTTCTTAAAAGACAGCGGTATATAACTTTGAAACTCAAAATATAACACTGTCTTCTTAAAGAAAATTTATTGATCAAGTTTACCGTTTTTATTTTTAATATAAAGTTAGTGCTCATGTTGGTGTTCAACAAGGAATTTAACAGTGTGATGGGTACCCTTAAGGTTGTACGAAAATCTAAACATGCTCGTCCTCTATACTTATGTTTCTGCAACAGGCAATTGTCCATTCAACTAAATTTCATCATGAATACTCTGCCTAAACAATCTATTGAATAATGTTCATCTTCTTTTAAAATAATAAAGGTATCATCTACATATCTTCTACAACGTAGTGGTTTAACACATACAAGACGTTCCTTTAATAAAGATTTTTCATGGTGATATAGGAAAAAAATTAGCAAGTGATGTGGCTAATCAAGATTCTACTTAAAATTAGTGATGAATATCTTTGTTTAAAAGTGATGATCTGTGGTAGCAAAACTCGTCAGTCTCTGTAACATTTTTTTTTAGATTTCATTTGTTTATATTAATTTTAGTACAAGAAGCAAACTATGTCATCAAGTATATTATAAAGTGGATTTGATATGTATGTCTAAACCTATATGTAGATTTTTTTCAGATATAAAGGTCGTATACCTGTTTACAAAAGTTTTAATATAATGAATATAAATGTTTTAAGTATTCTTTAAGTAACCAATCCAACCACTTGGTGGCTAACAATCCGCACACAAAAACATGCTGATATAAAATCCACGTCATATTCAAGTAACAAAAGATATGGCTGTATGAATGTAATGAGTCCATGAGTAGAGTACAATTTAATATCCTTGCAAATAATGAACAAGAACTGACACTAAAATAAAGCCTATTAATTAATGAGCAGAATATTGAGGTTCGTTTATTAGTGAATGGTTTTAACATTAAGATGTTAAGACTACAACATTTAAAAGATTCTGGGTAAAGTGAATTGAATTTATGTTTTACAGTCGTTATAACTGTAGGACTTTTGTTCATTAACTGTTAAATAGTTAATCTATATGCTCTGTGAAATTGCTAGTATAAATATGTAGAGTATTTTTCAGACTGAAGATGTAAAGCTAAATTGAGTGCTTTTTCTACAGCAAAACCTTTAATCTGCTTAAAGAAGATAGTAACCTGTATTAAAATGTTGAATGTTTTAGACCAGACCCAGCTTTCCTTACATGGTTAGAACCACCACAATTTGAAATTCAAATACCTATGGTGTAGCATATATTGCTACTGTAAATAATACTTACAGTTTGTAATCTGTTATACTATGATTTTCGTGGTCGTTTGCATTGGCTTGAAGGTCATTATCAGTTTTTAAGTGCAAGCTACACATTGAACTGTCTCTGCTCCTTGTGAATATCAAATTCCTCTTCCCTCTGTGTTGAGCAAAGTTAAAATATATTTTTCTGAATAGAATATGGAGAGCATATTGATAGTGGAACAACAACAATAAGATGTATGGCTAAAACTTGTTTCTCGCTAAGTTCTCATAAATGTCACCATGATTTATTTTGTAGCAAAAATATTATTAAGACTGTGAGGTTAATACAACGAAGATGGCTAAAGGGCAGCTTTACCTAACCTATGCCTCAAAGAATGTCTTTTCAGTGGAGTGAATGTGTATGTTTAACACTGTTCTTCATTCAGTGGGTATGTTAGATCTGTAAAACAGGTGTGATAAAATATTGTCCAGTAGTGTGAACGTGTATTTAACTCTTCTGTCACTAGATGCAACATGTGTGCCATCACATCGTTTGGAATTCTCGTTTGTTGTGTCCATAAAGGTCAGAATTATTGGCTCATGATACTTATGAATTTATCAAGTGGTACTTGAGTAAATATAATTTGAACCCAAGAGAGACTTAAGATAAAGAAGGTTGAAAGAGACGCAGCTGGTATAAAGTTTTCTAATTTCTAAATTCGTTATAATTCATTTCTGATATCGCAAGAGCATAACAAACCTATGATTTTATATCTGAAACGCAGTAAATTCGAGGAGAGATAACCAGTATTTGTTGTACTGAATATTAGCACTACATTTACATAAAGGTAAGTGTGTTTTCTTATAAGTTACTTCTTGTGTAATGTAGAATTGTTGCTTAAAATGTAAGTTCATAGTTTAAACAAATATATCTTTATATTTAAGAAAGTAAAGATGTCTTATAAAGCTTGGCTTTAGCTTAGGTATTAGTTGATCTTAACAGCGTAATTGCAATAACTTTGCAAATATATCTCTCATCTGCTACAATTGGAAAACTTCCACAATATCAATACTTATGAAATATCCAGCACCTTTGAACTTGGAATAAATATTCTTTGTTTCTGGCACAAACAACCTAGTCTCATAAATAAGTTTATATTTAATAAAGCAATTCTGTTGTAGGAAAGGCCCATCATAGCCTGATGATTAGTGCGTTTGACTCGCAAATTGTGAGTTCGAATTACCCTCACTAAACACGCTCACGCTTTCGATCATGGGGCATTACAACGTAATGCTAAATCCCACTATTCTTTATAAAAGAACAGTCCAAAAGTTAACGGTAAGATGTATTGACTAAGGTTGCCTTCCGTCTTGTTTATCACTGCTAAATTAAGAAATGCTATAAGAGATTGTCCTTGAGTAGCTTTGCGCACAATTCAAAAGAAATAATTGCTATAGTATGTTTGATCCCAAGGTTTGCGAGATTTTAACAGCTGATATTTTTATAACACAGTAGGAATACTGTACAATAATTTGTTGTTATCTAACTCTTTTCCTCGTCCCTCCCTATACATAACAGTTCATGGTTGCAGACCCAGTCCTACTGTTTGTATTTAGTTCCATGGAATCGATATTATCAAAATCCTAAAACATGCAGTTAAATTACAGAAATAAGATCATTGCTATAGCCAAGTTAACAGATGATACATTTTTTCACTTCTATGAAAGAGTTATTATTAACTTAATCTGTGGTGATTACAATATTATATCAAACTTTAGTCTGTAGCACTGTTTTCCTGTATACTTAACTCCAAACAGCGCAGATTTGCTGAAAAATTTTGTCATATTCAATTTAACAAAGAATATGCTACCTAAAAATTTGTGTGAATATATAATAATTAAAATCAAAACATACTGTAAGAAAAAAGAGAGAGAGAGCAATGGTCAACATTTATTTTTTCACACCATTTCTAATCATTTTGTACCTTCATTTGTTTGTTACTTACATCTAGCAATGCATTTATTAAACGATTTTGAGTGGCTTTTTTCGTCTCTGGTGGGACAACGGTAAGTTTAGAGACTTACAACTTTAAAATCCGACGTTCGATTCCAGGACCTAGCAGATACCCAAGTTTGGTTTTGTTCTAAAGCAGAATGGTTTGTTTGATGTAGAAACCACATTCTTTTGTCTCAGAAAGTTTTATTATATAAAGATGTGTAGAATCAAATAGAAATCTCGAGAAAATTAAAATGTCACTTATGCACAATTTTTAAAAAATGCGTTCATCTGAATAATTTAATAACATTACACAGAAAAAGGTGAACTACTTTTGACATATACCTTATAAAACATAATGTCAGTGATATTTTCGTAAAGGAAAGTTAATATAGATTTTCATATGTTACTGCATGTAAAAGAAAGCCAATTCCAAGATATATATATATATATATACATACATATGGGTACATATTGTATTTTATATTTTGAAGATAAGGGTTGAATAAACACACAATATGAGCTGTACAAGTCAAGGTTAAAGCGTCTCTCTGTAAATGGGCATGGGCGGGATTTTCTGTCTTTCTGAGGTCATGTTTGTGGTTTAACCGGTTCACATTATTTCCACCAGACTATTTCGTGGAAACTTTGGTTAAAAAGAAACCTAAACCCATAATTTCTTCACTTGTGTGGCATAAAAACGTTCGACGTGTACCGGTATAGTACGAAACAGAGAATTTATATATAAAAAAACGATTTTTAAAAAACGTTTTAGGAAAATTCTTTTCCTAAAAGAACGGGCCTGGCATGGCCAAGCATGTTAAGGCGTGCGACTCGCAATCTGAGAGTCGCGGGTTCGAATCCCCATCGCACCAAACATGCTCGTCCTTTCAGCTGTGGGAGCGTTATAATGTTACGGTCAATCCCACTATTCGTTGGTAAAAGAGTAGTCCAAGAACTGGCGGTAGGTGGTGAAGAATAGCTGCTTTACCTCTAGTCTTACACTGCTAAGTTAAGGACGGCTAGAGCAGATTGCCCTCGTGAAGCTTTGCGCGAAATTCAAAAAAACAAACACAAACAAACCTAAAAGAACAAAACGAAAGTGATTTAACAAGTAACTCACGTGATAGGGCCCGGCATGGCCAAGCGTATTAAGGCGTGCGACTCATAATCTGAGGGTCGCGGGTTCGCATCCCCGCCGTGCCAAACATGCTCGCCCTCCCAGCCGTGGGTGCGTTATAATGTGACGGTCAATCCCACTATTCGTTGGTAAAAGAGTAGCCCAATAGTTAGCAGTTGGTGGTGATGACTAGCTGCCTTCCCTCTAGTCTTACACTGCTAAATTAGGGACGGCTAGCACAGATAGCCCTCGAGTAACCTTGTGCAAAATTCAAAAAACAAACAAACAAACTCACGTGATAAGTAAACTGACTTGGCAGCAAGTTTTAACTTTTCTAAGCACATTTTCTTTTAACATTTAGAATCGATAATTCATATAAACTTGTCGTTGTTATTAAACTGTCAGATTATTTTTTGTTTCTGAAATATTATAACTTTAGTTTTCTTAAGTTTCATAATAAATTAATAAGATGACCCCTTATGGCTTGTGTCTCTTCCTGCAATTTACCTACAGGATTCGCTAAATATTCAAGAAAAATATCAATTTGATTTGGAAATGTCTAGTGTATTAAATGTGCGTTTTCTGTGCCATTGACGATTTCAAAAATGCAGTTTGCTTTGATCTATCACGATTTTATACAAGTTCACATAATCCATTATATTTTTAAATAACTTACATTAATTTAAATTTTATGAAATGTGCTATTTTATCCCATCTGTAAAATGATGGAGTGTATTAGGAGTACTTGTATCTCCTTCGTTTATTCTCGAATAATATTTATGTTTTGTGAAGTATGAAACGTTCCATAATTTTTCAGATACAGTTTTAGATTACTTTTTCGTTAGAACGGTTTAAAACGTACGAATTTTAATTGCAATAAAATCACATGTCTGTTGAAATTTACTCAAAATGGTTGTCATTCAACATTCTCATTTTAACCCCCTTATAATAAGGATCATATTAATATTTGAAGTAAAAACCTCTCTGCCTTAGACTTGAGTAAACAGATGGAAATTCACATACCTGTACGTTCGTAATTCAGTCTTTATCTATATAAAAACTTTAAACCTATCCATTTGTTTGTTTACTTGCTTGTTTGTCTGTCCGCCGCTTTTACTACGCAGGTCACACGTCTCTGAAGTGGAGGTGCGCAAAACGACATTCTTCGTTAATATACTAGTCTATCGTCTGCTATCGAACCGGTAATTTCATTGTTAACACATGCATTACACAAATAAATTCAACGCACACTTTACATTATTTGGTAAGTTTGAGTTAATATTCAATTTAGAATATAGAATTATAGGCTTATTTAGTTATAGATTATTAACTATACAACTACTAATGTTTGTTTGTTTGTTTTTTGAATTTCGCACAAAGCTACTCGAGGGCTATCTGTGCTAGCCGTCCCTAATTTAGTAATGTAAGACTAGATGGAAGGCAGCTAGTCATCACTACCCACCGTCAACTCTTGGGCTACTCTTTTACCAACGAATAGTGGGATTGACCGTCACATTATAACGCTCCCACGGTTGAAAGGGCGAGACATCTACTAATACATCATACATTTAACCCCATATACAAAGAAAATGATACAAAATTAAAACGTCACGTGTGAGAAAACAAACAATAGGTCTAGCCTATAGTATAAGATTGTTTCGTCCGCCATTAAAAAAAAAAAAAGACTAAGTGAAAAGAGTAAGGCTTAAATTATAATACTTTGTGTTTGTGTTTTTCTTGTAGCAAAGCCGCATTGAGCTATCATCTATGTCCACCAACGGGAATCTAACCCATGATTTTAGAGTTGTAAATCCATAGACATTATAATACTTATTGTGTATAATACGATTAAAGTAAAGTCAATGTAATTAGTATACACGAAGTGGAAGATGGGTTGAACCTGGAACTTTTTTTATTATTATAAATAGACAGGCCTAGTTAGTTATAGGTTATTTAGTATTTAAGGAAGGATGACGGGAGATGGGGGAATAGAGCTAGGCTTACCATCTTCATCAGAACATAATTTAGATATTTTCCATAAGGTCTTATTTAATTTTGCCAGTGAAAAAAACCGAAAACATCGTTCATATAAGCGCCCTGATTTAAAACAGTTCGTAGCTTATTTTCAAAAATCAAAGTTAACTTGTCTTCTGTCTGTGTGTGTGTATTTTTGTGGGTTTTTTTTTCATAAATTCATAAAATATGTTTGCCTATCAAAGTATGGAACGGGGAAACAGAGAGATTAGGTTTTGTTTTTTGGAAAATCTAGGCAACACCAGGTAACGCTGTTAGTTATGAATAATTCTTGTTGAATATAGAGGTATTTAAGTCTCAGTTTCTAAAAAACAAAAGTAAAAAAGAATTCTATGGTATGGTGACGCCCCCCAGTGGCTCAGCGGTATGTCTGCAGACTTACAACGCTAAAAACCGGGTTTCGATACCCGTCGTGGACAGAGCTACATTTTGTAGCTTTGTACTTAATTCAAAACAACAACAACAGTATGGTGACTCCTCCTATCGGATGCAACGTCAACACCAACAATGCTGCATGCGATTTTCATTATATGCTCAAACATGCTCGCTCTTTCATCCGCGGGGGTGTTGTAATATTACGGTCAATCCCACTATTCGTTTGGAAAGAGTAGCTCAAGAGTTGACGGTGGCTGGTTATAAATAGGTACCTTTCATCTTGTCTTAAACTTCTAAATTAGGGAGAGGCTATAGCAGATTGCCCTCGTGTAACATTGCGCGAAAATTCAAAACACAACAACAACGACATCATTATATGCTTTTGTTTTTGAAACATTTAGAGGACGAACATGAAACTGGTATAACAAATCATTACACTGGAAAGGTATAACACATGTATGTAAAACATATAGATTTTTAACTTACAATAATTTCTATTAATATTGTTATATTTGTTTAGGTCGTCCACCAGATGTCACCACGTTTAGGAGAAATAGAATTATGTCTTGGAACTAGTAAACATGTAGTGAAATAAAAGTTTAGATAGAATCTTTATTTTTTGTTTTTAAGTTTCAATGAAAACTTGAGAGTCGGTCGTTCTTTATTAACAAAAACTTCTGACCCATCAATCTATGAACTAGACCGAAAACACAAGATAAAAAAACACTGCGGAAATATCAAGTTCCTAACTAGCGAGTCAAATCGTTTGTTGGCTGTTCAACTTCAAGTTATTACACTAGTTTACTATGTCAGTATTACTATATTAAGTTATTACACTAGTTTAGTAATTCAGTGTTATTATAGCTTTAAATAAAGTAACTGTAGGCACAACATAAAGGTTCAAGATGAGAGACAAAAACCAGTGTATTATCAGGTGTGTAAAAATATAAAAATCCGATCACTTTTAACATTTCAAATAAACAAACACAGACTGAGCAGTTTTTAGGACACTCATTCACACGAAAATGTTATACGGACAAAAGCATTGAACAGTTTTTGTACACTCATTTATAAGAAAATGTAAGACAAACAAAAGAAATAAGCAATTTGTGGTATACTCACTCATAATAAAGCGTTAGACACAAAAAAGCTTTGAGCTATTTTTGTATACTTGTTAATGGAAGAATTTTTTTAGATAAATAGTTGCACATTGAGCAATGTTTGATATACTTACTCATAGAAGAGTTGTTGGACAGCAAATAGACGTTGACTAGTTTTCTATATGCTTGTTCATGAAAAAAGGATTTAAACAAACACTCGTCAATGGAACACTGAAACGATTATTCACAGGAGAGTAAAAAGCAGTAATAACTAAAAGAGTGAGTAAAACTTTTCAAGCAAGGTAAATTAAGAAGAAATGTTATAGCTACTCACAATTAATCAAATTTCAATATAAACCTTTTCAAACATTATAACTCGATACTTTTAAGCATCATTAATTAGGCTAACTAAAGAAATGTCAAAGAATCCAGATAATAAAGGTGAAGGTTTAGAAACTATTTTGGAAACAGATTTTGATATTTTATTAAAATCTGTTGAATGTTCTTTCTAGTTATAAGAATCATGCGGCATTTTCTAAGTAAATTTCTTAAATAAAAACAGAATTCGATAAATAAGAATATTAAAAGATCAAACATTTTAAACGTACCAAATGCTTTTTTCTGAAGCTTCAAGTCAGTTGAGATAAAAATATATCGAGGTGAAAATATTCAGACATAATTGAAACAGTATGGGTACTTTATATATGAGAAACATGTTTCTGGGATTTATTTTCTGTAACATGAAGCCCATCTGTCGTCGCTTAAAATATCCTATTGCAGTCAACTGCAGCTGCGCTTACCATAAAAATAAAGTTCACCCACAGATATCTAGTTTACGAATTTTCTTGATTTTCTGGTTCATTAGACAAGGATCTTCCACTATCCAAAGCATATTCTTTAAAATTTTCATCGTCTTGTATATTTTAGAACGACTCTTAAACCAAAACATGGGTAGTCGGTGGTTCAAATCTGGCATGGCCCAAGGATCAGTGTGAGAGTTTTGGTCCGTGTCTTATTGCCATAAAAACATTTCGCGCTTTGGGATGAGATCAAATATTATTATTCGATTAGGTAAAAATACACTAAGAGTTAGGGTTTGATGTGCTGCCTTCCCTCTAGTCTATCAATTTAAGTCTCCGAGGAGCACAACGGTAAATCTGCAAACTTACAGTGCTAAAAAACCTGTGGTGGGCAAAACACAGATAGCCTATTATGTAGCTTCGCGCTAAAGTACAAACAACCAATTTAAATCATAAACGTCTGAGGCAGATAGCCCTTGTGGTAGCATACATTTAAATATTTATTAGGTAAATAAGGTAATTTTATTTGTTTGTTTATTTTCTGATATTTGTAACAACGGTGTTATTATCCTACCCAGATCTGAAATTATTGCTGCTTGTCTATAAATCTCTACAATAAGATAAACACTAGCCTCCTGCTTCCCTTGACAACTATGTCGCAATTTGAAAGCAATGTTTTTATTGTGCTTAACTTTCCTTAATTCCATATGCAAACACCAACAGACCAGGCCGAGCCCAATAGCCTTGGAAGGTGAATCTGAAGCTAATTAGCCTTGGTCAAGGGCACATACCGCTCATACCAAGAGGGCGCTTTACCCCATCACTTCTGTTCGTGTAAT
Organism: Tachypleus tridentatus; assembly: GCF_004210375.1. Classification (NCBI taxonomy): domain Eukaryota; kingdom Metazoa; phylum Arthropoda; class Merostomata; order Xiphosura; family Limulidae; genus Tachypleus; species Tachypleus tridentatus. The sequence continues at coordinate 23,175,145 of NC_134832.1, read as the reverse complement.
CTGTCTAAACTACTTGTGCTGCTACTTTTTTGAAACATTTTCAGTTGTTCGAGAAAGTAAAAGTCCAGTCTACCTCAGATAAGGTACCGTGCAATCCAGGTATATCATACATGAAAAGTAATAATTTAGGAAGTTACATTATAAATACATAGGGTTATAGTAGATGTTAACCATATTCGCAACGCATGGTCTTATCCGTCTTGGAAGTGTGCCAATTTTTCTAAAGGAACGGTCTGTTAAAAAAACAGGCTTCGCTTTCTAAATCTATGTGGATATACTATTATCTACAGTCAGTGTTTTTTTTCTTTGCTTTTCTTAACGCTGTGTTTGTGTTTTTCTTATAGCAAAGCCAAATCGGGTTATTACTGTATTCACAGAGGGGAATCGAACCCTCTGATTTTTGTGTTGCAAATCCGAAGACTTACCGCTGTCCCATCGGGGAACCTTGACAGAAAATCCCTATGCAGGTTCGATTGAAAGACAATGTTCTATACGTAAGGGATGTTTATGTATTCTTAGTCTCTTCTCGTAAATATTTAAAGAGAAAGTCTTGAACATTAGCATCGCGTCAGTTCATTATTATCATTTCGACATTTTTGTGGTCAACAATAAATTATTCGTGTAATAAAGGACGTTCATTTCTTACATCATTTTTCTCATTTCCGCTCTTTCATCATATGCTTCAGAGAATAAACCAGTATTTAGCTATATCCCAAAGAAAATATCAAAATGAAAATCAGACGTTTTAACAGCTTTTTCTCAAGACTAAGATGACTTCGGATGACCTCTCTAACTTTATTATTTGTTCCACTTTGACATGCCTAGTGTCCTTTACCATGTAATGCTCTGGTAGAGTGCTAATTTGTTGGTAAACTAGTGGCGCCAAGGTGCCTATCTAAACAAAACCGACAAGTACCTGATGTCATAACCAAGTTGACCAATAGATTTTTAGTACTTAAAGTGGGAAAAAAAAAGACAGTCGCCATATCACCTTGGAGACCCCACAGAAGTCATGGAACTCTGGAGAAAAAGAGATTTAGGGCTAGATATAGTTATTACCCAGTAAGGCTTGTTTTCCGAAAAGTTAATTGGTTTACTTTGCTTGCTACATTTCCTATAAGTAACTTATCTAAACAACTATAACACTTTTTCTGTTTTGCTCTCTGTGTCTTCACATGTTAATTACCCATCTGGGGATTCGGAAGTGAGACTTTTACTATCTGTGCATTTCTGAGGATCCTGATGTCGAATATTTGATCATTTTACCCAAATAAATGAAATACTCGGCTGAGAAAGGATAGAAAGAAAGAAGCTTAAAAACACTCATATTAACTTTTCTAACTACTAAACCCCCGTCGCATCAAACATTCCCGCCCTGATCGTGAGGGTGTTATAATCTAACGGTCAATCCCATTATTCGCTGATAAAAGAGTAGCCCAAGAGTTAGCGGTGGGTGGTGATGACTAGCTGCCTTTCTTCTAGTCTTACACTGCTAAATTAGGTACGGCTAGCGCAGATAGCTCTTGTGTAGCTTTGGTGAGAAATTACTCTCACAGTAATAGTACTGTGAGTACTAAACAGAGTACTAAACAAGTTATTAAACAAGTTAAACGAACTGATTAGCCATATTTCATGTTATATTCAATCAAACAAAATAACTAATTTCCGTTCAAAATATTATAACAGACAATTTGATGATGTTTTTCATCCATAAACAACGAGTCTTATTATGTTAAAGACATTCTTGAAGAAAATACTACATAAATAAAAATAAGGTGTGCAAAGATAGTTGATAATTGGCTCATACATTTCTAAGGTTAAAAAAAACGAAAAGAAAAACAGAAAATTAATTTTGTAGCATTTTATTTCCAGTTGAGAAATAATTTAAAACGTTTTCCCACTGAAGCCGTGCAACAGACGAAAAAATAATAAATTGACTTATTTCTCCGTGTATACAGGGTTAATTAACAGCACACTTAATACCTACTGGTTATTATGTTGTCGAAAAGTTAACGTTTCGTTGAAAGCAGCACCGCTAAATGACTAAAATGACATTCTTAGGGTATCTTTCGAGAGTACTCAAATGTTTATTGCTACGTACGGCAAAAAAGAAACATATACATGTATATTGTCGCTTCTAACAATTCAACAACTCAGATAACTTAGATCCGTATTGGTTTTATCCGATATAGATACAAACTTTTATGGTAACTGTTTCGTAATAAACTGTGAATTAGAGATTAAACGAACTATCTTGTTTTAAGGTACAACTCGCGGAACTAGCCGATCTGTGTAAACAGTTAAAAGAATTCCCAGGATGGTCGTTCAGTTTAGTTAGTGAGTGATGGCCGACTATCCCACACAGCAGGCGGGTTTCTCTCAGGTAGAAATAGTTTCAAGATCAAAACTAAGATAAAGCGTCGCTGATGGGTATATGGTTTCAAATTACTCTTACGGATTAAGAGCGACGCGGCAATGGCTAACACAGGGAGCAGCCCTATAGTACCGACCATCATAGAAATGGCTTTGTTATTTATTTTTTGATATAGACTAAGATTATTCTTTTCTCTCATAGAGTTTATTGAACTGGCATAACCATTGCTGTTTTTTTGGTTCTTTTTAGGTTTACTAAACATCAAAAAGACAAATATTTCACTTTACATTACTATGTATATATATATATATACATAAATAAAAGATATAATTTTCACCAAAGTGAGAAGAAGGGAAACTCGTTGGACCATACAAGGATCTAGAAACTTTAGAGAAGAAAATCCGAAAATTATTTTAGGTAAGATCAAGCCTTCTGAATGAATAGTACTAAATAAACAAATAAATCTGATCAGTGCTCGTAAAGTAAAAAATATTTATATGAAGTAAAATTATATAAATATACAGTACTGATTTTATATATCCGAAAGTACGATTTGCTTTGTTTGAAGAAGTGAAGCATTTGAGATAACTTTAAATCAAGAAAGAGTGTACAATAATCAGTTGTATCTGTAAGAGTGAGTGTGCGTTTTCTTATAACAAAGCCACATCGGGCTATCTGCTGAGCCCACCGAGAGGAGTCGAACCTCTCATTTTAGCGTTGCAAATCCGTAGACGTACCGTTGTACTAGCAGGGGGCGTAGCTGTAAGAAAGCATGTTTTAAATTCACGCGTTAACTTTGGTTGGTATTATGTTCTGGACGTAGCATGTGTATCAACATAGTTCCTTTTGTACTTAATTTTTTCACTTCATGTATCCCCTACTGAGAAATTTTGTATCGTAATTGTTTCATAAGAAACTGCGAAATAAAAATTAAAAGTACACCATGTGAAACTTACTGATTTAAAAACAGTTGAAAATATTAATGTTTGGCTTTACTAGTAACTCTCCCATCGATTTAACCAATTTAGAGCTATTATGGTGTCACTTTTTAACAGCTGTTTAAACACACATTCCTATGAAACAACTAAACTTCATATAGTTCTTTTAAATTGGTTTGCGTTGATTATAAGAACTTTTAACTTCTTACTTATTTTTCATTTATGTAAAATGTACCTTTTCTGATGACCGAACCTTAAATTTATGATAGAATGTAATGTAAAAAAAGATTGTGCAAGTAAGCACTAGTGTAACTTAGTTAATAAAGCATTCCATTCAGTCCTGGGTTTAAATCCTGATCAAGGGAATCTTTTAAATAAATAATAATAATAATAAAAGAATTACCATAAGTAAACCTGGCGTCTAATATGGATCCATCTCACGATCACGAGATAAGGGCCTGTTGTTTGTGAGTGGGGAACAGTGTGGTAGTTTGAGTTGTCAAAAAGTGCTTTAAAGTAGTGAGTTATCCTTTAGCCCAGTCGAAAGAGGACTCGACGTAGTGTGAGGCGTTTCGGCTTTAAATCTAGCTTGAGGGAGACGAAACAAAACACTGGATTCATACAGAAAAAACTGACGCTTAATATGGGGCTGTCTCATGAACTTGAGATAAAACCTTGTTCGTGAAAGAGAAAAAAAGTGGTGGTTTGCGTTGTTAAATAACGTATAGCAAGTAAAAGATAACCCTTTACCTTATTTTGTAGAACATTCGTATGGAGTCCTAGGCATAAATCCTGGTCGAGGCAAATGAGAAAGGGAATAGATATTTTGTTATTGTATAGTGGTAAGTCTCTATTTGAAATTTTCTAGAATTTTATGACTCATAATTACTTTCTCCTGAATTTTCATGTTTCATGGAGATATTTTAAGACGTGTACATATGAACTGTTTTTTACAGTGTTTACCTACAATAATTCTAACAAACATTCAGTATACATGAGTTGACTCATATTTTTTGTACAAAAGCTGTCATCGTTCTTAATTTTGAACTACTGTTTGCTTGTTTTGAATTTCGCGCAAAACTACACGAGAACTGTCTGCTCTGATCATCCCTAATTTAGCAGTGTAAGACTAGAGGAAAGTCAGTTAATCATCACCACCCACCGCCAACTCTTGGGCTACTCTTTTACCAACGAATAGGGGGATTAACCATCCCATTATAACACCTCCACAGCTAAATGGAACGAGTATATTTGGTAGGACAGGAATTTGAATTTGGGGACCGCTGGTTGCGAGTCGAGCACCCTAACCACTTGTCCATGAAAAACATTGAACTATTGATGAGAATTAATATATAGCCAGTCAATAGAACTTTACAATGAACGCTAAAGTACTGTGTCACTTTAATAACATACTCACAGCTTACTGTGAATCATATTTTATGTTATCGATGACTTGAATACGAGTTGAGAAGAAGGCTAGTTTATTACAATATTTTCCTAGAATATTCTTCAAAATAAAACAAAACAACAACAAAAAAGAATGTTCGAGTGATCCTATACTGACTAAACATTAAAAATTAAGTAAACAGGTCCTAATATAAAGATTGAAATTAAGTTAAATATATCTGCATTCTTGTAGATTTATTAGTTTATTTTTACTTCTGTGTTAGGTTTTATTCAGGCGGTCGACATACCACTTCATGAGCATTATTACACTACTTAACGTTGTCTTTACCTGAAAAATAAATATTAAGCTCTAAAATAATAATAATTAAGCAGAGAATAATACAGTTATTTTATTTAAGTAATCAACTTATGACTTGATTCTGGGTAAACGTACTGTTTCTGGTTTGGTTTTGTCCACTGGTGTACTGTAAAGAATTGCTTACAGTACTGTTCTTACACTTCCGTTTACTTTTATAAAGATTTTGTATTCTTACACAAACAAATTATAATAATGAACTACGTTACTGTAGGTAAAATTCCAGCACGTGAATATAATAACACCTAATTTATAATCAAACAGTAATGAATAACTGGTAAAGATGGTTTATTATCTGTTACAACGACAACATTTGTTTCCCTCTTTGCACAAAATTTCAAAAGTTTATATTTACTGGTTATGAAATAACAGAATGTTCTACTCTTGAAATTTCAGAATAATAGAATGGCCCTTGGTTGTATTTCAAGTAGTTCTCGGGCAAGCGTGAGACAAAGGCTTATCTGAAACAATTCTCAATGAACAACTGACCAGTGTCCGGCTCCAGATTAATTATAGAGCACCGTGCAGGAAAAGAGAGATAATTTTGTGGTCAATAAAGTCCTCTACTAGGAGCGCGCCTCAAGACAAAGCTTTGTGCTACGATTATTGTCTTTCCCAGACAGTAGTAGATAATACATTTTGGCTTCAAGTACCGACACTGTTGGTTTTTCAAACGTTCCAACAGCGAGCCACATAGCGCGCAGCGGGGGCTCCCCTTGTGTCGACCCCTCGTTCCGCTCGGTAAGTTCTGTATGTTGGGAAACAGTAAGAGGAGGTACTGGTAATGTCAAAAGCTCCGAGGGAGGTCGCCACCATCGTTTGCCCGAAGGTATCTAAATATATGGAACAACATCTTGAACCACCGACCACTAAAGAAAACGAAGGAAAAGTGCTGGTTGCTTCTTGCTAAATAAGACATAAACATAGTCCGTGTCCTCGTGCTGGCTGTATAAAACCCAGGCAGACGTGTTTCTTATGTAAATATAAAATACATGTAGGTTTAATAGATCAATTACTCCGTCAACCGTTTCTGAATCAACAAGGTATTAAAATAATTGTTTAGCAACAAATGTCTCGGAAGAGCAAACATACCTGACTGCACCTTAGATTAAAAGGAGAAATTGTGAATTAACTAGTTTGTTTGAATATAAATACCTTTCCCCTCATTTCTAGAAAACAACTTAAGTTTAGGCAAACATTATGTCGAAGCAAACTGACCAGATGTGGACAAGGGGCAGGCTTGTTGTCCAATTCGTCACCTTCTATGGTATAATGTCTACTTTCGTTACACACTTTGGCCACCCAGTGTTCGGGAGTATTATTGAAGGTAGGTTTAATCAAGTATTATTTAATTATTTTAAAATTAAAGATGATATTGAATTTAACTTTTTTAAATATCCTACAAAATGCTATTTATACTTCTTTTAGCAGCTTTGTACTATATATTTAAGCACGAGCATACTATGGATGCACGAAATTTATAATCGTATGAAATATTAAGAAAAGAAGTTTAAAAAAGTGTTTTAATTCTGCGTGATTCCATTTCTGTCGTACTTTATATGTTTAAGAATAATTTTAAAAACTCTAAAACAATGTTTGCTTACTGAAAAGTAACGGTTTTAAGTAAGAAAAACTTAAAATTAGACGTAAACTTCCCAGATTTTTTGCAAACATATATTTTTTATCAATACTATATTATTACTGAAACTTTTTTACTCAATATTCACGAGCTAAAAATAAATTAATTTTAACAATTTTAAAAAATAATGTATAACTATTAATTAATCATTACTGCACTGAGGAAAACATTTTATGACTAATTAAAATGTTATGGATTCAAATCCTAATGGCTTTATATTTTAACCAAGGTTTAAGTAAATTAAAAATAAACACGTAACAATTTTATTATATCGGTTCTGTTTCATATTTGTACATTAAGCAACAAGAATGCCTTCGCCCCAGAGAAATTGTTGCCCCATTTGCTCGCTACCAGCTGCTTAACTTACTGTCACATAGTTTTAGAAAACAAATGTACTCTAGAGCTCGTTGCGAAAAGTTCAGTAAAATCTAATTCATATAGAGAGATCAAATAGGGAATTTATTCATTCTTGCCCCGGTTAAAGCTTTTGTTCACAAATCAAACCGATTCCACGATGGGTATCTTCATCATTAAAACAGGAAAAAAAACAACTTATCTTTATTAGCACTTTAATAACATTCAGCAAACCTAGCACTGACATGAAACTTGTTTGTTTAGAACAAATTAGCGAAATCGATACGTTGTATGCCCACAAAATATATCTTGACCAGTGTCACTTCTTCTGGCAACTTTTCAATCTGAGACAAATTAATCAGTAATTTATGAACTGTTATGATGAATTATTAATTAAACATAAACGAGAAATAAGTTTTTCGAACGTAAGTATAATTTACGGTGAATTTTGTGAGCTTAGACAAGAAATAAAGTCAAAAATATAAAACTGAAAAGGGAAGCTATGGGCGGATTATTTTAAATTATCTAGTGAAAATAATTCAAATTCCAACCCACGTAAGCTATAACAAAGTAATTTTTTCTTCTTTAATGTCTCTGCACGCTTGTACACTACGGTAACTTTTAGACCATGTATACAACTGACGCTAACTACTATTGGGTTAAGGAATAATTCGTGAGCGTTTTTTCAAGTTAAAAAAATATATTCATAAATGAAACGCTTTTGCAAAATATTTCATGTTATTTGGTAGATAATTTTTTGCTCTAATAGATGGTGTGTTTGATTTTCATATGTCTTTAATTTTTGCTTTCATTTTCAGCTCATTAAATGGAATGTCAAGTGGACAAAATCGAGCATTTTCGACACCATCTGCTTTTCGCATTTAATTTCTTGCAATTTCGTTTAAAACAATGCATACTATATACCTAGGTATTACATGAAATAAAATATCATAATAAATGTTTTGGGTGTAATGTGTTCATGCATTGAAGTATTGTATAGTCTTGCATGTAATGCTTGAATGAAATTATTTAAAAACGCTCACGAATTATTCCTCAACCTAATAATATTTATGTCAAAATAGATTCATTTGTACTTCATGACAGAAAAAAAACTCTGGTTGATTAACTCTAATGTCTTTTTAACTATCTCCTTTATATCCTCATATTTATAGTCCAGCTTCAAAGACACTAGAAGAAACCTGATGTCAATGTTTTAAGAATATACGAACCGCAGCTTCCTCTAGCTAACAAAAAATTAGAACATCAAAAATATCACTTACACACTGACCCCCTTTCTGGATTGTGAAGTCCCTTAAACTGTCCTAGTGCAAAAAATAAAAAATAAAACTACGTTAAGTTGTTTATTCACTAAGCCTCCTTTTGAGACCCTGGTATAAAAATAGGATGACGTCTTGACCCTTGTTGTTACTGGCCATGTTCTCGTTAGGGGAATTCCTAGATAGGTTTCAGACAAATCCACTGGTGGCTCCAACCTTGGTGATCATCTAGAAGCAGTCTTGTCAGGAACTCCGAGCTACTCAACAGATTGTGTCTTCGCTGACAAGATCTTCTCTGAAATTACATAGTTGTCCGTCTTCTTACCGACATTATTTGAAAGAATACCATGGCAAATAATCTTTGGCATGCGTGACCTATCCTCCAAACGTTTATATAACCTTAGAGTTTGTACTCTTTCGACGAGAATTTGTCAGCCATACCATCTTACCTCTATTTCATTCAGTTTTATCAGCACCTACATACACCTATCTTTCGCTAGGTACAAATTATTTCTGACTTCTTTATTTTTAAAATCCAGGAAAGTTTCTCCAACTATTAATCACTCATGACATGCTGAATTATTTGGTACTATTAAGCCGGAGTCATTACATGAAGAATTATTACTGTCAACTCCTAATAGAAGTACCTCACTTTTTGATGGTACAAATATCGTTGTCACTGCTCAAACTCAAATGTAGTAACTGGCTTGTAGTACAAAGGTATTTTTCTCAGCATTAACTGTAAAGCTATCTCAAGCAAACCTAATTTCAGATCTATATCACTTCGCGAAGTCAGTTTCCAATATGCACATTTTTCAATGTCCATTACCATTAGGCATATAGAAGTTACCTACGGTAAGGGTAACTTTCAACTTCCTTTTTACTGGAGCTTTATATCTACTTTCCTTTTGCATTAGCCCTTCTCATTTCTTTATTTACGGAGGCAAATCGCAGCCTTTTATTAATAATCAGGCCGAACAACTGTAAATGTGAAAACAGCGCCAATCAGCATACTACAAGGTTTTCCATCAATATAGCTGTGAACTCATTTTCCTCAAATGATGCACTTCTTATCTCATTTCTGGTAAATGGCGTATTCCCAATTGTAGGTAATGACCTTATTTTACACATTTATTTGTGGTATCTTGTGAGAAGAGATTTTATACCACACAGTCCTTTGCTCGTAGTTCCTGGCATTACGCCTTTTCAAGTGTAACTTGAAACCTATTTTCTTGCGATTTGTTTCCCCTTTTTAACTAGTTGTCTAATTCATTCTTTCACTTCTCCTAGATTAGCTGTAGAAGGAGTTGATGTTTCAATACTAAATGATCTGATATTCACGTAACTTATAGTTGACTCTATTAGTAGTTTATTTGCAAATTTAACAAATTCCAGTTTTATCTTCAACTGCAAAGCATTTTTTAGAGGTGAAAACTTTCTTCGCTTCAAATTGATCCTTATGTCCTCGTCTGTTAAGGCATTTATAAAGTGGTCACCTGCCAAAGAATCCATTACTGCAGGAAGAGTGCCTTGGTAAGATCACCATGTGAGCTTTTCCAAATTTTTTGCCTTATTATTATTTTAATTTCTCTGTAAATATCCAATAGATTTACCAATTTTGTTGTTAATCATATTTAAATTTGATGTTAATTCTTTAATTATTATGCCTCTTTCTTTAAACTCTTCTCTTATTACCTGTCAAGCTCTTCTTGATTATCATTCAGTTTTCTATAAATATCTTCTCGTTATTTTTTATTTTTTTACATCGTGGTCTTTTTACCTGCCGTCTCTGTGGACTCAGCAGATAGTCCAATGTGGTTTTACTGTAAGCAAACACACACATACTCTTACTTCCAACTTTTCTGCTCCTTTCTGCTTGTTTCTGTTTCTTTCTTATTGCGTTTCTTTAATTTTTCTGTCCCGTTTCTCATGGTCTTAATATTTTTATCATCTCAAGTAACCCTTAAAAGTAACCTTATAAGCCTTAAAAGGCTATAATCAATGAAAAACAAAGTGTTAATTTAGACAAGGACTCTATCTTCGGGTCTACAATAATGTAGTAAACTATACTACGCACTTGTTTTATATAAAAGTGGAGGAACGTCGAAAGGAGATCAGACACAATGATGAAACTAAAAAGGTATTCGTTCAACAAGTTAGCTGGAAGACACTCGTGTAATATGTATAACTAGACTAATACTCGTTTAACTTTTAAAAGTCACATATAACAACCTTAGTTATAATGTATATTTACACATATTTGGAGATTATTGTTTAAAAAAATATAATCGTGCGCCAGATTAGATGCCCCATATATAAAAAGATGTAGTTTAAATCGAGGTTATTTTAACCGAAAACATACCTTGATCATCGGCATTGTTTCTTTCATTTGTATCAGAATAATATTCTACAGGTTCTCGTCTGACCTTGTAACGCACTCCAGTGGAACAGCAGTAAGTTTAGGAAGTTATGACGCTACAATCCAAAGTTTAATTCTCCGCGGCAGACAAAACAGGTAGTCCTTTGCGGCTTTGCTCTAAAACACCCCCCAGTGACACAACGGTATGTCTGCGGTCTTGTACTGCTAGAACTTAGGTTTCGATACGCGTGGTGGGCAGAGCACAGATAGCCCATTGTGTATCTTTGTGCTTAACAACAAACAACAACTGCTCTGAAACAAACACACATTTTAACACTGAACCTGCGCATGCACACAACGCTCAATAGAATACTTTTCAACACATTATTACTTTACCACAGGAGACAATGTAACATAACAGCAGAGGAGGCCCGGCATATCCAGGTGGTTAAGGCACTCGGCTCGTAATCTGAGAGTCGCGAGTTCGAATCCCCGTCGCACCAAACATGCTCGCCCTTTCAGCTGTGGGGGTGTATAATGTGACGGTCAATCCCACTATTCTTTGGTAAAAGAGTAGTCTAAGAACTGGCGGTGGGTGGTGATGATTAGCTGCCTTCCCTCTAGTCTTACACTGCTAAATTAGGAACGGCTAGCGCAGATAACCCTCGTATAGCTTTGCGCGAAATTCAAAACTTTCACTAAACAGTTCTTTTTGTGATACAAATGTGACTTATTCTTTGATTAACAAGTTTTTTTGTTGTTGCCTTTGAATGTTCGGTGAACATAATTTAAAGCCCATTCTACTTAAACTTTTGACGAATGAGTTTCTTTTCACCTTTAATGTTTCTATAAATTAAAATATTTTTACTGTTGTAAATTTATTGTTGGCCTACGTTACAAATAACGCTAACTAATTTCAATATGTGTTGTTATAGTAAAGCCACTTCACTGTGTCCATCTGCTGTTATTCAGAGGACAAATAAATCAAATCAATTTATTACTTGTTCAAAGCAACGGGGATTAGCTCACACACTGACTGTTTCACACTATCTTGAAAAAGTACTATACTATACTCTTTCAGTACTATTTTGTATATATATATATATAACTTGCTTTCGAAAATGCTGGAAAACTTTGTCTGAAATGTTGAGTTTTCTTGCAGTTTTAGACCCATCTCAACTTCCAGAAATTAGTGTTGTCATCAACAACCTGCAGCTCCATCTATCTAACAAACAAGTAAAATTACTTACATAGCTTACAACCATGTAATAATGAACTTAACATTAATTGCAGTACGTAGCCCGACATATGCAAGGTAAAAGCATTATTCTATCCCCTCCCCATCATCAGTTCTATGCCATGATTGACCGATATTATATCAAGTGTTATGAAACATTTTTCACTATTACCTTGAAAGCCGAGCAACATTGAAGCATGAATGACGTCGAAGTAGGTCTTTGAAGAAAACATTTTCCACGTTGATGTATTTAGGCAAGCTGTGCAAAGAGCGTCGAAAATCTCTCCAGCATTCTAGGCAAATTTATATTAAAGTCAGACAATTGCGTACTCTATACGTTTTTTGGTATGATCGCATATTTATGGACTGTTATATTTTGAAAAGTAAACAGTTTCTAAACTTTATTCATTTATTTTTTATTATTAATATGAAATGTTGAGCTTTCAGACTTAAGCGTAGGTCCGGGGATATAAGCTAAATATACGATGTCAAAGCGCAAATAAATTAGTAAATTTGGATATAATTGAAAACAGAATAGGAGAAGGTAGAATAAAACAATTATTGACTGGTGGTTTAGGGTAGCAGATTGATCTGTTGGCTTCATAACTAGTCAATAATTGTGTTCACTGTATTAGGTGCTAAGAATGTAGGTACCTCAACATTATACATCGGTGTGAGAATTAAGTTAGCCTTGAAAATTTCAGGTTACAAATTAGTAAACACTTAGAGCATACAGCGTATACATGATTATTAGAAAATAACCTGATTCTAAACATTTCAGGTGGCTATAAACAGAGTAAATTTTAATATTCAGTGTTTAACATAATAACGTATAATTTTAACGTTTACCATTTACGTAAACACATCCAGAGTTACCAAGATTTAATCATTATTTCATTTAAATGTGTTGTACAAACTGATGTGTTCTGAATAAAAACTTGCACGGAAACTGAACTGTACCAGAATTTTAAGTTGCTTAACCAGTTTTGAACATTTATGAATGAAAATATTATAAAATATTTTTGTTTTTTCAAATTGGCTTTATATATATCAAGGACTGATGATCTAGAACACTGAAACAATAGAAAATCCTTGGACGTCTATTTTAGGTAGCTCTTATCATTTACATTTATCTCGATTGTGTCTAAACAGTTTTCCAATACTTGAGACAGGTCTTGTAGACGAAATAGGTTCGAAGTACTTATTTCACCATTATTACACAAACAATCTTGTGCGAGAATTTTTTTTCAGTATAAATTCATTTTTCTTGTCTTACATTTTAGGTTTTCTTCGCTTTTGACGGTTAGAAAACAACGTGTTGAATTAAACTGAAAACTGTAGGATAATCTTACGCGAGCCTTTCAAACACGCACTATAATCACTAAAAACACAGTGTTAATTTAGACAAGGACTCTATCTTCGGGTCTACAATAATGTAGTAAACTATACTACGCACTTGTTTTATATAAAAGTGGAGGAACGTCGAAAGGAGATCAGACACAATGATGAAACTAAAAAGGTATTCGTTCAACAAGTTAGCTGGAAGACACTCGTGTAATATGTATAACTAGACTAATACTCGTTTAACTTTTAAAAGTCATATATAACAACCTTAGTTATAATGTATATTTACACATATTTGGAGATTATTGTTTAAAAAATATATAATCGTGCGCCAGATTAGATGCCACATATATATATAGATGTAGTTTAAATCGAGGTTATTTTAACCGAAAACATACCTTGATCATCAGCATTGTTCCTTTCATTTGTATCAGAATAATATTCTACAGGTTCTCGTCTGACCTTGTAACGCACTCCAGTGGAACAGCAGTAAGTTTAGGGAGTTATGACGCTACAATCCAATGTTTAATTCTCCGCGGCAGACAAAACAGGTAGTCCTTTGCGGCTTTGCTCTAAAACACCCCCCAGTGACACAACGGTATGTCTGCGGTCTTGTACTGCTAGAACTTAGGTTTCGATACGCGTGGTGGGCAGAGCACAGATAGCCCATTGTGTATCTTTGTGCTTAACAACAAACAACAACTGCTCTGAAACACACACACATTTTAACACTGAACCTGCGCATGCACACAACGCTCAATAGAATACTTTTCAATACATTATTACTTTACCACAGGAGACAATGTAACATAACAGCAGAGGCCCGGTATATCCAGGTGGTTAAGGCACTCGGCTCGTAATCTGAGAGTCGCGGGTTCGAATTCCGGTCGCACCAAACATGCTCGCTTTGTCAGCTGTGGGAGCGTTATAACGTGACGGTCAATCCCACTATTCTTGGTAAAAGAGTAGTCCAAGAACTGGCGGTGGGTGGTGATGACTAGCTGCCTTCCCTCCAGTCTTACACTGCTAAATTAGGAACGGCTAGCGCAGATAGCCCTCGTATAGCTTTGCGCGAAATTCAAAACAAATTAAACAATAGATGATACCAAGTTATGAATAATACAAGTAAAACAAAATTTTTCTGGGGGAAATATTTCTATTAGATTGTATAATTCTATTACAGAAACTGTTCATTGGCCATTCTGTAGCCGAATCATCATAAAGCCTGCTAATAAAAATTGTTTACTCAAAGAAGGTGCATTTTTTCTTTTATTTTTAAATAACAAGTTCATTGGTAGATACAAATATGAATTATTCTTTGATATTTCGATAAATATTACGAATATTCAAGCGTTCTATGAATTCCTTAACCAACTATAACAAGTTTGTCTCAGCTGATGTTTTTCTTATTCCGATGAAAAGACTAAAAAGAATCTGGAAAAACCAGCTCCAAACCTTTTTTTTATTTTCGAAAATAGTCAACAGTACAAATACATCAATCAAACTTCCTACAAAGCGAAAACAAGTCAAAACAGTAATATTTTAGAATGTTTTATTCGAGAGATAGTGTCTGTTATATGTTGGTGGTTTTATTTATTTTTATTGTGAATTTTTTTTGTCATTTGTCAATAAAATTTAAAATATTCATTTCGGCTAATCCGTATAAAGTCTCATTTTTTATGAGATACTTCAATAAATATTTTTATCACCTTTATAACGTGTTTTTTATGATGTAAACAATCAGTTTTAGCAGATATAAAATAATTTTTAAGGTAAGGTATATGCGTTTTGTTTTAGTTTTTATCTTTTACAAGAACAATTGGTAAAGACATCCTTTATATCATGATAACTTGAAAAATTGGAGCACAATATGTATTTCTGTGTGGAACTACTATGCACAGGACTCCGAGAACAGGTTTATATAGGAACAACGCGATATTTAGCATTGTGTCAACTAGATGCGAAAACGTAATAATGAAAAGTCTCTTATCTATCACCAATTAGAAACCGGCTTCACGACAAGTTTTAATCCTTTGACCCAGAAACTGAAGTTAATACGCAACTCAAGCATTGTCAGAGAAATGTCGTAATTAGTATAAAAATTAAGAGCTTCAAAAACAGAAAGGTTAGGTGTAGGCTTGGACTTTTTTATGCTTCCAAAATTTTCTTGAGAGTTAATAAATTTAGCTACTTTTACTAAAGATTAGCAGCTCAAAACTTATTCTTAAGTTTAATGTGCTCAATGATACGCACGAGTGATAACAAGCTAATCCTATCATATGTTAGCAACACTTGGCAAAGTGTAATAAGCTGCTACTTTTTTACTTGGAGTAATAAAATAATTAACAAAGAGTTTACCTAATCTTTTAATTTCATTTTTCTATTGCAAAATTAAGAGCAGGAAAAACTGACATTCTAACGTGTACATTCATTTAAAATATGAAGTCAACCTAATAAATTGCTTGCATTGTAACTAAATACTTATACATATACATTATCAAACGTTAAAACATGAAAATGAATAACTCTTTTGTTATTCATTGATCAAAGTAAGCCATGGTAAGTACTCAACTAGTCTGTATTCATTGCAGAAGTTAAAGCATTTAAAACTGATACTCCAAACTGTATTCATTACATAAATTAAAGCATTTAAAACTGATGCTACAGACTGGCTTCATCACAGAAATTAAAGCATTTAAAACTGATACTCTAACCTGAAGTGAATGTATAAGGTCCTGATGTAGTAGTAACACGAAATAGTTTTTAAGATTTAAACCTGTGTTACTTGCTGTGTTTAATAACATCCAACATATTTAAATTACTCTTAGTGTTCGTGTTAACATATTTTTGAAACTTTTCATTATTAAATTTTTCCATATATGGTGAAAAGGTTTGTATTATTTACGTAATTTTATTTTTTGACATAATCAGTATGTCCTCCGCTAGTAGAGTGATAAGTCTACGGATTTACAACGTTCAAATCAGGGGTTCGATTTCCTTTGGCGGACTCAGAAGATAGCTCGATGTGACTTTGCTATAAGAAAATACACACATAATCCGTAAATTAGCTGTTGATTATTTATTGTTATTAATTATTTTTACAGTGAACCGTTTTGGAGCAAGTTTTTATTTTTTTATAATAACAGAAGAAATAGAGACACCATTTCACACACATACATTTTGCAAAATTTAAAAGGAAAATAGTAAATAAAAATGTTATATTAATCTACAAATCATTATTTATTTCAAATTAAGGGTAATGAAATGTGTTAACACTAGTTACATTGCTGTAGCTGATATATTGTTAAAATGTCTATCTGGGGTCTTAGAGCATAACATAAGAAGGACATTTTTTTTAATATAGAAGGCCAATGGGTGATCGTTCAAGAATACTTGAGTATATTTTAGGATTAACAATTTCAACAAGCAGTCCAATTTGGTCGTGGGAGAAGCCGATGGGAAATATTTACCCTCATGATAGGTCATGTTTGTAAAAGTTAACATGCTATTGTAAATTCTCCCCTGGGGTTAGGTACGCATAAAGACTCGCCTACGTTGCATTTATCGGACCAAATAAATTTAGCACTGTCAAAATCAATTTTCAATGCTTCTGAATTAACAGTTTACTATGTCACATATATCATGCCTTTTCTGTTTGACATTGGCAGACATCCAAGCCTAAAACTAAACTGCTAGAAAACTTCTACCGTCACAGCATCAAACATAGTAAAGTGTTTTTCTCTGTAAAACAAGTAGTTTTGTGAGTGATTAAAAACATGTACAAAACGCACATCAATCAATAGTTTTGTAAATCTTGAACAGTTTAAATGTTAAGATATTCGTGAGCATATTTTAAAATAGGAAGATTAAACCAGCTTTATCAAAAGTTGCATAAAATTGCACACACTAAAGGGTGAAATGAATGTTTTTACTATATTAAACACCTGCCCCTTATTTTAAATAGGATGGATTACTTTTCTAGATTTTTTCATGCAAACATTAAGCCCTCTAATTGCCTAATGTTAACATTTAGAATATTTATCTAAAAAAATCTGGGGAAAAGGGAGGTATAATTGCTTATTGTGAATAACCCTTGTTTGTACAAACATACAAATAGTTCCCAAGAAAACGTGTCTTGTTTTCCCCGCTTTATATAACGCCGTACAGTCTTAGTACTTCAACTTTAATTACGAGTAAGTTAACTTAGTTCATGAACATGTAACATGATACTACACTGTTCATTTTGTTTTGCAGTATAAAACTGATTCATTTTGTTTACTCTCTAAGTGTGTAATGTGTTCAAATGACAAAATAAACTCATACTATAAGTTACACGTGTCTGAGAGCTAAGGAGAAAGTTTGCGATTATGTTTAAGGCAAATCATTGAAGAAAAAAAATTGTTTCTTTTTGTTGAATTTCACGCAAAACTAGGAAAAGAGCTAATCTGTTCTAACATATGGAAATGGGGCATGCGCAGAAAACAGTTGCAGTTCAAGAAGTGTGCTGAAAGAACGTATACAAGTACGTAAATTATTGAAGACAAACAGCGTGCTTTTAAACCGGTTTCGTATTTAGCATTTCAAATTTTAGCTAAGATGAAAAAACAAAAAAGTCGACAGTAACTCTGTACATATATCCATCAAGTGTCTTTATTTATTTGTAAAGAGAGCTCTCATTTTAACAAAAGGGTGGAATATATAATTATTATTACCCAAAACCTGAAAAATGTAAGAATGTAATGTTTCAGTTGGACATCCAAAATAACTACATTATTGTAATGAATGTGTGGAAGTGAAACTAATAAAGTTTGACACTTTGGTCGGCCCTTATGGCCAAGTGTATAAGGCACTCGACTCGTATTCTGAGGATTGCAGGTTCGATTCCCGGTCACACCAAATATGCTCGCCCTTTCAGCTGTGGGAACGTTATAATGTACGGTCAGTCCCACTATTCATTGGTGAAAAAGTAGCCCCTAGAGTTTACGGTGGGTGGTAATGACTAGCTGTCTTCCCTCATACCTTGCACTGTGCAAAAGAGGGACGGCTAATGCAGATAGCCTTCGTGTAGCTAATTATCATTTTTATTTCATATTTCTTCTATTATTTCATAAGTTATTATTATCTTGAATAATTCAAATTATTTTATTAAGATATTTTCATAGAAGCTTGACAAAAATGTAATGAACATGTGGACGGATAAGTAACAAAATAAAAGAAAAAAACCACAATTTATTTAACAATGAATATTAACAGAGTAATTCTTCGTAACCTTTCTTTCCAATACAAGTGTTTGGTTTTCACTACCAGGAGAATATATTGCAATATCTATTTATTCTGTGTTCTATTATTTCTGCTTTGTACAACATAAGCTATGGTACATGTAGTCATGACTCTTTCTTACAGCCTGTCATCACATGTAGCATAGCGTTTAAAAAACTACAAAATCAAAAACAAATAATCGCTCAACTCTTTTTTGCTGCCATCTAGTGGGTGAAAATATTACATTGGCTCTTAATATATAATCTTTTAATATTACCCCGAGGAATCTCCATTCACAAATAAGTTACTTTCCACTCTTAGAATCTTCAAAAATATTATAAAACTATTTTTATAGAATTGGATGTTTGTCTGAAAATACTAGAAAAATGGTTACTCATTTATTACTGTACACGACAGACGTTACTATTTTTTGTTATCCACTGATCCGAATCCTAACACGCACCACGGGATAAACCTGTTATTTCTAAACAACATAAAACGTTTTAAAAGATTAATAAGGTTTCTTTGTGAGTAGGAAAGTAATCCAATTACCAATGTTTAACTTTATTAATAATAACGTATATAACGTCATAACAGCATTGTTTGATTCAAGGCCACAATTTACTCTTTCCACTTATATCAAAACAGAAAGGGAAACGTTAGATTTACTTTGAAATTATTCGTTTTTCCACTAGTACATGCAAACAAAAGCTATATATTTTTACACCTCGAATAATTTTTGATGATCTGTTCTTATTAATTATATTGATTTGTGGAGACAGAACTGTCTTTCATATTTCTGTGTTCTGATGGGATTACTACTACACACTCTTTCAGTACTCTTTAGTTGATTAACATATTCGTTAGAGTCTTCCAGCGGAGTTAAAGGTAATTAGTTACTATTCAGTTCTAAAGCAATTGGATTTAGTTGAGAGTTAAAGTTAACTGTGTTAGAAAAAAGAGCAATGTTTCTTCTTTAGTTGCATTAAAAAAATTTAAAAAAATATTATCGTCAAACTAACTTTAAGAAGGATCCATGTCTTACCTCCATACTGTTTCAACGTTTTTTGTGAGCACTTGTGAGGTTTTTTGTTGTTGTACTGTAAGTAAAAATACTTAATTATTTACAAGCTACAATGGGTTTTGTATGCTATTGTATCTACGTGCAAGTGTCAGGAGTTCATTTTTTCTAGACAGGTTCTTTATTACAATTGTTGTTTTGTTAAGCCTAAATCTTTGTTATTAAATTATTCGAGTTAATCGCAACACAAAAGTTTTATATTATTGCTACTGAGCATGTTCTTTTGTGTTTCACTGAGAAAAAGCTTCTCGACACTTAAAAATATATCATGAACGTTTAGGTTTACCTCAGATTACTAATATAGCTTAAATTTGTGTTTTAAACTAAATCTTTCCTCTACAAAAAGAAAGCTTTCTGTATCCTTAATTTCGGTCTCGCTAATTTCAATCGAACAAATGCAATAAAAGAAAACAACAAAAATCGTGGGATATGTGGATAAATTAGTCATGCTTAAATGTATGTATATTTATTCCTCAATAAGTTAAATGAACGTTTGAAATATATGTACGTACAGAATAAGAAATAATAGTTGTCATAGTTATCCCATAGGCCTTCTTTTTGCACATTCTGATGTGTAAGCAAAACAACAGGAAATAAAAAAAACAGTTAATAGATCATTAAAAGTTTACGACTTTGTGCATTCAGTATCATATCTTAAGGTATTTATGCCGTTTACAAGGTGTTGATGTCGCATTAAAAATTATTTAGCCAAAATGAAGATTCAGTTCATTCATTTTGTTTAAGTAAAATGACAAATGTATGGTTACGATAGTCTTTTATCTTTAGCATAATCTCAAGGTTCATAAAAGGTTCTGAACACTGTTTCAAATTCACCAAAAGGTAATTTTGTCTTATGGCTTTTCGTTGCTATTAAACGTCTCGCACCTGTGGAAGGTTAAGGGAATTGAACAGGAAGCTTCTATATTAGAAATATGTGGTGATAATCCAAATAAATTACTTAATAGAAAAAAGTAAGTTTTGTCTCAAGCTTAAGTTTAACTCACTGATGTTGTTTATTTAATAAGTTACTGTTTCAATTTCAGGTTTAACCCGTGAAGAAAACTTTACTATTTAGTCAAATACTTTAACTATCAACAAGATCTAATACACAATACTCTGCAAAAAGTGTATTTTTGTTACAATAAAATTGGTAGATAGTTGTTGTTAATTATTTTAAAACTGGCGAGAGTTAGTTATTTGCTTTGTGTTTTATACTGAACAATTGGAACGATTAAATTACAGGTGAGTCCTATTCCACTAAAATTTCGTTGTAACTTATTCAGAATATATATGTTTTAATAAGTCAAAATCCATACCTACTGCAACAAGCTGTGTTATCTTGTTCGATTTATTGTGTTTACTGCCCTCTTGGGGTCTGCTTGAAATTTGTAGACAGCGCGTGCAGAAATCGAGGAGATCGAGTTTCAGCTCTAAGTTACAAGCAGGAGTAGAAAAAAAAAACCCTGAAAATTCAATATTAGTCCGCTATTCTTTATCTGTAATACCGTTGCGAACATATTGATAACGGATCTACAATGCAAAGTCATGCTTCTAATTCTTTGTTAGCTCGCCCCTCTAACGAATCGAGTTTGGATCTTTATATATTCAGAATTTGGAAAGCGAGAGCTACACAGATTGGTGGAAATTCTGCATAGTCATGTTTTTTGTTGTTGTTTTTTTTTTAAAATGAGGCTAACAAACAATTAAATCATTCAGTATCTCAGATATTAAAACTACAACTTCGAATATGTTGTCTTTAAGTGGTGCATAATCGGCCTTTTATTCTTTGAAGGTCGAATAGTAGAGGTGTTTACGAATTATGGTTTACTACACGAAATTCGTTATAACTAGAATTTTTGCCACAACCCTTTTAGTGAGAGGCCAGCGTTCTTATAATAATTCCCATTTCGTTTTCAGCAACACACACGAGCGTGGCTCTGTGGTTAGCGTGCATGAATTGTGAAGCTGATACTCCATGATTTGTGATCTTCTTGCGGCAAAAACGTGTTTCACATTTCAAGGTTGCGCGTGGACGCGTTGTCAGAGTAACGATATAAACCCACTCACTATTCGATCATAAAAAATTAACCCACAAATTGAAGTCTAATCTATCACTTGCAAATTATGGATGCGCACAGATGGATCCTGTGGTGCCTTTAAACAAAAAACTGAAACAAACACATGAATGTTTTACGAAAATTTCCACTATAAAAGGAACAGCGTATATACTTTTTATAGGTTTGACCTATTCTCTTGAATTTCTGTTTGGTTTTCACGTAATAACACGAGATGAGCTAACTAAAAGTTTGCAGTATTTATTGTATTGTTTTTAGCTATCTGATTGCTTAGCTGTCAGTTTTTGTATAGTTGTCTAAGTTAAGCAACAATGAAAATGTATTCAGTTTTACAAAAATGACTACCCCATCCCCTTATGTGTAAAACAATGGGGACACAATAATAAGACACAATAATAAACATGGACTGAGTTGCACGTGATAATATGAATATTAACTTCATGTTGTATTTCTGCTGTAAATCATGCTGTAATTTATCAATATCTTATGCGTCTTACTGGGGTAATAAGATATTATAGGTTGTACGGCACACTTAAAGGCGTGTAAAAGTTCGTGACAAATATTGGACTTGGCGTTGACAATGTACAGATGACTTTTGAATGTCAACTCTTATCACAGGAATTATATTTACACCAAATATACTGACGGTCAAATGTGACGATTTGATGAGCAAAATGTATATTAAGTGCATTTTAGTCCTCTCATGTTCCTATCTTGATTATACGTATAGTTTCAAGTTGATATAAACTAATTTTAAATTGGAGACAATTTCTTTGTTTATTAGAAACAATAAAATCACAACTGATTTTTTTAGTGGTTTTCACGAAACGAGTGTATATAATCCAAACACAACAACATATAGACTCGATTAAAATTTATTACTTTTAGTGTAGATGAAATAGTACCAACCACACTTATATCTAGCTGCAATATTGTCTTCATACGTAAAAAAATTGTAACAAGAATATATTTAAGTATATTTATAGTAACGTATAAAGTTCAAACTTTTTGTTGTTGTTTTTTTTGCGGTTAGAAAAGGTAAGAATATTATTGTAGTAACGTGTACTTCTTCTGTTGGAAAGTTTAATTATGAAAGAATAAGTTTATTAAAAATAGGTAGACGCAAATTACAATAAACCAACAATCTTGAATAATTTTCATCTCTAGTTTTAATAAATCCATATACTGAGTCTGTCAAGAGCGTCCCCAGTGGCACAACGGTATGTGTGCGGACTCACACCGCTAAAAACCGGATTTCGATACCCATGGTGGGCAGAGCACGGATAGCCCATTGTGCAGCTTTGTGCTTAATTCTAAACAAAAACAAAACCTGTTAAAAGCATCAGCCCGACCTCTAGGAACGTTTAACAGCACTAGCTGTAGTAGTAGGATTAGTACAACGTTACAAACATAGAAACATCTTTCTGTCCAAATATTGAGACTTTAAACAAAATATGATGCCAATCTCAAAATCGGATCTGTTTTGTCTCTCCAGGCAACGCAATATATTTCTGCTCCAACTAATTTCTTGCAGAGGGTCCATTCCCCTCCTGTTTCCCACTTCCGACGGCACAGCGGGAATTTATTTTAAGCGACTATCAAACGATTTCCTGACTCGTAATCCGAGGGTCGCGGGTTCGCGCCCGCGTCGCGCTAAACATGCTCGCTCTCCCAGCCGTGGGGGTGTATAATGTGACGGTCAATCCCACTATTCGTTGGTAAAAGAGTAGCCCAAGAGTTGGCGGTGGGTGGTGATGACTAGCTGCCTTCCCTCTAGTCTTACACTGCTAAATTAGGGACGGCTAGCACAGATAGCCCTCGAGTAGCTTTGTGCGAAATTCAAAAACAAAACAAACGATTTCCTAATGGACCCACCTGATTATAAACATTGATGAAATGCTTTATTTTGGTCACGAATAATCCAAACATTTAATGAATTTTGTACATACAAAAAGTGGTTATGGGTCCATGAAATTGAAAATGATTAACAATGAGTGTCCTAAAAACATTAAGTCTGTTAATACGATGCGGTTTTTGGATCCCCACCGATTAATGCAAGTAGAAATATATGAGATTCGTCCTTTGCCAAACTTTTATTTTTCTTTCTTTCTCGGTGTTCCTTTTAACCTAATAACAATCACCAGGTGCTTACGAAGAAGAGTGATACATGAGTCCACCTACTGGCAAATGGTTAATGGCGAAGTTGTGAATTCTTTCTTCGTTGCGTAAAAGTTGTTTATAGACTTGTCGATAGGAGCCGTCGACACTCCAGTTCTTATTAGTAAAATATGATATATCTAGATTCCTTTTACAAACGAAAGATGGGCGAGTTTTATCGAATGTACAGAGAAGTATTCAATCAAAAATGTGTGCTATATTTCAGTGGTGTAGAAAGCTGGTTCCGTCTTTTTTCCTTTACTTGGGAAGTCTCAGTCGAGTGGCTTTTTAATGACGAACAAAGACAGTAAATAATAATAAAAAAATGTTTGTGGTGGAAGGTGGTGCAGCTGTTCAAATCGTATTGTAAACATCTTAATTAAACAAAGTAGTTCATTGAAAAGAATGTCATGTAATCTGACAGCGACGCTTATCTTGTTGTGTGTGGGCTTATGCCCCCTCCTCTGTCTCATAACCATGGTAAAAGAAAAACAAACAAGCACCCTATATATTTATTTCGTTCTGTCGAGACGTCTCTCGTCATACTATAATACAAGGTTAAAGAACTGATGTTAACGAATGATTCAACATGTTCTATTGATATATCTGATGCAGTTAATTCTGTAGAATTCTGGAAGCCAAAAAACACCAACAATGCTGAGTTTCTTTAAGGGTATGTATGTTTCTTTGAGAGCAAAGCCACATTAGGTTATCAGCTGTGTCAACCGAGAGAAGTCGAATCCCCGGTTTTAGTGTTGCAAGTTCGTAAGCTTACCACTATCCCATGGAAGACTTAATCGACTTTGCTGCTTTAGGATGAGCTTAATATTAAACTTATTAACCGATTTTTCGGTTGTGAGAGAAACACATACTCTTTATTTTATAACGGCCATATAAACTTCTTGTTCTGACAAGAGTGGGTGTAAACTTCATTTTATATTACTCTACGTGGTATTGTGTACGTACTGGTTATTAACCGATTTTTCCGTTTTAGAAAAAAAAAAGTGAGTATATCGATATTGCTGTTGATACACGTCTTCACCATTCAGTTAAAAAACAACCTGAAAAATAACGTGTTTCAACATCAGTTACAAAACTCTTCGTCTCCGAATTTTGGTAAAACAAATAACTGTATAAGTTAACAATCTAGAAATAGGCGGAGGAACAAACAATAAAACAAAGATGAAAAAAGGGAAGGAAAGAGTTAATAAATATTCCACCTCATTGATTTACAATATTTCCTGTTGTTCAAAATTTTTATTTTAAATGCTGTTTTTCTTAAACTATGAAGTCACGAACTTTTACTAACTTCAAAATTATCGTCTTAATATCGACGTAGAGTTTTGTAGGGTTTTACGCTTTATATTCAGATTGTCTTGTTGACTATATTGTGGCTTTGAACGTGTTTTTTCGTTATATTTTTTCACTGCGATGCTTTTAAAATCGGACAAAGGTTTGTAATAAAAAACAGTTTGTCAGAAGTCACTGTTTCACACACCTTTGCTTCCCACCAAGTGGCTGAACGATAAGCTCAAAGGCTTACACGCTAAAAAGTTTCGATACCCATGGAGAGCAAAGCGCAGATAGCCTATATTGTATTTGTTCTTAAACACAAACAAATAACTATCCTAGACATAGAAAAAACTACCTTTAAGTTTTGCCGTATAATTTGAATTTCGCGCAAAGCTACACGAGGGCTATCTGCTCCAGCCGTCCCTAATTTAACAGTATTAAGACTAGAAAGAATGCAGCTATTCATCGCCACCCACTGCCAACTCTTGGACTTCTCTTTTACCGAAGAATAGTGGAATTAACTACCACTTTATAACGCCCCCTCGGCTGAAAGGGGCCAACCTGTTTGGTGTGACGGGGATTCGAACCCGCGACCCTCGGATTACCAGTCGAGTGCCTTAATCACGTGGCCATGCCGGGCCTTGCCTCATAAACACTAAGGAAGAAAAAAATAGTGATTTCTTTTTTTTAGATATATTTCAGAAAATTCTTAGACAATAGCAGTTCTTATAAAACATTATACGTATATATTGAATCACAAAGCAACCTAAGTGCGATAAAATTTTATCTGTGAAACTCCTTAGTCTGATTAAACCATTTTATCGTAAAGTCGCAACATGTTGTAACTGTCTTTCTTTATTATGTTACGCACTTTTTAAACGTACAAAAACGTAGCGTCGAAAACCTAAAAACACACTTGAGTATGGTGACCTTAGTTTCTTAGCACATCCTGTCTTTCTGACGTCACTATTCCATCAGCTGGCGTCAAGATAACTTTTTGTAACCACTATAAGCCATCTAAATAAGAAAAACACAAACGTCCTAACCCTGCTTATCTATATTCCTGGACAAGTGTTAAGGTGTTTGATAACGGTTGGAAGGTTTTGATTTAAAATCTCCTTTTTAAACCGGAAGTATAACACCAAACTATCGGCGTTCATGTACACATATTTTTCCATATAAAAATCAAAATGGAATACAGGACAGTGTCTCTTACATGAGATTATATTTCCATGCTTTTAAGATAGAGAACATGATTATATTTTTCTCTTTGGTTTGAAAGCATTGCGTTATTATGAGTCACTTTGTGACTCACGATACATCCACTGTATTTTTTGATAAACACTAAAACAATCCTGGACCAACTTTATTAACATAAACACGTATGGTCTTAGATCGTTATTATCTTTCTCACTGATACAGATACTGTACATATTTCCTTAGTTTTGAGCAAGCTTTCGAGCCTCTTCTCTGGTGTCGACATACACCTTTCGTCCACATTGAGATTTATCAAGCCGCTACTGTTTACAAGAAACAACAAAAATGACGATATTCTGGTTTATGTTTTCGCGGGAAGCTTTCCCATTTTGTTTACATTTAAATGACGTTCTTAGAAAGTTTACAAATGCATGTTTTTGATAGATCTTTTATTTTAACTAAAAAAATAACTAGAACGTTGCACTTTGTTATTCTGTGTTCGAAAACAACGAACCAGCCTTCTGGACGACGGAAGATAAATATATGCTCATTTATACGTTTGTTCCTTGGATCAATTACATTATTAAAAATAATACGTAAATGCAGGACTGTTTTTAAGAACTTTATTTGAACGATTATTACAAAACCAAACCAGATACAGTATTGATCACGAAAGAATACAATGTTGAAATTCTCAAAAAAAAAAAAAAAATATTACAAGTTGCAATAACCTCACGCATAACATAACATGATGCTATTGATTGGTGAGCTTATACTGTGAATCTGAAGGTTTATGATTCGCTTCTCGCTGACGTAAGGAAATGTTCAGTACAATGAGGTTTTGGGTGCGATATAAAAATCCCACTATTCGGTTAGAAAAAGTAACCTACGAACTGGCAGTGAGCGCTGCTGTTCAGTTGCCTCTCCTCTATTCTATCAATTTAAAATTAGGGACGGATATGCGTAGTTAGTCCTTTGTAGCTTTAAGCGAAAATCCTTATATAAACAAGACTCCAGTTTGAAAGAAATAAGCTATATACGAACTCTTATTGTGAAGTTGAAAATTACCTTTACCAAGAGCCCCCCATTGGCTCAGCGGTATGTCTACGGACTTACAACGCTAAAAACCAGATTTCGATACCCGTAGTGGGCAGAGCATAAATAGCCCATTGTGTAGCTTTGTGCTTAATTCAAAACAACAACCTTTATCAAGAAAAGTACAATTAAACTAAAAATTGTGAATTCTTTAGATGGTTAACTGAAATAAACAAGCCTTCACTTTTAGGTGTTGCGTAGGGCCTTGCATGATTATCGGGAAAAGCCGATAAGCAAGGCGAGACCTCTAACGACAGCAAGCGTCATTGAATCACAGAAGTTGAGTATAACAAGGACGTTTTGTTTCACTGGCATTTGGCCCGGCATGGCCAAGCGCGTTAAGGCGTGCGACTCGTAATCTGAGGGTCGCGGGTTTGCATCCGCGTCGCGCCAAACATGCTCGCCCTCCCAGCCGTGGGGGCGTTATAATGTAACGGTCAATCCCACTATTCGTTGGTAAAAGAGTAGCCCAAGAGTTGGCGGTGGGTGGTGATGACTAGCTGCCTTCTCTCTAGTCTTACACTGCTAAATTAGGGACGGCTAGCACAGATAGCCCTCGAGTAGCTTTGTTCGAAATTCCAAAACAAACAAACAAGCAAATCACTGGCATTCAGATAAAACAAGTTTCAGACTCTTCTACTAAACAAGGTATCTTACAAAGGATGAACAATTGTAATTACTTCTAGACAAAAATTTTCGTTTCTTAAGGAGTTTTAGATGCATGCAAAGTCACGCTCTCTTTACGTGCTTGATACGCACGTGATTTTATTTATTGGTTGATGATGCTCTTACATTCAACGATGTCGATTAATTTGTAGTAGTGTAGAAATGAACATATCATATCGCAGTTTATAATCTCGCTCCCCCTTAAAACAAAGTTTTAAAACACAATTACTGTACACCATGATGGTTTCAGATGATTCTATAATTTCACTTTTTAACATCCAAATTACCGTTTAATATTGGTAGAATCTACATATTGTATTGTATTGACTAAAGAAATAAGAGAAAAATAATAATTTTGTACAATATATGCAGTAATTAGAGGGATTAATTGCAATAGTGGTGGTGTTTATTTTATTCGTTATTATTATTATTACTGTAAACCATATATGTTATTGGGGATCCTGTAACCAAAAAACCACTAACCCAAAAGCAGGTGGATACATAAGTATTTTGAAAGGCCTTTAGTTAAAGTCTACTTAGCTTTTGTTTTTTGTCAATAAATGTTGCTGTGATTTCTCATTAGAAACAGCACTAACTTAGATAGAAAACCGATTTTCCTGTTATATTGGTAAACGTTTGTAGTTAAACCCGAAGCAACACAATGGACTATCTGTGCTATATCTACCACGGGTATCAAAATCCGAACTATAGCGTTGTAATTCCGCAGACATACCGCTGTATCACTGGGGGGCGTATTAGTAAAATGCTTTCACTTAACCAAGCGATACTGACAAAAAAATTGTCTAATTACTTAGTACTGCTAATGATATAATTAAAAAATTGTCGGAAACATGATAATGATACCATTTGATAGATGACAAATATCAGTTGTTTCTATGACTTTTTATAAATGACATTCCCAATGTTTATCAGTAGTAGCGTCAAACACGTTGTGATTGTTGAAAGTATATGTTCTTTTTCAGCTTAAAGTATATAGTACTTATATAATTATGAACATTATGTTCATTAAAAACAGTGCAGCTAGACTGTGGAAGTAATGTCAATGTTTAGTTTGTCATCAGATTACAAAATTGTTCTTACATTTTTTCTTTAAGTTACATGCAACAAGTTTAGCTGTACAGCTCTTGATAACATACATATGTCTAAACTTATATTTAAGTGGTTGACTCCCTATGTCGAAGTGTTCAGCCACAAGGAATATAGACAAACTACTATCCTATCTCTCTCTCTCTCTGGTATTTGGGTATATTTATGTGTATACCCAGGAGGGTCAGGTACACTCGACCTCTTCCTCCTTCCATGACTTTGCTGGAGTGGCCAGATTAATATATATTTCGATTTAGATACAGAATGGATGGAGTAATGTCATAAATTTAGTCTGGTCCTTTTCAGGACAATATCCATTTATATTGTTCTTTTATTATTTATTATTATTTTTTTAATTAATAAGTCTAGAACGGAGGTGGCCTGTTTTATTTTATCTCTATTCTAATACTACTATTATTATTATTATTTTAAATGATTTTGTCTTAATGATCTAATGTATAGATTTAACGGGGAGAGGTGTTTAAGTCTCTCTTCATCATATATGCAATACCTGTCTAGTTCGCATAACAACTCATTTTTTCGCCAATTTTTATCAAAATATTTTATTGTACTCTGCAGGAGTCTATCTGGTATTGTTCGTGTATTTGAGTAATTATGCATGAAATTTAACAAAGTGGTTTTAGGTACTCTGTATGCTGATGTAATTAGTGTATTCTGTAATGTTTGGAGTGTGGTTTGTATTTGTTTTATACTTACATTGATCCATGCAGGAGCTGCATAGTCTATTACAGGTCTAATGTATGTCTTTTATATTTTAATGATGTTTTCTGGTGTTGTTCCGTAGTTTTTACCAGTTAAACTCCTAGCATAGTTTATTCTTCGCCAAATATTACTTTTTATGTTATTTACATGTTTTATGCTATCCTATCTGTGCACAGCCGTAGTTGATTTTGAATTGAAAGACTAAAGGGAAGGCGGCTAGTCAACGACATTCAACCACACTAACTCTTGTCAGACTGAATAGTGAGTAAATTAAACTAAACTAACGTGGCAGGGGTTCAGTTTAGAGAGAGAGAAATCAGAAGAGTTCTCTCCCCAACTGGGGTGTTCAGGAACTTTGTAGTTCCTCTTCGTCCCCTTACATGAGAAATGTTTTAAAATATCCGTGAAATTATAAAAACAAGAACTGAAGTCTGAATTATTTAAACAGTGAACAGACAGTTTGTTTGACATATTTTTATTGCAATGGTTCTTGACCAACATGAGGAATGCCTTTACATTTGTTAATTTCAATAGTGAGTGATATTTGACTGTTACCTTTATAGCAGACCCACAGCCCTAAAGCTCAGAATGCTTTTTTTTTTTTTTTTTGCGGGAAACATACGCGAGTTCCACATGCCTGGATTTACAGTATCGCCACGATAATCACTTGACCATGTTCGGTCCTGGAAAGAGAAGGACAAGCGACATTTAAGGGTGGGGATAAGCTTTATACACTGGTAATTGTAGTTTGAATGAATCACTACAGGGGTGAGATTCAGGTTACAGATAAAAGTGGTAAATAACATTCCGTGTAACTCGAACTAGAAGACAAGAAGTAAGGAAATATCATTTTTGATTGACTGGAAGTAAGAAAAACATGTTGTTTAACTTGTTTTTGTAACATCAGTATGTTGAAAGAACAGTTCAGGTTTTTTCCTAAATTGTTATGGTTTTCGATAATAAATCAGAAAGTTACAAAAATAAGAATTAATAAAAAACAATAATTATTAGAAATACAAGTAAATAATCATTATCCAAAATTGAAAATGAAATGGGTAACGTGTTATTATTTCATAACATAAAAATCGGGTTCTTAGTATTGGTGTATACTAAATTTCGAACCTCTGTCTTTAGACCCAGCATGCAGGTGTTTTGGGTATTTTATGAGTGTAACCCAAGTTACCGTCGAGCTTAATCATTGTTTCCATGATTCATGGTCAAAAATTATTTTCAAATGTGACAATTTACAGAAATACTGTTTTTCTTTAACCTCAAGTCTTTACTGAGGTATTTTTCCCAAACCTAGTTAACTTTAAGAACTTAAAATTTGCGAGTGTGCATTCCAGTGAGATTTTTGTATTTCAAGAATGTTTTTAAGGTTAGAAGCTCCGCATGTGTTGGTTCACGTGCTATTCAGTTAGATGAGCAATAGTTTTCTTCGTCGGAACAGTTGTAAGCAGCAATCCGCCCATGGTTTAACCTTGATAATGTTACATTCCAGCCTGGCCAACTTGTCGTGCTTACGTGATCTGGAGCAACCACCAAATGCCAGACAGGCTTGTTGTCTCAAGCAGTAGGTGTGTTTGACCGTTCGGTCACTATCTAGGTTAAGAAGTTATAAACTAAACAGAGAAACAGCTCTTCTCATTACAATTACGACGTCTTATCTATGTGAAGAAGGCAAAAGAAACTCATATAAATTTATATTAAACTATAGATACTTTCATTAAACACTTATTATAGGACTATCGTATAAATCTATTGAAATTTTGAAGTTTATTACTTGTCGTAACATTGTAGTTTTGAATGTTTTTTTAAACAAACTAAATATAACTTACCAATTTCCTTCATTATCGCGCAGATTTTCATGGTGTTACAAAAGAAAAGGTCGTTTAATTGCTAAAATAAGCCTTAATAAATATAGGATTGACACTTGAAATTTTTTTATATCTCACTAAACAGTATTAAACATCTAGTCGTCGTTTTTGCTCAGGTAACTTTCGTAGTTAGTTTGAAGATACGATGTTCTCTACCATTTGCCTATACCTAAAAAAAAAACAAATTTCTGTATCGTTGTTCTTTCATTAACAATTTTTTTAACTATCTTGTAAAAACAATTTAAAATCCAGTCCAGTTAAACTATAACAAATTAGTTTATTTCCGTCTTTGACGTTACTACGGCTTAAAAGCTCGAACATTATCGCAAATTGTTGCAAGCCTATATTACCGATGACGTTACAACCTCTATAACAATTTAGTTCGAACGTAATATAAAATAATGTTACTTGCACATAGTACCAGCGATAGCCAATTTGCTGACTGATTGACTCTACTATCTTCTTGAAAAAAATTCATTACATCCTTTTTTAACTATCTCACATTTATAACCCAGCTTCAAATGTACAACGAAAACTATAACTTTCAAGACTATGTTAAAGTTGTCATTAAAACCTGCAGCTTCCACTCGCTAACAAATTAAAAGATTGCTTAGAATTATATTGCGTGTAAGTAACTAAAGAATTTATTATTCTTTAACGAGGAACAGCTACTGTTATTTTAATCTTAAATGAAAGTTAGTATTCGCTGAAACTCTTTTGTTCCTTTGCACAGAAACATCTGTTAATTTTCTCTTTGATCTAATTGCTTATTTGTTTTAAATATTGCCACAAAGCTACGCAAATGTTACCTGTGCCGGCTGTCCATAGATTTTGAATTGATAGACGAGAGGTAAGACAGTTAATCAAAAACACTCACTACTGGCTTACAGATTACTTATAACAAATAGTGGGATTTAACAGACATTCTTATGAACAGTCTATGGCTCCAAAATATGGTTTGGAATTTGTTTTTGCAGTTACAGAATACGAACCACGGTTTATTGGATCTACAATCCGGCACGGTAACGTATTGACTTGATTTAATCATTTAATAAAACATACTACTGGACTTTTCGGTAACATTTGGTGGCATACATTTCGACTAATCACATCGGTCAAGATAATATTATAAAATAAAAAATATATAGTTTCTGACGACGGTAAATCTTCTTTAAAAATATACTATTTATTCCTACGCACCTCATTGTTATATTTATAAATATGCAAATCGAAAAAGTTAAGTAAAGTTATTTAAATTTCTTACTGACCATATATCGCCTATGATGGCAGCCTTCCCCATTGACTTATGCTTATGCTACGGTGAATACTTAAGCATTTTAATAATCCTTTGTTACAACTTCTTAGACATGTTATTATAGTATTGAGCGTTCGAAGAATAGGGTTAAATACGATGGTACAAGTTTATTATAACATAGTTGAAGGCTTACACTTCCATGGAATTTAAAACATCCCACCTACTGTTAGAAACAGTTGAAGTGAATCGTGTAAGGGTTTATAAGTTATAACATCAGTATATCATTACAAATAATTTATACTATTTTTATATTATTTAATAACCTTAAATTGTATTCTGTAAGTCCAGCTTTCTGTGTAAATAAGCAAAACATTTTAAAAGCCAAGGGAACTTCTCAGTACGACTTATAGAGTTTTTTTTAGGAAACTGTTTTCTTCATGGGATCGGCTCGGAGAGAGATGTTTATTTGCATATGCTTCAAGTGACAGTAAGATATCAAAATTATGTTTGTTTCAATTATTTTGCGTTAGTGGTTTGAAAATATTTTAAGGTGATTTAGATTGAGAAACAAAACTAATTATTAGTTAATATGCTGTATAAGTTTTGAACGTAGTATAAAATAATGAATACCACGAATATCATATTTAATATACTAACAAGCTTTGGTGTAATCTTTAACTAAAAGTTATTTCTTCCTCAGTTTTTGGCGGGAATAGTTTGTTTTGGCCTTCAGAGGCGCACAGTTCAGAAACCTACATGCTCATCGAATGAAAATGCAGTTTAGGGATAAGACTACTGGGCATGCGTGTTGATAACGCCAATGACATGATTAGCTACGTTGTCGGGCGGCAGAGCTATTAAACTAGAACAGTTATACAAATAAACCGTTTTTGAATAGACAGCCTTTGTCACTTCACACATGACAAAAAAAATAGCTTTTTTATAACGTTTAGCAAATAAAAACAAAACGTCGTTATTTCATCTTTTTGATTTATAAATAAAGTAAAAGGAAAAAAAGAACTGTTTTGCATAACAGTTAAATGATGTGTTTCATCCGTTCATATGTACTTTACAACCTATCGACAGATATGCTTAAACAGAGAAGAAAACTATTATCGCTTGTGTGCTTGGATAAAAACACATTAGAAAATGATTTAACAGATTAAATAAACTAAACACTTTAAAGTACTTGTAAACAATGGTATTAAAGAATAATTAATAACTGTTTACGCATGAATTTGAATTGCATTCAAAAACCCTTTGGTTCGAGCGTTTCTTGGTGTTCAATATAATGTGAAAAAAGGGAAGTTGTTACTTAGTCAACAATTTAGGATTAGACGCTTAAATCACTTATAAAAACAACAAAAAACGTTGTGAAGTTGCTATAACAGCCTCTTCAATCCGGCGATTTGTAGATCTATAGTTCCAGAAGTTTTTTATTTGTTGGCTGAAAAAATAAATAATACAAAGATATAAGATTGTAGCAACTTTAACCTGTCACGGCGTATAGGTGTTGTTAATTTGGCCATTGCTAATAGTTTATTTGACAAAAGTTTTCAAGTATGTTTTTAACTGAACTGAACCTTTTGATCTGTATATATAAAGCATCATGTTTTACTTGATAATCATTTAGATAAACTATTTAAGGGGTATTCTGTATTGTAACGTACAGTTGTGTTTTCTTGTTTATATGATAGTATCGCAGATGTAAGTAAAAAGCGATACTGATATTCAGTATTATCATGTTAAGAGTCAGCAATAGAACACGCTCCCCACATTTAAAAATAAATATGTATCTGGAGTATATCCATAAATAATCCATGTATGTAAAAATATCGAATTCGTGTTTTAGATAATACTTCCATAGAAGATCCACTGTATTATAGGCAACGTTTGTAAATCAGGGAACCTCGACTCCAGCTATACTGTATACTAAATTTATAAATAAAAGAGCCCTGCCTTCAATTATACACTATACTAGATTGTTAATCAAAGAACCCGAGTTTCAATTATATAGTATATTCAATTTTTTAATCAAAGAACCCGAGTTTCAATTATATAGTATATTCAATTTTTTAATCAAAGAACCCCAGCTTTAATTACATAGTTTACTAAATTTGTTAATCTAAGAATAATTAAACCAAGAAGCTTTATTTCTGAATATTGCGTGCAGATAACTTTGAATTTATGACTAGTAAATAGTTTATAAAACCTGTACTTTCAAAGCTAATTATCTTGAATTTTTATTTCTTTCAAGTTGTATCTTCCAGTTAACGCAAGAAGAAGAAAAGTAATGTTCTGCACTTTTTGTTATAAAACGTAACAATGCAGAGTTCTTACGATTTATTTTTTGAACATTTTATTTTGGTATAGAATTACCGAATAAACGCTATTTAGGAATGGATAACGCAGATATGTAGCCCTTGTGTAGTTTTGCGCCAGTAGCTGAAACAAACAATCAAGCCACATACTGTTTCCAATGGACTAAACTTTGAGAATATTTACGCATGTGCAAATAATTATCATGCTAAGAAATATATAGAAAAACCACGCAACAAAAGTAATTTAGTGAAAACACAAATTTAGTTCTGATGTTTTTTATACACACATATGTGTTGCAGTAAACATATATACAAATAATAATAGTAGTTACAAATAAGTCTTTTTTTTTCGCAGGTCGGCCAATCACGTGTGAGAATGAAGGAGAAGAGATCCGAATTCCATTTATTAACAGAGAGCAATGTATTTCCTGCCGTTGTCAGGTGAGATAAGTGTTTTCTTATACTTCAAAAACGCACCAGTGCAGAATTTGCTTTTAATATTTTATTTTGCTATAGAATTACTGAATCAATACTATATTAATAATCCACGGATAAGAAACCTCAAGCAAACGATAGCCATGTATAGCAATCCTAAAAATAAAACAACGATAATTTACCAAAATCTTTTACATACCGAAAATTTAGGTTGTTTTGAATTTCGCGCAAAGCTGCACGATGGCTATCTGCGCTAGCCGTCCCTAATTTAGCAGTGTAAGACTAGAGGGAATGCAGCTCGTTATCACCACCCACCGCCAACTCTTGGGCTACTCTTTTACCAACGAATAGTGGGATTGACCGTCACAATATGACCCCCTTCCCGGGGCTGAAAAGGCGAGCATATTTGGTGTGACGGGTGTTCGAACCCGTGACTCTCGGATTACGAGTCGAGTACCTTAACCATCTGGCCATGCCGGGCCTATACAGAAAGTAACGACTATAAAAGTAATACACACTGGCAAGAGACTTTATAAAAAAATTACGCCAGGAAATACATTATAATACTTAAAAATAGTCCATGAATTAGTTCCCCCGGAAACAGATAATATTAAATAAAGATGAATATTAGATATAAACTGTATAAAATATTTAGAATCAGGTCATAAGGATTTAAATCAGTCTGGAAAAGACAGACAACAACTTGTTAATCTCTACAGAGAATAGTGATTTATTAATCTCCAAAACTCAGTAGTAACAAAAAAAAAGACTTTTATTTATCTCTAGAATTAAAAAAAACCGCAGAATAAAGAACAATAGTATAAATGCTCTTAGAAACAAGAAACAATTAAAATATATTAACGTTATGAAACCTATTGCACTTGTCACTTTAAAACCAGGTTTCCAGTTCAAGTATAAGTTACAAGGTTTGTCCTGAGCAACTACTCACTTTAGACCTGTATTAGCTTGTCCCAGATAAGTATTAACAGCTGACTATAATAATAAATAATATTCTAATATCACTTCCTAGTATTGTCTTATTCGTTTTGATTAACAAATACGTAATAATAATGCTATCTTTTTAAGAGAAAAGGGTTATTGTTAATAACAATAACAAAATTTATTAACTACTTTAAATAAGAGGTGTAGTTTATATACGTATCTTATAGCCTCTTACTGTGTGTGTTTTCTTATTTTTTGTAATAATTCTTTTAGTTTCAATGTACGTCGGTATACACTCTTCATAGAGAAGTAAATATTAAGTTATGTTGGCTTGTTTGGAATGGTTGCGATAAACAAAAATTATAAAAACTCATATGAAACTCGTCGATACTGAATTTATTTGTTGTTGTTACGAACTAGGCTTTGAAAAAATTTTTCAGATAAATTATGATGAACGTGTTTAAAGAAATTGGCTTTAGCAGAATTTCTCTAATCAATAAGTATTCTGTGAGATCAAATTAAAAATTAGACTGATAATTAATATTAATTAGCTTAAATGTCTGGTTTAAAACAGTCTTGTAGACATACCTTATTTTCTCCTTCGTGCAAATAAATAAACTTATGTTTGAATAGACATAAGCGGTATAAACAGCTAGCATAAAATGAGACAGACGTACAGAAAGCTAAATAAAACTAATAAAAGGACAGATATATGTTGCACTTATATTTTTCTTAATATTTATTTCGTCTTTACACCTTACAATAAACCGATTGGCGAATATAAAGTTGGCTTATTTGAAGGACATTACAGTAGGCACAATTTGAACATCAATTAAGGTTTCTATAGATTAAACATTTTATGATGGATACGACCTCCAGAGCCTAATCGTGCTTTGAAGAAAGGATAATGACCTTTAAATTCTATAAACACAAACTATCATCCTTTGACATTCTCCCAAGCTGTTGGTTATCTGCCTGTGTGCTGTAGGGTTTTGTTTTGTTCATCTACATAGAAACGACTAACTTCCACCCATTTTTATCATTGCATACTAATGTAATGTGCATAAATTATTAGTATGTCGTCTAACACACAACCTTAATGGTCTCATAAATTCAGAATATGTTGCTTAGTCATTTAACGCCTGCATGAACACGTGGCTATAAATGTTGGATATGTTACCTCAGGCGAGTTGATCAAATGTATCCTAGCCATAAATTGGGTGTATTATTATTTCTTTCTTCTGACGTCATGTTCAACGTTATCAAGCGGGAACCACGATATATATATATATTTATGTATATATCATTGTAACTTCCAAGGTAATGAATTTCTTCACGTTAGGAATTTTTCTTCTTCAATAAATTGACGTTGTGGATGAGAGTTGTTTGTAATTGAACTATAACATGAAAGTAATAATAATTACTTAAGATAATAATAATTACTTAAGATAATAATAATTACTTAAGATAATAATAATTACTTAAGATAATAATTACTTAAGATAATAATAATTACTTAAGATAATAATTACTTAAGATAATAATAATTACTTAAGATAATAATAATTACTTAAGATAATAATAATTACTTAAGATAATAATTACTTAAGATAATAATAATTACTTAAGATAATAATTACTTAAGATAATAATAATTACTTAAGATAATAATAATTACTTAAGATAATAATTACTTAAGATAATAATAATTACTTAAAATAATAATAATTACTTAAGATAATAATAATTACTTAAGATAATAATTACTTAAGATAATAATAATTACTTAAGATAATAATAATTGCTGTCTTTATTTATTTTTGTGATATTTCACAAATCGCAGGCGTTGAAAGTCGACCTAAACTTTAACAATATGGGTGAGTGTGTGTCTGTAATCGTTTGTTTATTAACAGTAATTTTCTGACAAAATAAATTATCATCTACAAGTAAGGGTTTCCCTCCTTACGTATAAAAACAAATTGACCTTTGCTTTATCTCAAAAACAGTGTTGATTGTTATATACACAAGTATGATTCGTTTTACACTGTTTGCTGAGTTTAATAACTTTTTATGATTAAGTGTTATGAGTATAAAACCCATCGCATAAAAAGCTGCATTATTGTTATTCCTCAAATTACTGATTTGTTGTTACATCGGAGTGGTACACATATTACATCACATTAAGTCGTTCTATTGTAAGAACATGTGAATAAAAGTAAATAATAGGTTATGTTTACCACAATACATTAGCTAGATCCAGTGTCGAGTACTCCAATAATAGCGTCAGCGGGAGAAAACAACATTTGGCAATCTAAGAACTATTTTTTGGTTTGTTTTTTTCCTGAATAAAAGGACTGGCCAATAGAAGGTAAGTCAGAAAAAGACAGCCGTGGTACAACTAAATGAATAACAAAAAAGATGAAGAACTTATAGACAAAAAAAATTAAAATGGTAAATGATAAATAGATGTTTTAATATTCACAAGGTTTCGATCCGAGACGCCATTATTTTGGTGGTTTTAAATTTTGATTGTTTCGTTGTGAATACTGAAATATCCGTGTATCCTTTATACGTTTTTTGTCATTCATCTGTTATTATGGACTCTGTGAGCAAAAAGTAATGAGCATATACAGTCTAGAAAAATGTGTTTTAAAATCAATGGGAACCCACCGTTAATTCTAAGATTAAACAGCACAACTCCTAGTCATACATTTGCTTATGAGAAAAAAAAAATATCTAGTTCTTTCTTTATAACAAGGGCTCATCGTAAATAACAATTATAGACAGGGAAAAAAAAACATAACACCAATTTTGATACGAAGTTGTGTAATTAACAAAAAGACATTCTCAAATTCTCATCCTGAAGAAATTACCATTATTAAGCAATTTTACGAACTTGAAAAATATTGAAATGCTAGATTACTGGTATTTATTTGGATTGTACTGCTAATACCCATCTAAAAGACTAGTAATATTCTATAAGACAGATCCTGAGAACTATATGGATAAAAAAAAATAATTTGATGACGGTAATACACAACTAAAAATCAGCTATATATATATTTTGCCAGGGAAATAAAGTATAAACAAGAAACCTTTCGAACTATTTAGGTTTTAAAAATAAAAATTTACTTTTAAAATAGCCTGCTTATTATATCTTAAAAAATCTGTGATTTGAAAAATAATGTTACTGTTACTATTGTCATACCAACTAGATCACGGTGGGTTTTCTCCACTTTCAGTATAATCTTAAAACAACTTTCTATGCTTTCAATTTGATCAACCTCTCCAACCGACAACTTGACATTCTTTAAGACTAAAAGTTAGGCCTCGACAAACTTTCTTCCTCAGCAGGCTGATACAAGCAGAAGGACATCCAACCCCCTTTTATTGTTATTTCAGCAAATTTTAGCTTGGATTGAGTATACAACAGCAGCTAAGTAAATATTTTCGTATAATGAATTATGGACAGACACATATCTGGTTTTAGCAACAAAAAAAAGCACACAACATCTCAATCGTACCAGAATGAATACAAGTTATGGAAAGATTTTTGTAAATAATAGCTTTAGAGCATTTATACTGCTTTAATGGTAGATAGCTATCATGTGACGTCAAATAAATTTGTGTTATTTTAGTGTTTTTAATACAGTCTGCCATATTTTAAACAAGTAGTTTAACAAATAATCAAATATTTTCAAAAGTCTAAAATATACGTCGTCAGGCCTAACTAAAATGCGTAGGTATAGGAGATTGTAATTTCTTATTATTGTTTAAATGAAATGAACAATAATAAAATAACTATATTTACCTTTTCCACGTGTAAAGTTGCCAGTCCTGATTAAAATACTAGTAACAGATATTATATTTATTATATTTTATTTCATTGATATTAGTGCACTCGACTCGCAATCTGTGCGTTGTAGGTTCGGGTTCGAATTCCCATAACCAAATATGCTCTTTAAACGGTGGTGTGTGTAATGTGATGGTCAATCCAAGTATACGCGGGTGGTTTGATGTTGAATAATTGCCTTCCCTCTGCCCCCCGCTAGTACAGCGGTATGTTTCCGAATTTACAACGCTAAAATCAGGGATTCGATTCCCCTCGATGGACTCAGCAGATAGCCCATGTGGCTTTGCTATAAGAAAAACACAAACACACACAAACGCCTTCCCTCTAGTTTATTTCCGCTAAATTAGGAACTTATAGCGCAGATAGCCCTAAAGTAGCTTTAACTGAAATTCAGTGCAAGCAAACAAAAATCTCACTTTTTTCTCATAACTTTTCTAAATGACACGTTTACTTACCGTTAAATTCCATCCAGTTTCAAACTTAACTCTTACAGTTATATTCAAATATTTAATAATTTATTCTACATCATAACCGAAAGATTTCCACATTAAAATATTGGGAAAATTTTGTCACTTAACATTCCCAAGAATTTCACGTTGAAACAGTGACCTTATTGTTCTCTGGCTTTCGTTTTGGAGAGCCCCAATTAAAAAAAAAAGTTTATTTCCATCTCATTTTAGTCTCGGACATTTAATTTTTTATTATGTTACATTTTAAAGTTTTTTACATTCCTCCCATTTCGTATATCAAAGACTCACTAAACTGAGGCATTTTTTTATATAAAGATATTTTAAAGGATCTGTTAAAGACAAATGATTTGGAAACATAAGGCATCTCTATATCTCTCTTTTTTATCGTTTTCCATTTGTGACTACTTTCACAGCCAGAAGACTAAGTACAAAAAAAAATAAACTGACTCCTGTATTAATTTTTTAAATACCAGTAGTAAATTACAGACTATTTTATATAAGAATCCGCAGTGTTGAAAGTACCACATTATAAAGTCGACAATTTTCTACGTGTCACTTACAGTTTGGATTCCCACTGATCACTTACTCCTTCCTTATATTTCAACTCTTTACGTTCTTGATAATGAAGACTGACTGATTTTGTTAAGCAATGATATAAAATATGGAGTAGTTTCACCCTCCACAGTTTCTTTTTCTTTCGGAGTCCCTGGTTCCGTATGGCCAGGTGGCTAGGACGTTCGACTTGTAATTTGAGGATCGCGGGTTTGAATTCCCGTCAAACCAAACATGCTCGCCTTTTCAGCCGAGGAGGCGTTCTAATGTGACGATCAATCCCACTATTCGTTGGTAAAAGAGTAGCCCAAGAGATGACGGTGAGTGGTGATGACTAGCTGCCTTCCCTCAAGTCTTACACTGCTAAATTAGGGACGGTTAGCGGAGATAGCCCTCGTGTATGTTTGCGCGAACTTCCAAAAACAACTTTTTAGACTTGATTACGAAAAAAACCTTCACTTTATGGTGTGAAATACCAATATATCAATTTCTTTAAATTTATTGAATGACCGATACATGATCTAAAGGTCAAACTAGCAGAATTTTTAAACAGAGGATTCACTGTTCGCTACCTATTACCGCAAAAACGTGATCTGCCCTTCATGGCCGTGGGTATGCTATAAGAGTGATGGTAAACCCCTTTAAGAATAACTAAGGAGTAGGTGGTGAGTGCTGTTGAATAGTAGATTTACCTTTGGCCTATAAGTTTGACTATACATAAACAGTTATTGTGTACAATTGCGCAAAGTGGTGAAACAAACAAGTATATTTAATGGAAATTAAAATGTGCCTCATTTCTGAAGATACCAGAAAATTTGCAAGCTAGTACCTTTCCGAGAAGTTCACCCAGTGAATCAGCGTTAAGTGTACAGGCACACTTCGCAAAATTCCTGGGCTCGATTCCTCGGTTTTTACTAAGAAAACAACTATCCTATAATAAGTATGTACCCGCTAAGGTAGCTTTTCGATATTATGTTAACAACACGTGAAACTACGAAGCTTTGAAAGTGTGTATATGGAAATAAGTTTTTCAGCAAACATATCGGAAAGAGAGAGAGAGTTAAGTTTGTGTTGTTTTTTTCAAGATATAAAATATATATTTTTAAATAAATAGAACATACAATGTATATATATATGCCTTTTAACACTTTTGAATATCAAAAGACAACAACAAAATCTGTTGTATTGAACAATATTATTTTGATCATGAAACAGTAAAACAAATCAAGGAAAGTTTCATCACCAAATTTCGCTAACAGGCGCTAAATAGATCTATAAAGATATCGATAGAATAATTATACTTGTGTTCCTTTTTTTCACCCTCGGTGGACTAAGCAGATAGCCCGATGTGGCTTTGCTATAAGAAAAAACACACACATTCCTTTTTTTTCGTTGGAAACTTTATCTTGTGAAGTTGTTTGAGCCTTGAAAATTGATCGGATAAAAAAAAAGGGAATATTACTCTTTTACCAACGAATAGTCCAAAAGTTGGCGGTGGATGGTGATAACTAGCTGCCTTCCCTCTAGTCTTACACTGCTACATTAGGGACAGCTAGCGCAGATAGCTCTCGAGTAGCTTTGCGCGAAACTCAAAACAAACTCGGTTAGAAAATACACCTTACTTTTACACTTA
The DNA here is from genome assembly GCF_004210375.1 of Tachypleus tridentatus. Classification (NCBI taxonomy): domain Eukaryota; kingdom Metazoa; phylum Arthropoda; class Merostomata; order Xiphosura; family Limulidae; genus Tachypleus; species Tachypleus tridentatus. Next base: position 23,131,870 of record NC_134832.1, on the reverse strand, counting down.
TCATTTAAAATATTTGTGACATTGTAATGAGCCTGTATTATGCCAGGAAAATATTTTTTTGTATTTTTAAATAAGGAAACGTTCAAAATGTTGGAAGGTTAACATGGATGATGGCTACAATAAGCTCGTAACATTGGGGCACTTGACTTCCACACTACGAAATTGCAGCTACATCAAATTATTAAAGAAAAATATTGGAGGTGCATTTTGATTCCTCTTTACTGTTAAGAAATGTATAAACTTTATCAGACTTTATAAGATAACATCGTAAATTCGAGAACTCACAATTCTAAAATATAAACTTGACATACATACACGAAAATTACGGGATTCCAATGAAAATCATCACAAGTGCCTTCAGCATATATAAAACTGTTCCAAGAGTTATTGATCAGTAAGGATATCGCACCTTATTATTTTTGTTCATAATTTATTTCTTATAGCAGTATGCTTCAGTTCACTATTCTCCAGACGCATGTATTTAGTTATGTTTTACCTACTTAAACCATTTAGTGCTTTTTTGTTAAGTTATAAAGTATGCTGTTTAGTTACGTTTCTCACGAATTACGGGATTTCATTAGTTTTAATTTAATCAACTTTTTAAATCCAATAACCGAAAGATAAATGCAGCATATTAAATTAGTGCATGAAGTGTTGTGTATATGTTCGCTATGCTTTAATTTTTTAATCTAAAGATCTATGCTTGCCTTAAGTGTTTTTTTGTTGGGTTTTTTTTGGAATGTGTTGAGTGGTATTTTACTAGAAATTTTATGGTCTGCTTCATGGCTGAGAAACCACTGCAGAAATACAGAACTTGTATTAACGATAACATAACTCGGCAACCTTCTTTTGGCCAGCTTCATAAAGCTTCACGTAAAGTAAACATTCCTCAGCAAGAGGAAGGTTATTTATTCCCTTCCCATTTTTGTTCTAAAGAAGATCACGTCAATAAATTATCCTCCTATGTGCAGTAATTACCGCTCTGAAGGGGATAGGGGGTTAACATATCTTCGAGGTCCTCTCACGGTCACCGTGCTTGCAATCTAATACTCCCACCAACTCTCAATGGCCGCAATTCGAACAGCTATAAGGGCGTTCATTAAACTGATAAATAGCGCGTGTCTAGTGGTGGTAAGAATAAAATTCCAGAACAATCAACTCTTAGTATATGAATAATAAGGAAAACTAACAAATAAATCAAATGTAAATATAGAACTTTGATCACCTTCTAGTTGCGTTGTTTGATAACGACCATATTTATTTGTTTGTTTAAATTTAACAGATACGAGCTATTTTTCAGTATTTTGTTTTTTTTAAATAAATAAATGTTTAGATTATCTCAAAATACATTTTTCCAGGTTACAAAATAGGTAAATATGATATCAGCCAATTATTTTACACCATAAACGCCTCGCAGTATTTTAATGTTGTAGACTTCAGTTTTGGAATTTTTATTTATGTGTTTTGTATTGTTATAGAGAGTTCTGACAAAACGAAGCAATAATGTGTGATGCTTAGAAATTTTCCGAGAGTCAATATTTGACGTGACATTTCGAATTTTCATGAGACCTAGGGAAAAACAAATATTATACTATAAAAACATTAGAGACTTAAATAGAGAGTTTCTTAGTTTATCTGTTGTCAGATACTTTTACATTTGTGTCTTAAATACGAGAGGACATTTATAAAGTAAAGATGGTAGCTTTTATAAATCTGTTTGAGTGAGAATTTTGAAAAATCAGAATTTTATTACGCGGTAAGGTTTTGCCAAGGCCAAAAGCGGCAGGTAGCCTTCTAAGGGTAGCCTTTTTAAAAGGGTTTGTTTGTTTTGGAATTTCGCACAAAGCTACTCGAGGGCTATCTGTGCTAGCCGTCCCTAATTTAGCAGTGTAAGACTAGAGGGAAGGCAGCTAGTCATCACCACCCACCGCCAACTCTTGGGCTACTCTTTTACCAACGAATAGTGGGATTGACCGTCACATTATACACCCCCACGGCTGGGAGGGCGAGAATGTTTAGCGCGACGCGGGCGCGAACCCGCGACCCTCGGATTACGAGTCGCACGCCTTACGCGCTAGGCCATGCCGGGCCTTGCCGCCTCAGAACATTGGTTATTCAGTGAAGCAAATTGGTGCATTACCTGGATCATTGTGGTGATGAACTGCGCATTACGGAAACCACTAATTTGGCCAAAACACAAAGATGATGCGTGTGGACGCGAAAACAAGCCAAGTTGCACGAGTGTCGAACTCTGAATAAGTGACTCTTCAGTTGTTTTTTGTGAGTTACACCTATCGCGTGGGTACTGTTAGTATGTAAAATCAGAAAAGTTTAAAATTTTCAGCGAGTTCAGATAAAATGCTTTCTTTTTTTTTTTAAGTGACAGGATTTTCCATTGTTTTTACTGTTTTAGGTAATCTAGAATAGAGCATAAATAATAATCTCACCAATTGTGTTTGGGTATTTTGTAAATTTTGTGCAAAGAGATATTCTACCTGTGGACTCAGTTACGTCTCCTTCCGGTGTCCCAGCAGTAATTTTGTGGGCTTATTTAGAAAATATTTAGAGTTCGATATTTGTATTCGTAATTTCTTCAATATACGTAACTTTTAAATAAAACAGTTACATATTTAATTCAAGTCTTCCATAGATTGCATCTGCCTTATAAGTTATTAGGAGTATCAAATACATCAATTTTTAATGTTTCTTACAGGAATATGGACGCTTCATAACAAAAGCCGAGTACTTCATAAAAGGCACATTTATGGAATTTTTGGCTTGTATATAAGACTCTTATATTATACTTTTTGCTCTGTCCTCACTAATTGAAAGCATTTCTCTGTGTCTGCTTGTCTCTGTGGCCAATTAGATTCTTCCTGACCCACGGTGTCAAGGCTCCAGGATTCTAACACTCTAATATTTAGGCTTAGGCTTCTGTTGTTTATGCTGTGACTGTCGTTTTGATTTCTTTAATACAAAATGATCGGATATTAATGAATTCGCTTTTTCACATAACCAGAATTAAAACACTGTAATGACAAATTTTGTCTCCAGACGCTGTAAACTTGATGAATGTAAATTACAATAAAATTCGATTTACTTGTACGTGATCATTCTCATATAACTGAAAGATAATGTAGAAGCTGCTGTATAAGACACAAAACAAAAGTATGCCTATCCTACATAGGAAATATGAAATGCAACATATATATGATTAAATATGGTAGTACTTAATAGTGATACTAGGATTCGTGATGAAACAAAATGGTCGCCATGAAAATCCCTCGTTGAAAACCACCTTTAAAATGCCTGAATACTAAGAGTGACTATTTCATAGTATTAGTTCGGCAAAACTGAACTTTTCTGTACTTATAAAGTGAATCAAAATTTCACTATTTCAACGACTTTTCTTCGAAGTGACTTTTCCAAACAAGCGTACAGAAAAAACAAAACAAAAAACGACATATGGAGTTTTGCCACAAAAGGTCGAAATCCGGCCATAGCAAAGTTTCATACTGAAACCGAAAGGAGGATGGTCAGTATTATTCATAATCAAGTTTTTGTACCTCTGAAAGATACGAAAGTTAAAATACATGAAAATAACCCCATCTAAATAATTTTAGAGTACATTTAAATACACTCACCTAAATAACGTAGCACACAGGTTTTGTGTTTCAGCTGTTTCCATATAAGTACCAACTGGCACACGGTTTTCAATAAAAGAATACTTTGATACAACCATATTCTATGAACAGGCTTACTAAAATTCATGGACTGTTGCCATATTGTATGCCGAACGGTTTTCAAAGTAACGCCATCCAACGGATCAGGTGATAGGGAATGCACGTGTGTCAGCGGCTGCGTACTGCAGGTATTTTTACGGGAAGACCGAGAACACCAACCAATATTTATAACGAAACCATCATATTTACATTTGGGCAGCAGAGCTATTAGCTTTTTGCCACGATTTTGTACTAGTGTTAGGATGTTTACTTGTTAAGAAAATAGCCCCAGACGCATAAGCTTTCAAATTTTGCAAATGGGATTATTAGTGCTTTAGACTCACTGGATTAGTGGTTTCGTTAGCACTTTAGACTCGACAGTGTACTGGAAACATCAGTGCTTTAGGCCTTCTAAAGTAGTGGATTCATTAAAATCATAGATTCGATAATGTATTGGAAGCATCAGTGCTTTAGGCCTTCGGAAATAGAGGGTTCATTAGCACTTTAGAACTGACAAATTACCAGAAACATTAGTGCTTTAGGCCTTCGGAAATAGAGGGTTCATTAGCACTTTAGAACTGACAAATTACCAGAAACATCAGTGCTTTAGACTTTCTGAAGTAGTAAGTTAATTAGCAGTTTAAACTAAACAATGTACTGGAAGCATCAGTGCTTTGAACCTTTTGAAGTAGTGAAGGTTTGTTTGTTTTTGAATTTTGCGCAAAGCTACACGAGGGTTATCTGTGCTAGCCGTTCCAAATTTAGCAGTGTAAGGCTAGAGGAAAGGCAGGTAGTCATCACCACCCACCGCCAACTCTTGGGCTACTATTTTACCAACGAATAGTGAGATTGACCATCACATTATAACGCCCCCATGGCTGAAAGGGCGAGCATGTTTGGTACGACAGGGATTGAACTGTTAATAACATTAATGCTTTAGGTTTGGTAATTTTATTAATAAATTTGTTACAAACAAATCTTGCTACTTTTATGATAATATCCAGTTCATTTACCTCATAACAGCAGGAATTCTATTAACATTTTAACAGGCGTTTTCCAACTTTCATTCTCTTGCAACCATTAAATGTGTAAAGGCAAAATTCATTTCGGCTAATTTAAAGCTATAAAAATTATAAAATTAATCATTTTAGATATCACTGTACCGATATGCATGAAAATAAATTAAAAAGTATAAGCAACGACAATGTGTAAAGTCAAGACAAATTAAGAAAAAAATATGAAATTTTATGTAAATTCCGTTAATATAGATTTAGTACTTTTGTTCTATTGCTGATCACACTTTTGATTTATTCCTTAAAACACGGAATTCCACCTTGTTTTAATTATGTGTAATTATCCATTAATCTGCTGTGAGGGATGCTTAGGAGGTTTAGTAGTTGCAAAGATGTCAGACCTTGGTTGCAGCTCAACCGGTTCGCGCATTTGTTCGCTGTTGCAATCTGTTCGCGAGATTTTGGTCTACTGGCGCCCACCATTAGCTAAATGAGCTGGAATCTTGTTGCTCTTACTTAATGGCTTTCATTTTAAGTGTAAGTACTCACTTTCGTTTCAAAACGAGAGGAACAACTAGAAAAGAAAACAGATTGCATCAAACAGTTGACCACGGAACCATAACCAGCACGTGCGACTCATCTTGTCACAAGCAATTATCTTGCGCAGATGAGTAGAGAAATCTTCAAAAGTCAAATTAGTCATGCCTTTCATACCAGAGTAAATGCACCATTTATGTTGATAACCCTCAGTAACCCTGAGGCAGAGCTTTGTTTTGATTGACCCAAATCTAGCTTTGAACAATATTATTTTGACATGTTTCTATTTTGTCTAAATAAATATATATATATATAAAACCACGCTTGTGCTTCACTTTCAGAAGTAAACTTGTCAATAACAAAAACAATCGTAAGTGTTGGCGTAAGTGGCTTTTACATTAAATATAACCAAGTGTTTTTTGTTTGTTTGTTTCCAGAGTATTATTGGTATATCATTAAAATGTCTGTACTGAGAACACTGGGCAAATTTTCTTTAAACGCATACTGGAGCACATATACTAAACTTGAAACATTTAGTGGAATCGTGTATTTGTGTTCGAATAAAGTCACAATAGGCTATTTGCTGTGTCCACCTCGAGGAATAGAACCGCGCACTTTAGCATTGTAAGTCCATAGATTTACCGTTGCTCCACCAGAGTTAATAATGGAAATGATGAATATTAATTAGAAATACATCCTAGGAGCACTGATTATTAAGTTGAAACATATTATTTATGAATGTTAAATGGATGTAAATACAATTAATATTTGTAGCAAAGGTAGAAAATGGCCACGAAGGTTCGTATATTAAAGGTTTAACCCAAGAATTTCACTACTGCATACCTGTTTCTTTCTCAATACAAAATTGGAGCACTGAGATTTTCAATCATTTTGATATTGAAAAGAAAAAAAATATATCGTTCATAGAATACTTTTTATTGTTATTGTTGATTTGAGTATTAATCTTGTGGCACATATATGAGTTTTGTGCCTCATATTTCATGGTAATGAGCTTTCGTGCAGGGCATATAATGTTTAGTAATTTAAAATCTGTTTTAATATGATTATTCAGAACGGCGTATTAAACTATGCAAATCAACCAACAAAGCTCCAAGATCTAGATCATCCCGCTGTGAGTCGTTAATTGTATTCAAAACATCGTTAGAATGAGTCAACTTATCAAGAAACATAAAACCACTTCTTACACGTGTTCCAACTGTATATTTTTTCACTGGTGTCTATATATAAAGTCATATTTTAGAATTACATGAATAGAGATGCAGTTTTTTGTATGTTAATCAATGTTTATCAATATTCAAGTTACTGACATAAAACAGACAGTCGTAGCTGCGATATGGATAGTGAGTGCTGTTGTGTTCTGATTAAAAATGTCCATATTTATTTGTAGTATAAGCACACAGCTATACGATGGGCTATCTGTGCCCTGCCTACCACGATTATTAAAACCTGTTACTAGCGTTGTAAGTCCACAGATATATCGCTGCGTCACTGGAGGGCGACTTTCATTGTCCGATGATGTAACGGTGTCCAAAATGATTGATTGATTGATTTATTTGGTGTTTTATGGCACAAAGCAGCTAGGCTATCTGTCCAAATGAACCAAATGACGTTCGTTTGCTTCGTACTGTAAAGTCACAATCATGAACGACTTTTATTACACGGTAACAAAAACAGATAAAAGTACATAAAACGCATAATTTCAAAATACAGTTTGTTTTTTATTTCAAGACGAAATTCTCACATTCTTAGGATTTTGTTTTAACAGTGGAAAAATGTTCGTATCTACTTGTGGTTTTAAGTGGTTTAATTGAGTTTCGTGTTCTAGAAAAAGGATGAGTAGACAGATCATGTGTATTGATGTAAACATTTATATAAAATAAGCACCGATATTGAACTATTGTATATTATTGTATTCTTCAACAGAATAGAAGGGTTGTATGCAAAGAAAAATGTCAATATAGCCATAGAAAAAACTGCTACTTTCTTCTGTATGATCAGAAACGGAGCTGTTGTGATGTTTGTAAAGGTGAGTAAAGCACAGTCTGTTGTGATGTTTGTAAAGGTGAGTAAAGCGCAGTCTGTTGTGATGTTTGTAAAGGTGAGTAAAGCTTAGATTGTAAAACAAGGACATTTCGTAGACGATGAACTATGAGATAGGTATACTTTATAATATATTTTCATATGTCATAACCAACTTTGAATAAGTAAGAAACTTGGCAAGGAAGAAAAAGGTTACACAAGTCAGACTCAAAATAACATGTGGACTGAGCAAATTGGAATGTCTGTTTATACAGTAAGGGAAAGTTTACACTTTTAAAACAGGGGACGACCACCTCGTTATAGAAACGTATTACCTGGATAAAAATAGCACACTGGAGTCATCTAGAAATAATCTTTAATTATTTCAGTACGTGTTATACACTGTTATGGCATTCTCAACTCCGCCATATAGTTAGTAAACAGATGCTGTAATTAAACTAATTACACGCACCTATACAGGTGGGAGTTCAGCCGAACTTTCTATGTTTGTGATATAAAATATTGTGCTTATATAGTTATACCACAGCTGTTTATGGTATTTAACGTTTTCTGCATAGCCTACATTATTCTGCTGAAACATTAGCATTTTATAACTTTAAATAGTCGTATACAATGGCTTCTGTTGACACTTGGCAGTTGGATGAAATTAAGCACAAAGCTTCACAATGGATTATCCGTGCACTGCCCACCACGGGTATCGAAACTCGGTTTCTAGCGGCATAAGCCCACGGACATACCGCTGTGCCATTGGGAGGTCGTGGCAACTGGAATACGAAAGCCGTATTGTTACTGTCAGGATTTGTAGACTGGATTTTTTACATTAGGTTCTAGGGGGCATGACCCCAAACCTTCGAAGCATTAGTATGCTTTGAGTTTATGTGTTAGGGTTTGATATCATAAATTATTACTCAATCCTCTTAAAAACATTCTGCTTATGGGCCTGAATTATATTTACTGTAGGCTCTTCCCGTCGCACCAAACATGCTCGCTCTTTCAGCCGTGGGAGCGTTATAAGTTACGATAAATCCCACTATTCGTTGGTAAAAGAGTATCCCAAGAGTTAACGGTGGGTGGTGATGACTAACTGCCTTTCCTATAATCTTACACTGCTAAATTAGGGACGGCTAGCTCAGGTAGCCCTCGTGTAGCTTTGCGCGAAATTCAAAACAAACCAATTTATATGCAAAAACGGCTCGTTTGGGCTGAGAAAACACTTTACATAGAAGCGCGAACAACGTTTCGACCTTCTTCGGTCATCGTCAGGTTCACAAAGAAAGAGGTAACTGACCGGAAGCTGACCACATGATAAAGTGTTTTCTCAGCCCAAACGAGCCGTTTTTGCATATAAATTTCTCAAAAAGTGGGTTTCTCGTCATCATTCAAAACAAACCAAACTATAGGCTCTCAAATTAGACTGCGTAGAGACTGAATTTATCATACCAACATACACAGAGACATTTGTAATGAATGGATACCGCAGCAGTGGAAGAACTTGTAGAAACTTTATAAGCTTAGTGATTATATCTACATAATAATTCTACTAAAACGCTTATTTAAAATGCGCTGAATTCAGTACTATTACTTATGTTTTGTTTTGTTTTAATGAGTACCTCAAAATGATAATTTTGTCAGTTTCAATACTGTTCACTCAGTATTTATCAGTTTTAACGAATATCACTTCCACTACATAAATATATACTGATTGTTACGATGTTAGTGTCAGTTAGTCTAATTAAGACGTGCTGATTATTAAGGTGTCAGTTTTATGTACTTACATAAAGATCTGTTGAATTTTATGATGCCAGTTTTGCATAGTTCTATAAATACCTGCTGCTTCTTAAGACGTTGGTTTCATTTATTTGTGTGAAAACTTATTGCTTATTAAGGTGACAGTTTCATATGGTTATATAAGTTCCCTTTCCTTTTTAGGGTGTCAATTTTATACACTTCGATAAGCACCTGCTGAAGTATTTGTTTCAAATTGTTACGTAAAGACTTGTTGAACCTCATGATGTTAGTTTCTCACGAATAATTTTTAATTTTTATCATTATGTTTTATTAAATTAAATAAAGAGTTGCTGATCTTTAGGACGATAGTTTTATATAGTTTACACAAAGAACTTTGATATTTAGGATGCGAAATTCAGTAAAATTACTTTAAAATGATTTGTTTGTAAAGGTGTCAGTTATAATCAATACGTTTTTGCTGAAATGTTTTCGCATTAAGAACCACAATTTTAAAACTATAATATTAAAGCACACTAAATTCCTACCTTCAGTATTTTTTCTCTAAATAAATAAATAAGATTAACAATACAAACTTGAACAATAAATAAACGGTAAAATTAAATTACTGTTTTCTAGACTGCTTTATCAACGGTACAAAATACGAAAGCGGGACAACTTGGATTGATTCCAGTGATCCTTGTCGGACATTTTCATGTGAGGTAATTATTTAATATTTACTATTCGAATTTTACAAGGTCATTAAATTTTTGTTTAGTTTAAAGCGTGCACAAAAATAAAGGCTAGAAGAACATTTTATACATAATAATGAAGAAAGTATTAGTGACAAACCAGATTTCATAGACTTACTTTTTACATTAAATACGTTATTCTCGCAAATTTAATTTTATAAGTCTTCTTTAATGTATATTTTAAATATTTTCATATCATGTGTTGGGCTTTGCATGGTGTATAAGTTGCCCGAACTGTGAATCCGAGGGTTCATTGCTCTCACTCCACACACTTGAACCTCGAGCGGTGGGAGTGGGTTGCACTATAAGAATAAAGGTCAAATCCCACTATCCAGTCAGACAAAAATAGATCAAGATTTCTGTGAGTGCTGTTGACTGACTCCCCCTTCTATAGTCTGTCAGTTCAAAAGAAGGGACGAATATACGCAGATAGTTCTCATGTAGATTTGCACGAAACTTTTAAGACAGACAAAAAATTCTAATAATACGTGGGTAATTTAGTAAATATAAACAACACTAATAAATTCCAGTCGGGTATATTAGTATAACAAATTGTTTATAAATAATCCAAAGTGAAGCACAATGCGTTTCGACCTACCATCTTACTAATCTGTATAATATGCATTTGTGTGAAGAAATGGAAATAGGATATATGTGGCGATAAGAAAGCTTCGCACTAGTAGCACTATTTTTTAACGTACACAAACGGTTAGAACGCTCGACTCGTAATTTGAGAGTCGCGGCTTCGAATCCTGTCACACCAAACATGCCCGCCCTTTTAGCCGTTGGGGCGTTATAATGTACGGGTCAATCTCACTATTCGTTGGTAAAAGAGTAGCCCAAGAGTTGGCGGTGGGTGGTGATGACTAGCTGCCTTCCCTATAGTCTTAAACTGTTAAATTAGGATCGGCTAGTGCAGATAGCCTTCGTGTAACTTTACGTGAAATTCAAAACAAAAGCAAATAAAAATGTAAACAAATACTGCGAGTTCCCAATCTTAGTAAAGAGGTTTTAAGAGAGGTAAAATCCTTATGTCAAACTGACACAAACAGTGAAATTCAATATATAACATGCTTTATATCTTGGACTTCAGAGTTACACAAAATACACGCACTAGACTTGTGTGTAAAAGGTGTGCTTACCCGCATGAAGAGATGGGCTTAACCAAACGCAAAAGAGGTCTTGTATACATACAAGCACAAGCAATTGTGATCTAACTTGGTGATGATACGGTTTAGTGGACAGATAAAGTTCCTGTTTAATATTTTAACGCTATAATTATTGTAGAAATAACATCTTGCATAACAGAACTAGTTAGCTGCTATCAAACGTTCAACTTCCAGTCCTCCAGCCTTATATGATGAAGTGAATTATAGCTACATCAAAAATATGCATACATTTAAAAGTTGTTTTAAGCTGTTCATTATATTTGAAAATTCAATAAGATAAAATGCATGTTTTTATGTATGTGATGATTTCATATATGTATAAATATTCATACGGTTTAGATTCATCTTAGAATTGTGAAGGGGAAATCGCGGTTTTCCAGCCTCGAGCCATCATTTGTCACGTAATATTTCCAGTAATTAGGAGTTATTAAAATATGATTAGTGTACATTAATCTACAATTATTGTACCCTCTTCCTAGCAATACAGCAAACAATTAGTTACATGCTATATTTACTAGCAACATTGATGAATCTTTTGAACTTTACCATGTTCTTATTGTTACGTCAGTCTGGAGTACTCACGGAAGCTAAGAATTACTGCCACGTTCCATGCCGTAATCCTCATCCCCCGTCACCTGGTGAATGCTGTCAATCTTGTGAGGGTGAGTTGATGATATTCTTACGTCTTAGGCTAAAGTTGTTCTGTACTTTATCTTAGTTAAAGTGCTAATACCCATAACAGCCGTCTCGAGCATACGTTTTCACGCCTTATCTGTGTCATTAATACTTTTTAATATTTTTCAAACTCTTATGCATGCTCGAAGATATCTAACTACGCATGCACGCGTAATTTCATTTCAACGGATGTAGATATACCTTAGTAGAAATTGTGTACAACAACATCTTAAAAGTTCATACAATTTTAAGAAAGGTCTAACGTTAGGTCGTAGAAGGGGAATAAAATATCCCAGAGTACCCCATTTGAGTAAGATTTGTCTTTTAAATATATTAAATTTCTGTCACAAAATTTATTTTATTTTTTATCCGATTTTGAGGGATCAAATAATGTCTTTTTTGTGTGAAATTATTTCTCAGGTAATGCATGTTAAAATCTATATAATAAATGAAGCCCTAAATCTGTGTAAGTATGCTGTTTCAACTATTCAAAATTTTCTCTTACTCTTTACCTTTTAGTTTGTTTTATATAAAATACGATTTTTATTACTTCCGCTCGTATTAGGAGCCTTTACAAAGTGGTATTGATTGTAATAAAACATTTACAGTTATGATAACGTCTGGTCTAGACTGACATTCTAATTGTGTCGCGTTAGGGCATTTGAATATATATAAATATATTAGTTATTTGCTTCTTTGTTATTCTGGATGTAAGTGTTACTTCATTGTATTCCATCATGTTGACTCAATTGATTTACAGTATCGCAACAAATAAGGTACTACAAGTTCCTAACAAGGAATTATTCAGTGATGTATAATGTCCAGATATTGTGGTCATTAGTACCAGTTTCCTAAACTTAGTCATAGACTTTTCCGGCCAATTATTCTTCAAAAAGGGTAGACTTTGCAAAGCATCTCAACGATTAGTGTGTTTGTTTGTTTTTTTATCGGAGATCGTAATATTGCTTCGGTAAATGTTGTTTTTGTCATAATTATTACTATTTAATTTTTTCTTTTAATAATTCTAAATTAGCCACTGATGTAATTCTTTCATCCATGACGTCATAGATAGATTAGTAAGAAACAAAAGTAGTCTTTGGCAGATTTAGCATTAGGTCTTCATAGTCTATAAATTTGGTTTAACCCAAAGCAGATCTTATTTCTATCATGTGTCTTGGAACCTGAGATCCAAAATTTATTTGGGATTTGTTTTAAAAGCTAAAGATCGAAACGGTATAAGTTTAAGATGCCATAGTTGCATTTCGTATTGATATCCGACTAACATAGATATCTAGATTACTGAACTCCAGTACCATCCCAAATAAAAGTCTCAGTAACCTTTAAATTATTGTATTTCAAATATCAAAATACCCCATCCCAATCTGAAACAGGAATCCAATACTTTTCCTTCTTCTAAAAATTAATCATTACGCTAGAGAAAAAGAATTTTAATAAATGTTTGTCTTCAATTTGAACATTCAACTTGTGTTATTTAATTAAACATTTACTTCTCTGTTTATTATTTAGCGAATTTTTCCAGCAACCAAGACACATAATGACAATAAATAATAATAATTAAACTGTGAAATCACTGCATTACATTTAAAGGTGCATCTTTACAACTTTTATAGCCTGTGATAAACAGATCCATTTAAACAGTCTAACATTATGTACAACACCTAGGCACAGCCTTACAGGACCATTGTATGTAATCAGATACATGCAGATAATTCTGCACTTCACGTTTTAGCTAATGCTGAACTGCGTTTACGTTGAAGTTAGGTAAAAGTTTTGTCTCTTTTTTTTTTTTTTAATAAAGGTAAATGTCGTGAGGTAGCAGTTAAAACTGACTGTAGACATGGTCTATGTACGAGTAAATATGTGTGTATCTTCATATACAATTCCGTATATTTAAGATGAGAGTTCTGTTTTTAAAACTGTAATTAGAAATTAGTCACAAGAAAAATGTTATCGGCAGGGATATTTCTGAAAATTTTGTACTTTTCATGTTTATAATCAGTAAAGTTCCTTTTCATTTTTTGGATATCACGAATTTTTTGTCTCTTCAAAAATTAGACAATCTGGTTTGTTCAGGGTAGCCATAACATTTCTTTATCAGATTTAATTATACCTACTTTATCACTGTTTCTAAGATATTTTATAGCTATTCCTTGTACTTTACTAAGTTTAGTGGATTTATACTTATGATTACAGACCATATATATTTTGTTTTGAAACACGTAAGAATTGCTTAAAATTTAAATTATAATTTAGAACAATAAATTCATAGGAGTAACTAGAAAACATATTAGTTACACTGTTAGGATGATTAACAAATATTGTTATTTTTCTGATGTATTGTTGGTTAGTTAGGTTTAACGAAATGGTTTGGTCTACTTTTCACTAATTTCCCAGTTTAGTAATATTTTTCAATTGGTCGAGATGAATAAAACTATACGTGAAAACTGTAAAATATTAGGTATAACATTATTATTTTTTGCACTTTCACCTAACTTGATGAATGTTATATTTTTCATATAAATGTAATTTAACAGATTTCTTTAAGTTTCTTAAGTCCAGATTACTAACATCACAACACAGTCAAACGATTTCATCAATTTAATTCAATAGCAAAAACGTCGTCCCACGGGAAGCTGTTTGTACTAGTAATTACTAATTGTAGTCTTCATATCTCGTTGAAAAAATGTAGAAAAGTGAATATTTTCTTTTTTTTTCTGGGAAATACTGCATTGAAAAGTGTACAGATTGTGTTCTTTAGTCAAACACAACTCACTGCATCAAAATGATTCAATGTAAAGAGCTTAAAATTTTTACTTATTTTACTGATATAAATTGTAATGTTTTTATATTAAAAGTTTATTGAGAAAAATAACAGTTTTTAAGAACTCCAGTTTCGCAGTACTACATTTAAAAAATTAAATCAATAATGATATAATCAAACCTTCATGTACAACCTCAATGAAAGTCCCGTTTTTGTTGTGAGGAGAGTACTTTTATTTTAAATTGTGTTCTATTATAAAGAAACGGTTGTTTTCCTAACTGTCCGAATCTTAAATACCCAATATTTAAAATTAGTGGTATTGATTTTTATTTGTGGTTCAATTAAATATATGGAGCCACATTGTATTTATTATTTCGATTGTATGCATACATGGATAGATAGCCAACGCTATGTCCATTATAATAAGATAATGTAAGAGGAGTGTATCTGATGGAAAGTTATCTGTATTTATTTTGTCAAATATTATAGATTAGAATTTTAATCACCATCATGTTTATTTATTTATTCCCTGGAGGGTCAGAGGTATGTTTCAAAGGTATAATCTGGGGCTCGATTCTCCTCATTACACGAAGTGCAGAAATTCCATGCATTGTGAAGCTTTCATTAAACAATCAAACTGTCATTTAATTCACGCTATGCTATCAATTTTGTCAGATTACATGCTGCACCAGTGTAGCCATTGCACTCCAATATATGTTCAGAGCTCCAAATAAATAAAGAAAAACGAGTTCCACAGTTTGTCCATTTCTCCTACACTATACATACGATAACTTGAATTGATTCTTACCCTAATTCCATGTACGAATTTTAAAAGTTTAGTTCATGATCAATGAATGTGTAAAATGTGGAACTTTAAAATATCTCTGATACTGAAATTGATACTTTAGTTAAAAAGTGGTCTAAACTAATTATATTAAATAGAATATAAAGGAATAATAAGTGTATCTAAAGAAGTTATACAAAAAATAGTACTAAACATCAGAAGGAAAACACTCGAGGGACTGAAATTATATCCCAGCAGGTGAGACATGGATATTCGTGTACGATACTTGATATACTTCATTTGTCAAGATATACAGTTTAGGTGTCATAATACAAATATTCTGTTGTCTGAAAGTGAGTCTCTGGGGTGGAAGAGTCTGGAAAAGATATTGGTGTAAAAGTACCCAAAACCTTAAAATGATAGACAGTAAGGAACATCATTTCTAGGTTCCATAAAACTTTCAAAATCTAAATAAAATAATATTTATACTGTATACATAAATTAAATGGGGCTTGTGCATATGTAAATTATCACAACTAGCTGTAAATTTAAACAGTTACACATTAAATAAAATTGCATTTTCTATATAATACGCATATTTTTCCAACTAAAATTGTTTCGTTTTACACATAACCCTAGTAACATCCGCCACAAAACAAATTCAAACTCTAGCTCCTAAGACCTAGCATACAAGAAGATAGTGTGCTGGATTCACAATTTGCAGGTTGCAAGATTGAAACTTGTTATCGAACCTGCTCGCCTTTACAACTGTAGGAGCGTTATAATTATAATTTTATGGGGAAAAGAGCAGCCCAAAAATTGAAGGTGAGTAGCGTTAACGAGATTTATTCCCTCTCATAGATAGTGCAAATAGACGTCGAGTAGTTTATCGCGAAATTCAACAAGTAAAGAAACTCGATCTTATACTAATTTGTTACATGTATAATGATCAATAATATACAGTACTGTACAAAAATGTTAGGACAAAACAATATTTTGTCATTCTTTCCATTTTATGGGACTAATTCTTTATGTCATTACAGAATGTAAATTTTAACACTATGATAACACTTCACTGATCCTTATTGACAATTGAATGAGCCAGGGTTAGAATACTTATCATACTTTAAAATTCCGATATACTTGTACCAAGAGAATGACATAATGGTAAGTAAGAACATCGCTATAAGTGTAGATCCAGAACCTTATCTGTATTTTAATTTATGTCTCTGAAATGTTCCAGGGACCCTTCTTGTAATAATTTGCTGGTTTTTCCTATGTATAAATTTGATGACTAGCTAATTTTCCTCTGGCTGTTAGTTCAAAATTAGGGCGTGCAGGAGATAGCGCAAGTACCTTTGACGTACATATAAGTTTGTTTTGTGTATTTTTCTTTGAGAAAGAAAAATAGTTGTCATTTATTTAGTGTAAGTGTAATCTTAGTTTTCAGAAAATTGTCGAATCATACAATATACATTTTGTTAGATTTTATATTGTGATAATTATTCTTGTATGACATTGTGGATTATATAATTTAAATTGCCGATTCAACAAATAAAAAATACAAAATGCTTTGGGAGCTTTGCTTGTTTCAATGCTAAAAGGTGCAAATTTATTGTTTATTTGATCATGCAAACGCAAACTAACGTGGCAGGGGTTTAGTTTAGAGAGAGAGAAATCAGAAGAGTTCTCTCTCCAACTGGGGTGTTCAGGAACTTTGTAGTTCCTCTTCGTCCCCTTACATGAAAAATGTTTTAAAATATCCGTGGAATTTTTACTTTATTTTTAACATTTCAAAAAATGGAGTGGTGTATTTGTGAGTGAGAGGAAGGACGGGAGAACTGGACGAAAGCAGCGAAAGTGAAGTGAGCCAGACTTTAGCTTTGCTGGAGATTCCAGTATCGGGAATTTGATCATGAATTCCTTAATCCGAATATATTTTAAAGTGATTTTTGGGTCTAGTTTTTTATGCGAAATTAATTGCGTTTGTTGTCCATGTGTAAATGTACGTTCTCTTTATTTCCCATTGACACGTCAGCGTTTACTATATTTATGACAGTCTGTTTAATTTTTTTTTCCTTTGTGGTACGTGGAAAGCACGTGTGTGAGTGCTATCCTCCTGATCGATATACTCAGAATCTCAGTGGGGATGCTTACCTGTGGGCAGTGTTTGTAAAGAGGTGAGCCAGCATCGCACTTTGCTGTTGATAAAGAACAAGTGTGCTTAACAGTGGATAAACATGTACTAGAGAGACTCTCGTGAAGTACTGACTGTTTGAAAAAACCGTTGAAGAACCACCTGTCTTTTTAGGTCTTGAGAGAAAAATTCTTGAGTGTCATCATCTCATCGAATTTAGAAATACGTTGTTGAATGTCATCTTTGAAAAGTTTCAAGTACATGAGGAAGATCATGCAGGATTTTTGGTTTTGGCCAATCTGAAGTAGAACAATGTGAAACATTTTTAAATTTAATAAAAAACAATCAAAATTGCTTTTACGGGCATGAATTATCAAATAAGAAAGTTATTATGGTCTGCTAGTACAGTTTTTAAAATGATGTTACACTTTTTCATCATCTAGCTTCTCGCCTCAAAACATTTTTCCTAGTGTTTGTCTCTTCCGTCCTTATATGACCATAGTTAGGGTATAATTTTTAAAAAAATATTTGAAATATATAGAAAATGATAATTTTCTTTTTACACTTCATAATCATATGTACAGACCAAACTAAAACAGTTTTATAAGTGGCAGGAAATGAAAAACTTAGAAAACACGAGTCAAAAAGTACACATTTCATGTAATATTAAAAACTAACTAGATAACACGTTATCTATGCAAAATAGATGTTACATAAATAAAATGAAACGACATCCTGAGATATATTTTTAAAATACTAACATAAAATATAGTGCATTTGTCTTCGACACTAAAATACTTTTTGTTTAATACATTGTTAGTTCAAAAACTTAATAGTTGTTTACTATTACAGCCAACTGTTTGCAGTATGTAGCCTATTTAAAATAAGAAACTCCTAAATATTTGCAAAAATTAAAGAAACAGTATCTTAAAAGTTGATGTATTAATGTCAATGACAGCCTATAGAATTAATATTTTTTGAACTAGCTTATTGACTTTTTAGATTAGGCTACTCCTGATTTACGTCTCGGTGTCGAGCTTACAAAATTTCACATAAGGGAAGCAACATCTTGGTATCAAGTATTTCACGACGAATGTGCATTAGAGCATAATTTGTTAATAATTTTGAATCATTATACAGCGTATCCAAGATTTAAGGCATCTCGGAGCAGGAAATCATTGTTCCGGTAACTCAAAACAGAGTTGGATCAGACTGTCAACCTTTTTTAACAACTGTCGGGTTTGTGGCTGTAAGGTGTTAAAAATGAGCTAATTCAACCACATTATTCAAATCCTATTTTCAGAATAAATTACCTAAGGGTATTACCGTATTTTTATAATTATAGGGCAATCTCGAATATAAGGCGATTCCCATTTCCAGAAATCATAGGGGAAAAAAGAAACAAGATTATTCTAACGTCCGTTTTTGGTCCGCTCAATCAGTACTGTAACTGAACAGCTTGAAGATGGATTAGTTACAGGAATTAGCGATGACATCGAGTGAGTATATGGCGTGCACTTTTTCTGGACATTCAGGATGCAACAGACTTGAGTAGGGCAAGGAACCTGTTGTTGGTCATGATTATAAGGCGACTATGAATTCTACAGTAATTCTTAATCAAAGACACATTGTCTTATAATCGAGCCAGTGCGGTAGTAACTGAAGTCGTAGCCTCTGCACATTGATCTCTTGTGATAATGGAGATAGTGTGCCGTCCTTAAAATTCCAGACTGGGACATTGTTGGGACCAAATATAGCAGGGCTTTCTTTCTTTGGACTACAATATACATGGTCCTTGGTTGAAGTGTTGTTGAGGCTTGGCCGCCACCATATCTAGAGTTTCATGAAATTCACGTTTCCACGATGCTTCAGAAATTCCATACAAATATCACCTAATTTCGTCGTTTGTCTGTAATAGTGTGGTGCTTTACTTATAGCTTTTGGCTGAAATTCCTTTAAATTACGTTTCAGTACAGCACGCTGTGCTTTGTTAATCAACTTAAGCAGAGTTTTCTTGTATTGGCACCTCTTTACTATGGTTAAAAGAAACCCAAGACAGTTTTATGTTTGTTTTATTACGAAAGATATTCATATGGGTTAACCGTCAATTATTTATGCTCTACAATTTTAAATGTGTTTTTGGAGGATACAGAGATTTAATGTCGTCAGATGGTGCTGATGTGACCAATGATAGGCTGAATAAAATGAATACTTGTCTATAGATTGCAATTTATAATATTAAGTGGTCGAAACATTAAATTCCAGCACACACACGGTCATATTGATTCTTGACTTCCTTGCAAGCAGTGCAAATACTCTAAACTAGAGTTAACGAAATGTACTGCTGGAGGCCCGGCATGGCCAAGCGTGTTAAGGCGTGCGACTCGTAATCTGAGGGTCGTGGGTTCGCATCCCGGTCGCGCCAAACATGCTCGCCCTTCAGCCGTGGGGGCATTATAATGTGCCGGTCAATCCCACTATTCGTTGGTAAAAGAGTAGCCCAAGAGTTGGCGGTGGGTGGTGATGACTAGCTGCCTTCTCTCTAGTCTTACACTGCTAAATTAGGGACGGCTAGCACAGATAGCCCTCGAGTAGCTTTGTGCGAAATTTCAAAACAAACAAACAAAATGTACTGTTGAAGTTAATAATGAAAATATATATTTAACGAGAATGATAAGCAGCGGTGACAGTACATTTTCCCTTGACAGATGACCAAATTTAATCAATACAGTGGGTTCCTTCCACATTCAGCTGACCAAATGTGATCTTTCAAGGGGATCTTTCTGTATTTAAATCACCATGTTCTATCGTCAGATGATCAAAAACAACTTTTCCCAGGATTTCTGCTATACTTACATCTACAGTCTGACCTGTCTTAAGTGTTTATTCAGTATTCAAATGACCAAATCTAACCTTTCGCTATAGTTCTTGCTGTACACAGATGATAAAATGTAGCATATAGCCAAGGTTATTTCTTTTTATGATGATAACCTTTTCCCACAGTATTTTCTGCAATAAGATGACCATATACAATTCTTTCAACTTTCGTTCTGTGTTCATATAGCCACAGGTTATACCTGTTTACTGTGTAGTTCTTAACCAATCCAATCCAATACGTAATTTTTGCCTAATAGATTTTCGTTGGTTACATGAACTGAGGTAACATTTGTCTCTTGTTCTTTGTGCTTTCAAATGGTCAGATGTAGATTCCTCCTCAACGCCGACTTTTACATTCAAAAGGTAATAAACAATGTTCTATCGGTACTTCTTTGTTCAGACAAACGTGATATGACTTTCCTGTTTGGTAAAATCTAAGGTAGATTGTTCAGTATCCTCGGTTGAATGAACAAATCCTGAAGCATATAACAGTAACTATAAAAAACGAAAACAAAAACAAAAAAACAGAAGTTATGAATAAATTCATTATTTGGTGTATCAATCTTTCCTTTGTTAGAAATATTTTTCCGTTACAGATTTTACACTGTAAATAACGTTGAATAATAACTAATCAATACAGATTTACAGACTACTTTCGTAAAATGTTTTACAATAAGAATTAATTTTGTAGATCTATTTCGATGTAAAGTTTATAATTGTTTAGGCGTTAACATGGGAATGAGTTAACATAAAGTAAGTTTATGTTCGTAATTGTCACAAATATAAATGTGCTGTCATGCGTCTTTTTAAACTTGTTTTTCATATTTTGTTTCAGTTGATTTAATAAGCCCCTTTTAGTGATTTTTAGTACCAGTAAATCCCGAGTAATGAAACACCTGCATCAGTAAAAGCTTTTACTCAGTCATGAACCAAAGCAATTTTTCTTCACTCCGTTAAAGTCCTGGGGAGAAAACAAAGAAAGAGAAAAAGGTATTTGTTGGGCGTAGTTTGAAAGAGAGCGACAGGAAAGGCGGCAAAGTCTAAAAGAAAGAAAAGAAATAGGTTCATGAACATGCTATAATTTATAAGATCGTTCCAACAACAAACGAAAGTCTCGATCCACGGACAAGAATATTAAACCATGCTTTTAGCCCTAAACATAGAAGCCTTAATAATCAACAGTTTTAAGGAGTTTTTGCAAGCAGTAAAAACAAGTTTAATAGTTGTGTAGATAACAGAAAAACAACAACAAAAACTACATGTAATATCTCACCAAATACAAAAGCTGTACGAAACTGTTTTTCAGACGTTGCTGCTACTAAGATATGAAATTATGGTTTGAATTTCGCGCAAAGCTACTCGAAGACTAACTGCCCTAGCCGTCCATAATTTAGCAGTGATAAGACTAGAGGGAAGGCAGCTAGTCATCACCACCCACAGCCAACTCTTGGGCTACTTTTACGAATGAATAATGGGATTGATCATAAAATTATAACGCACCCAGGGATGAAAGGGTGAGCATATTTGGTGCGACGCGATTTGAACCCGCGACCCTCAGATTATAAAGCGAGTGCCTTAACCATCCGGCCATACCGAGCTTAGAAATAAAATACACAGACACATATAATACTGATAAATTTGATAAGTAAACTATACTGGCACAAAAAAAAAGTATTTAAAATAAAGTTGAATTTCTAAGTTAATAGTAATGGATTTCTGCTATATAAAATTCTTGCATAAGCTACGTTCTAAATAGCTCTATCATAGACTTGTTATAATCTGATGTCAGCAAAAAGGCCAGGCGTGGTCTATTATGGAAGTTCCTGAACTGTGAATTTTAGGATTCGTATTTCGTATTGGGTTTCCGCGAGGACTCAATCAGCACTCTACGGTGTAAGAGCGGTGGTTAAATTCCACTTTTCGGTCGGTGAACAATAGCAAGTTAGTGACTAAACCGAACCAAGTTGTAATTATGATGTCGCGAATTACCTACAAATCTCATTTGTTTATGTTCTAATTGTCAAGAAAGGGTTTCAAGGATTATGACGATGAAGAGCTATCACAGCTGGAACAGGAATATTTATATTTATGTTCAGTAAAACAATAAATGAATACAACAGCGATGCAAAAACGATAATTTCATGTTTCAGATAGGATAGATTAAAAATTAAACGAGTAAGAGAAACAAATTAAATAACACAACCTATACATATATTAACATATAAATGTGGTTTGCATGTGATATAAGCCTAAAGCAGTTATAGATAGAGCCGAATTAACAAAACGTTTGTTAACTTTTTAATATTGCTCATTTATTGACACATCCAATACTGCCATCACAGGTTGTACCGTGGGTGAACGCATGTATTCTGAGAATGAAGAGATTGACATTACTGAGAGTGATCCTTGCGTCAAGTGTATCTGCCAAGTAAGTGTGTATAAAATATAGCATTATGTAGTGGATGTTGTATTAGATACGTTTATATGATATGGTGATTATGTAGTGCATACTGAGTGAGATTAAACTTATATAAAATCTACTATTATATAACGTGTATAGATAAGGAAAGGTGTGTATAAGATGAAGTGGTGTGTCTATTAGATCACACTAATTTGTATAAGATGGAATGTCATGTCTATTGAAACAGACTGTGTGTATAAGATGTGGTATTATGTAGTTCATAATGGAGGGTCAGACTAAGTGCATAAAAAGTAGTAGTATACAGTGATCACTATATTAGATTAAGTGTACAAGATGCAGTATTACGTAATGCCTGTTAGAATACATTAAGTATTTATAAGATACAGAATTATGCAGTGCCTGTTAGATCAGGTCATGTGTATAAGATACGATACAGTTTAGTGCCTATAAACTGTGATTATGTGTGTGTAAGATGTAGTATTATGTAGCGTCTATTAAATCATACTAGATGTGTATACGATGCACTATTGTGCAGAACCTGTTAGCTGGGATTTAGTGTATATAGGATATTTTAAAATGTAATGCGTATTAGGTCAGCACGTTTGTTCATAAGATGTAGTATTATGTAGTGAGTATTAAATCCGTTCATACCATGTGAAGGTGAATATCAAGTCTTTGTTGCAATATACCAGACTCGAACGAAATAACTCAAAATCCTTTTGATAAGAGCGAAAGTGCATATTAAAGCTCTACTACGTTCTAGTGGCATGGATTTCAAACCTATACAAAGTGAGCAAGTGAATGTCCATCTCAACTAATAATTATACGAGAAATAACCTAAACAAGACGAGTTCTGTCTGAACCTTAACAAACTAGGAAGTTCAGTTTGTGTAACAAGTTGATTATAAATTATTTGTGACGTTAACCAGGAGTTTAATGGGAGAACACAAATGGGAATTTCTGTAAAATACTGCTAGCTAGACCGTATTAACACGTATATATATATATATATATATATATAAATTACACTATAGCATAGGGCTGTCAGCTGAATTTGAAGGTATGGCGAGGTCAACATTTGTCTTCTACCCATAACATTTTTGTGAAATTACTTTTCTGATTTAGCTTCAAACCTTAAAATAATTTTAAAGCTATGGTTATCCTATCATAGCAACTTTATGACTAAAGCTTTATGACATGAGAATTGTTATGCATTAAAATATATTTCGGATAACTCTCCGCTTATTTAGGTTACGTACGTTACGTATTACTATTTTAAATAACCGGAAATTTTAGTCTTAATTTAAAAGTTAATTAAATATTAATATGTATTAAACTTATGGCATTTGCCAACAAAATTGATACACACGTGTCTTTTTTAACACAAATATATTTTAATATACAAACAAAAAAACAGTACAATTTATAATAACAGTTATTACAAATGATGGTTTATATACAAGAGTTTTTTACAAAGTTGCAAACAATACTGAATCTTATATCCAGCCTAGAACTGAATTATTTAACATTTTTTGTTTGTTTTTGAATTTCGCACAAAGCTACTCGAGGGCTATCTGTGCTAGCTGTCCCTAATTTAGCAGTGTAAGACAAGAGGGAAAGCAGCTAGTCATCACCACCCACCGCCAACTCTTGGGCTACTCTTTTACCAACGAATAGTGGGATTGGCCGACACATTATAACGCCCCCACGGCTGAAAGGGCGAGCATGTTTGGCGCGACAGGGATGCGAACCCGCGACCCTCAGATTACGAGTCACAAGCTTAACACGCTTGGCCATGCCGGGCCTAAATTATTTAACGACAATCCACGTCTACGGCGAGCAAATTAATTCTGAGTTGATATTGTCATATCTCGCTTAAGCTAACTGGTTTGGTTGGCCTAAAGCCGCTTGTAAGCTGACTTTAACCGACGAAGATATTTATTGTATCGTAGAAATAATAACGTCCGAAGCAATTCACTGAAGTTAAACGGTTTGTTATGTTCAACATCTATAAATGTTCCTGGTCTAATTTTGTAGTTTTCCGATTAATAAGCGTTAAACATAATTATAACGTCCGAGGCCGACAGCACACTGAGTGTAGCTGGCCAATAATAATTTTCTTCTGTCTCTCGCTTAACTGCTTTTATACCAATTACGTGATTTTCTCGAAGTTTCAACAATATTCTAGTGCGTTTTCCTAAAGCAAATATTTTTCATCCTTACTCCCAAAAGTCTCTATAAAGTGCAAGAACAGATAGGACTTGCGCAATAGACAGTCAAGAATATATACGTCACATGCAAAAAAGAAAAATATTACAAAACAAGTGTAGGTATTAAAATAAACATATAATGGTAAATTCGTTAACCTTCCTCCTTAGAGAATTAAAAATTGATGTTAGACAAATTTTAGCCAAGGTATTACTTTCATATATATATATATACATTGGTATCAATCTATCAAAGAATTATACAATTTAAAAAGTCATAACAATATATAATACAATTAATATAAATAACCTTATGATAATAAAATTACATAACACTTGAAAGTGCTTAAACACAATATTATCTTTTTGGCTTAACACAATCAACAATCATACGACTGAGGTGTTGTTGAAAAGCTGGGATGGGTTTCAAAAGAGTAAGAGGAATTTTCTTATTGGGTTTTTCAACCAATTGACATAAATGACAGGTTTTACAAAAATGAGAAACTTTTTACTTGATTATTGGCCAAATGAAATGTCTCATAATTTTGTTACATGTCTTGTTGACATGAACATCCCATTTTTGCAAAAGTAACCATTTGGAACTTTCTCCAATTCATCTTATGGGAGTGTATATTTAAATAGTGAAAATATATGTGGATCATTTTCTTGCTCATCGATCAGTTTGCTTCTAGCAAACGGTACATCCCTAGCTGAATCAGATCCTTCACGTTCATCATTGTCACTAACCAATAAATTGTCAGCAGGCCAGTTATTTTCAAGACCCCTGTCAGGTCCGTAAAGTGTCTATGACAAATCTATCATGTCGTCCTCTATTGTCAATATACATAGAGTTACACTATCTATCGAAATCTCTTTTTCATGATCAAACTCCATATAAGTTTGGCTATCTTGCCTGCGATAACCTCAAAGCTTTTGGCGATAAGCCTCTGGTACTAACTCGTAAGCTTTGAGGATAGCTGCTTTAACTTTATCATAATTGGTGCAATCTTCTAGAAAGAGAGCAGCACAAGCTTCTTAGGCTTTACCAATCAAAACACTTTGTAACAATAATGATCATTTCTTGGTCGGCAATGGGCAACGTTTTAGAAAAACGTTCGATTTTGTTTAAAACACAAAACTCTGAGTATAAAGTAACATCACTGGAAAACACTAACGACACTAACCCTTACAAATGAGAATGAGACAACATAAACATTTGAAAAGTTTTAAGAGTTTCAAATGAAGAAAACAACACGAAATATTATGATATGTAAATGACAGTGCCCAACAGGCAGTTAGGGTTAACAAATACTGCTACAACATATTTAATTGTTTGCTAAATAGCCACAGTGAAACATTACTTGTGAAATGAAAATAGAAGTATGTAACTATAAAATGGAATATTAATATCATAAAAAAAATCGGAATACATAACTTCAGAA
The DNA here is from genome assembly GCF_004210375.1 of Tachypleus tridentatus. NCBI lineage: Eukaryota > Metazoa > Arthropoda > Merostomata > Xiphosura > Limulidae > Tachypleus > Tachypleus tridentatus. The sequence continues at coordinate 23,105,565 of NC_134832.1, read as the reverse complement.
CATTTGATATTGGTTTAGAACTATATCTTTTGACAATATTAAATGATAGTCTGCTATTTTGAAGAAAATTTCCCTTAGAAAAGAGATTGTATAACAGAAAAAAAAACTTTGGAAGAAATCTAATGCTGATGAAAAGTTACTTTAACCAGTTTATCTCAGATTTTTCTGGCGCTAAGTGTCTTACGAAGAACTATCAGCTCGAGCGATGAGACACTGAATTATGTTATCAATGTGTTTTTAATATTAAAGTAATAAAATAGTTTTGAATGTGTTCAAAACTTGACATTTTGTTCAGCTAGTACAGTTGTTTTAGTATGGTACCGAAAAAACTTTCCCATACAAAAAAATTTCATTTTGATTTCGCATAGACCATATTCTAACAGGAAAAAAATAATGCGATCTTTACAACTTCTTAGATGTGTCTACAGCTGATAAACACTGCTTAATTCTTGGCTAATTGTAATATGGTGTTTATAAGGACTATACTGGCAGTGGTATTCTATGTGTTATGTGCAGTGAAAAAAAGGAGTCGACTAAAACAAACAAACAAACAAACAAAAAATCACTATTGCAATTTAGTCCTGTTGAGCTTTTCATTTAAAAATTATCATTTATTCATAAATTACAGAGTTATGAACATTCGACTTTTATTATCTTGATATGTATATTTTTCAAAAATTAACTTATGATTTGTTTTTACCGCGAACAGAACGGAAATATTGTTTGTTCGAAGAAGGTCTGCCCCGTTTTGCCTTGCCCTGAATCCAAATATGTAACCAAACCTGGAGAATGCTGCCCACGTTGCAGAGGTGAATATTTAATTTGTTTTTCTTCCAAGAATGATTCTATTGAATACTTTAGACCAGGGGTCACCAAACTTTTTTCACAGGGGGCCAGATTACTCTGGGAATGAGAAGCGCGGGCCGCAAGATCATTGTGTTCAATACTTGCAACGCTAAAATCCATGGTTCGATTCTCCGCGACGGACATAGCAGATAACACAGTGTGTCTTTGCTCTGAAACAAACAAGCACCATTATTGCACACTTGCAAAATAATCTGTTACTTAGGCTCTTAAAACTTTTTCTTGTTGTTCTTAATCAATCTTATTCAAACATTCATTATCTTTACCATTTCGTGGAGTTATTACGAGTTACAGCTATTTAAGTCTGTAGACTTAATATTTAGAACAGTTGCTTCTTTTTTTTTATCAGAAACATTTTAGTGCGTGGTAATCTCTATACATTTCCCAATAGTTAGACTACAAGACTACAGTGAATCTAACTGAATTATATTAACCAAACTGATAAAGCTTGGTCACTTCTTTATTGATAGTAAAAAAGCAACTTGTGATTATTTGAAAACATGAATTCAAAATAGTAATTTTACTTTCAGGTAGCCGTAAAATCTACGACTTCAATGGAAGATGTTTAGTCGGAATGACCGCAATCAAACAAGGGCAAAATATTATGCTAGATCACTGCACTCACTGTACGTGCAACGTGAGTATTTCTTTCGGTATCATATTATAAATTTGTTTTCAATTTCACTGAAATTTTCGTTCCTAACTCAGATTTACAAAGTTGGTGCGATTAGGACCAGTTATTAATATCTAATTACATGACTTAGGTTTTATAGCTAGCATCTGAACACATCTAATCTGGGCTAATGCCTCTTAAAATATTGGTAAATTTCTGATAAAAGTTAAGAAAAACATTTTTTCTTCTTTTTTATCAAAATATGTAAATCTCTCCAGTATGTACTGATAATTTTGAAAGACAAAAATTTTAATTTCTGTTAATCGTTTAGTTTGTTCTACATTTATAAAATATAAAGAAAAAATCATAATTCTTTATATTATAGTTATGTTACTCTGCATATGTTTCTGCTTATGGTTATTAGGCGTACTGGTTCATTTACTTCGTCAGTTTTTAGCATTTAACACCGTCAGAAAAATGTTTTATTATATGCATCAGTGTCGAAAGAAGCACCCCCTGTCTTTTCAACCTGTCCAAGTAAAAATACATCAAAATTAGGATACTTATTATCTAAAAAAGTAAAATGGATAAAATTTAATCGTTAATCTAAGAACTTCGAGACCCTAAGGCGAGCCCTGGAACCCGGCCGTAATGGGCGTGGTTGTGATGCAAATTATCTCGCTTCTTTCAGTCAAATAAACCTAGGTCTTTCTACTTTTAATTTGCTTCCTACATCTCTATTTTTTTTATATAAATATGTTCATGTATTCTTAAGACGGTACTAGTTTTTCACACTTCTGTGAAACCTGGAATGACTTTTTCACTGTGTTTTGATTGGAGTATATATAATACGTAGCAGCTGAGGCGTTTGTTTGTTTGGGAATTTCGCACAAAGCTACTCGAGGGCTATCTGTGCTAGCCGTCCCTAATTTAGCAGTGTAAGAATAGAGGGAAGGCAGCTAGTCATCACCACCCACCGCCAACTCTTGGGCTACTCTTTTACCAACGAATAGTGGGATTGACCGTCACATTATACACCCCCACGGCTGGGAGGGCGAGCATGTTTAGCGCGACGCGGGCGCGAACCTTAAGATTTTTTTTTATTAATACTGAGTTTTATTTAAGTTAGAAATTACTAGATCAACTCAAAACTAAGATTATTAACCCAGGAATAACTCGAGTAACTAATTTATGTAGCTTTACTAACGAATTAAGTTGATCAGATGTAGCCGTAAGAAAAAGGTGGCTGGTTTTGTCCCCCTTTCCACGCATTCTAGCACAGAGGAGTTAGTTATAAATAGGAAATCAGATTGATAATTTTACCTATTAAATAAATATGACATTAAAATGGCTCATAGGAAATCGTATTTTTCTGTTAATTTTGATTTTCTGAACCTACGTGTTTTTTGTTTGTTTTTTTAACATTGTGAACGATGTTATTGACCAAGTATAAACGATTCCCTTTAATGAAAAGTTTCCACATTTTTTAAATGTTTTTAAACAATCATTAAATCAACAATAGTGGGTGTGTTTGAAGGAGAGTGGGGTCAACTTAACTGTAATCTGAAATAAATGAGAGGTTTCATTGGTAATCATATACGAACATTTTTAGAACTCTACTACAATTTGCCAGAGGACAGTTTGCCCTCCAGTTCACTGTCCACCTGAGTTTCAAGAGCTGTTACCGAACCTTTGTTGTTACAAATGCCGTGACCCAGAAAAGACTAAAGCAGTGTGCATGACTGACGGTCGAATATACCAGGTATTTGTTTTTGTTGGGTTTTTTTAAATGTAAAACAGTCGTTAACAAATAGCAAAATGAATAACGGTACAACATTTTTTCTCTCTTTTTTATTTCTGTTGTCTAAAAGCTATTGTAAAGGTTGTTTGAAATGTTTTAAAATTTCACATGGAGAATAATTGAATAAAAACTCATTAAATTTATTTTGCAATATTCACTCTTTTTTTTTTCAAAGTTCCAGCTATGTGTAAAAAGTTTGATCAGTAATAGAATTACTGTTATTAATTTTTACTGGAGAAACCGATTTCAGTTAAAACTTTAGTTACTTTCAGTTGCCATCATCACACGTATAATTGACTTTGTGAATTTCTTTCAGTAGATTATATATTTGCTTTGAGTTTCTTTTTTTGATTTTCGCATGATAGAATGGCGAAAGCTGGAAAAAAGAACGATGCACTTCATGTTCGTGCAGAGACGGTGAGGTAACGTGCGAAGTGATACAGTGTTCGGAAAAATCCTGCCACAAGCGGCACAAACTTAAACTAATACCAGGAGAATGCTGTGCGACGTGTGTAGAAGGTAAATGCATGAAAATCTGCAACTTAATTCATCATTCATTTTTTATTCATAATATTTTTGTAAACATAAAAACATGGAAAGAGTTAAAAATATAAAAATACCTTGTTAAGGAAAATCGATTTAGTGTTCTAAAATAAACAATAAATAATAATGTAGATGTTTTTAATTCCTTACAGCTTCCACGCACCATCTGTTATACTGAATGAAGAGAATATTTGTCGTTTATTTTGTATGTGCGATATAAATTTAGAGAAAGTCGCGGAATAAAATATCGGAGGAAACAAAACTAGTGATTATTAGTCATATGTGGTTTATTTAATAATATCAAATTGTCGGTAAAGAAAATAATGAAGTTTGAATTCTTTACACTTTAGGTACAGAGTATTAAAAAAAGTTACATTGTATAAAAAAATGTTAAAAAGGTAGGACAAAGCTATAATACTGAAATTAAAATCACCAGTGAGTAATTTTAATTCTTGACACATTATGTTTTCCCCGTTTCTATTGTTAATCTGGTCATGACGTATAAATATGTTTTTATATTGCACTGTAAGTTACTAAATAATAAATATTAAGTATTCTGCAGGTTCACAGCAACTTATAATTAGAGCACTATGAAGTTTCCAGTTGTTTTGTGTCGTAAAACACCTTTAGTGAAAAATTACCGCTTCGTATGCAACATTAAATTGCTATTAGTAAATCAGGTTAGTCACATCCCACAGTTTAAAACCGGGTTTCAATACTCATGGTGACCAAAGCACAGATACTCCTTCGTGTAAATTTGAGCTTAATTTCAAAATCTAACCACATTTCGAGTTTTAAATCGCTACAAATTATCTGAGAAATCATTATTGTAATCAGCTTGGTTTAAATACTAGTAGGTTATACCCAATACCAAATTACAGAGAGCTAACGGTTTGAAATGAAATGAATTTTCTTGCATGATTAAGACACTACAAATATTGTTTTTCCTTCTGTAGACGATGGAGTGTGCTCTGTGTTCGGTGATCCACATTACCGAACGTTCGATGGACGAATTTTCAACTACCAGGGCTCTTGTAAGTACCTCCTGGCCAAAGATTGTAAGGGAAATAAAAGCTTCGCTATCCAGGTCATCAATGATCCTCGACATTCAAAGACGTTCTCTTGGACGAAAGTTGTGAAAATGAAAGTAGGTTAACATCAACCAAATGTACAGTTTAACTCTTACAGGACAATTCTAATCATATATATATATTAACTCTATAAAAGTTATTATTAATTATCTAGTTATATTTACAACTCTATATCTATAGTGATAATTGCACTTTCAGTTGCAATACGCGTGTATTTGTTTTAGGATATTCTCATGCCCACAGAGTGTAAAAATAAAATCCATTAAACTATTAAAAGGACAATGTGGTTTACATAAAATATAAAAACTTTTCTATCGACAGCTAATTTATTATCATTTGAAGCTCTCTAACTGCAGTGCGTCACAGATAATGGCAGATTTACGTTATGTGAAACTGTTTTTATGAGAAGAGACAAAGCCTCCAAAAATCACCGTATTACTAGTTTCTGTTCGTCCTGATCTACAGTTGGATTTCAAATTAACACAACTTTTAAACTGTCTTTTTAGTTGACTGAAAATCGACCATTATAGAAAGCTATCTCTATAGTCTATACTTTGAAGTGATATATTTCTGTTTGTCGCTGTAATTGCATTTGGGTCGGTACGTTTTATATGCAGCGTTTTATATTAGTTCTATAAAGTTTTATTTACGAAACTAAATTTCTTGTAAAAGATCATACAATTCCAATTTGTTCTGTGAAGTTTTATTTACGAAACTAAAGTTATTGTAGAAGCTCATGCAATTAGTTCTGTAAAGTTTTATTTATGAAACTAAAGTTCCTGTAGAATCTCATGCAACATGCCAGTCTTGTTTCCAATATTGTAGATGGGTCAAAGCAAAATCCGAATGGCTCGATTTATGAAAGTGAAGGTGAACAAGAAAAAAGTACATCTTCCATATGTTAAACTGGGATCGTTCTCCGTAGTTCAGGAAGGTTACAGCATTGTTACAAGAACTAATATTGGTAATAACTGTGATGTTATGGTACTATTTAATCTATTATGTGCTTTACAACCTGTAGCTTGTAATCGTAATGAGCTATTTATACATGTAGTACTAACCTAGTTTGCATCAAGAGATATATCACTCATTTAGCTTTGATGTAAGCTTTCCAATATAATAAAACATTTACTTTATAATGATTCTATTTTCTTTCATAAGTTAGCCTTTTAGGTTTTTCTCCCATATGCATTAGCAAAACTTAATTTGTGATTTTGATTGAAACTCGAAAAACGAGCGATGTGACATTCTGTCAGTTTAAAACAATACAAGCCTTTCTTGAGAGGATCATAATCGATTTTTTATCACTTTGTTCCAAAAGTGAAACAAAAAGTTAAAGTGAGTCTAGAATCAATGTAGGCCTGGCATGGCCTAGCGCGTTAAGGCGTGCGCTTCGTAATCTGAGGGTCGCGGGTTCGCGCCCGAGTCGCGCCAAACATGCTCGCCCTCCGAGCCGTGGGGGCGTTATAATGTGACGGTCAATCCCACTATTCGTTGGTAAAAGAGTAGCCCAAGAGTTGGCGGTGGGTGGTGATGACTAGCTGCCTTCCCTCTAGTCTTACACTACTAAATTAGGGACGGCTAGCACAGATAGCCCTCGAGTAGGTTTGTGCAAAAAACAAACAAAAACAAACTAGAATAAATGTACAGTAGATGTAGCCTGATTTTAATTGATAAAATAATACTATTATTTTTAGAATATTAATCACGTCATGAGTTTCAGCTGCTTTCATGTAAAAATATTGTGAAATTGATTTTCGGTCTTTCAAAAAATTATGAAATCTCTACCAAACTTGACACTTACTCGGAAAGGTTGTTCTTGCAATTATCGAATACTGCCTCTTTAAAGTTCAATTACTGCTTGTGTGAACTAGAATTACAGATGTTTAACTATAGAGTGTAATCTGTAAGGCCGTCAAATGAGCTTTGTAGTTTGTTTTTGAATTTTGCGCAAAACCACACGAGAGCTATCTGCGCTAGCCATCTCTATTTTAGCAGAGTAAGATTAGAGGGAAGGCAATTAGTCATCACCACCCACTGCCAACTCTGGGGCTACTCTTTTACCAACGAATAGTGGGACTGACCGTCGATTTATAACGTCCTCACGGCTGAAATGGTGAGCATATTCGATGTGACGGGGACGCTAACCCACGATCCTCAGATTACGAGTTAAGCGCTCCCTAAGCTCTAGAAGTATGTAACATCAGATGTAACCAATATTAATTTATATTTAGAAGTATTTCCTGTAGTAGAAAAATGTTTTGATGAAACGGTTGCTGCACTTCATATAAACGTATTTTTTATCATTTTGTATTTTACATTACAAACCAACTACACCTAAATCTGTTATTAATGAATATATTTCGATGACTGAACAGGGGTCAAAGTCATGTGGGACGGTGGTAGTTTTGTAGAAGTCTCTGTTCCACCAAAGTTTAAGAACCAGATGTGTGGACTCTGTGGAAACTACAACGACGATTCCCAAGATGATTTCATTACAAGGAAAGGGAATATAATAACGGATGTTGAAACTTTCGGGAATGAATGGAAAGTATGTATTGACTTATGTAATGTACTTCTCTCATTAATAAGATGTAATACTTTTTGAAGTGAAGGACATTTGTTGAACTTATAATTAAATAGTAATGCAATATATCTTAGGAAATATACGATTTCAAACAAACGTTTCTTTTTATAAAACATAAATAGGATACAAAAAAGGCGCCCATGAATATCTAATGTATTTAAAACTTACTGCTATGATTACTAAGAAAAAAATTATCGAATTATGCCATCTACAAGAAAACGCAACTTTGTGTGTTTTTGCTAGTTCAGCATATATTTCTGATTTTTGATTTATCATGTTTTGAGTTTGTTGACTGCGAGATCAATCTCTAAATTCTATAGATTGTCAATTTGCTTCGGTTACGAAGACACAAATGTTTAATTGAAACGATATTTAGTTTTCGAAGGTGTTTTAACTCGATATTACCGAATAATAATTAAACAAACGACTTAAGAAATACTTTACTTTATTCTCTTAATATTGTTAAGTACTTAAGAGTAAGTATCATAATGAAACAAAATGGCGGCCTTAAAAATCGCCTGTTTAAAACAACCTTCTGAAAGACTAAATATTAAAAATCACTATTTTGCAGTATTGGCTAAAAAAACTGAAGTTTATTGTAGTTACATATCTGCCTCATTGCTATATACATCTTTATTGAGTGAGTCAAAATTTCCCTATTTCAATGAATTTTCATCTAAGTAAGAACAAAATGGGAATCTTATTGTTCTATATACATTGCTGGCCAATATCGACCATGCCAAAGCGAATGTTTGAAGTTATTCGCAATGACGGCCGTGCAACTCACCACTGAGACCTCTTGTTGGGCATTTCTTACCCTGTTTAGGACTTCTCCTAGGTATGGTCTTAAACTTTTCACCAGCTAGTATTTAGGCTAATTTCATAGTATTCACATTTTCCCCATTAAATGCTAAAAAGGTTTTTATTTTTATTTTCCCTTTTCTTATTTTCATCTTTCGAAGCTCTACTTAAATGAGTAGTTGAGTCTAACAATGCAAAATGCATATTTTTTCTTTATGTTCATTGTCTGGAAGTAACTCTAAGCACGTTATCTTTGAGAGGATCAAACTAGGGAAGTCATAGAGTGTCAGGAGTACATACACGATCTGAACGGAAGGTTCATTTCAATCTTTCGATTAAGATCATTCCACAAAAGAAATACAAGTCCTCTCATTATCATATGACTAGATAATGTATTCTAGCATTACACGTATGTTGACCTATATGGTTACATATAATAAATATATTTCTGTTTCTTTCTGAACATACGCATATTACTAAGTGCAATTCTTACGATTCTGTGAAATAAATTTTGAAAAACCCAAATGATTTCACAACTTACAAGTAGGTTATTTTCAGTACCTACTCGATATTGGTATGGAAGACATTCCAGATGCGCTGGATTAATCGAGTTACAGTAGTTACTTTGACTATCTATATTTTGACATTTATTTTATTTTTAAGTTATAGATAAACTTGTAATATAATGTACCTTAAAGTAAATAAAAGTAGGACCTCAGTGTATCTTATATTTAGCTAATAGAGATACAGGTCGTTATTGTACTTAAATCAATAGTAACAAACTCCAGTTTATCTTTAAAACATGAAGCGCATTAACTTTCATTGCACAATAAAACCGTGCACAAGTCCAGGGGAATGATTCGAGCAAAGTTATAAATAAGTTTATAACTTATAAACCGATATTAAAAATAAATCCATATGGATTTTACGTTTTGTAAGTTACTTTTTTACTATTGGAAACAAAGTAGTATTGTAGTTCATTATTTTTTATTATATTTGGACTTTAGAGAGGTAGCAAACGACGATGTAAATCAATCTTTTCAACAAAAGCACAAGAGTCATCATCATGCAAACAGAGCTGGGAATCACAGATTCGTGGAATTCGAGAATGTAACGTTCTGAAGGTTACCACTGTGTTGATTGATTGTCACGCTAAAGTCGATCCCCTGCCTTATTACCAGTAAGTCTCTTCGGAACAATTAAACACTTATGGGTATACCTTATTACCAGTAACTTACTTGTTAATAATTGGATTTTGACCACCATGCCTTATTACCAGTAAGTTACTTGTTAATAATTAAACATTGATGATAATGCCTTATTACCAACAATTTACTTGTTAATAATTAAACTTTGATCACCATACCTTATTACCAGTAGTTGTTATTAATTAAACTATGATGACCATGCCTTATTACCAGTTAGATTCTTATTAATAATTAAAAGATTATGACCATGTCTTAATACTAGTAAGTTATTGTTAATAATTAAACATTGATGACCATGCATTATTATCAGTTAAGTCTCTTTGGAATGATGAAACACTTATTACCATTCCTTATTACCAGTAAGTTACATGCTAATAATTTAACTTTGATGGCCATGCATTGCTACTAGTAGGTTAATTGTTAATATCAAACATAGATGACCATGTCTCATTACCAGAAAGTTTTTAATTATAATTAAACAGTTATGGCCATACCTTGTTACCAGAAAGTTACTTTTTAACAATTAGAATTTGATCACCATGCCTTAACACCAGTTAAGTCTCTTCAGAAAATTAAACACTTCATGCCAGTAACTTACTTGTTAATATTAAACATTGATGACCATGCCTTATTACTAGTTAAGTATCTTCAGAATGATTAAACACTTATGGCCCTACCTTGTTACCAGTAAATTACTTCTTAATAATTAAACTTTTATGGCCATGCATTCTTACCAATAAGTTACCTGTTAATAATTAAATTTTGATTACCATGCATTCTTACCAATACGTTACTTGTTAATAATTAAACTTTGATCACCAAACCTTATTACCAGTTGTTACTTATTAATAATTGAACTTTGATGACCATAATTACGAGTAAGTTACTTATTAATAATTAAATGCTTATGACATTTCTTATTAACAGTATGTTACTTATTAATAATTAAATGCTTATGACATTTCTTATTAACAGTATGTTACTTATTAATAATTAAATGCTTATGACATTTCTTATTAACAGTATGTTACTTATTAATAATTAAATGCTTATGACATTTCTTATTAACAGTATGTTACTTGTTAATAATTAAATTTGATGACCATGTATTATTACCAGTCAGTCTCTTCGGTGTAATTAAACCCTTATGGGCATGCCTTATTACCAATAAGATACTTGTTAATAATTGAACATTATTAACCATGCTTTATTACCAGAAAGTTACTTATTAATAACTAAACACTGATGACTATGTCATATTAACACTAAGTTACTTGTTAGTAATTAAAATTTGATGACCACTCATTATTACTAGTAAGTTACTTGTTAATTATTAAGACTTTGATAACCATGCCTTGTAACCAGTAAGCTTTATATTAATAATTAAACACTTATAACTGTACCTTATTAACATTAAGTTACTTGTTAATAATTAAACTTTGATGACCATACTTTATTTCCAGTACATTACTTGTTAATGTTAAATATTGATGACCATGCATTATTACCAGTATGTTACTTATTGGTAATTAAACCTTTTATTCGATGTGATATTGCTATTAAATTACTTGTTAATAATTAAACTTTGATGACCATGCATTATTACCAGTAAGTTACTTGTTAATGATAAACATTGATGACCATGCCTTATTACCAGTAAGTTAAATGTTAATAATTGAACTTTGATAGTCATGCCTAATTACGACTAAGTTACTTATCAATAATTATACTCTTGTAGCCCTTTCTTATTACCACTATGTTACTTGATCACCATGCCTTATTACAAATAAGTTATTTATTAATAATTAATCTTCGATGATCATGCCTTGTTACCAGTAAGTTACTTGTTAATGTTAATAATTAATGACCATGCCTTATTACTAATAAGTTGCTTGTTAATAATTAAAGTCTTATAACATGCCTTATTGCTAGTAAGTTACTTGTTGTTAATAATAAATTTTCATGACCATGCCTTATTACTAGTAAATTTCCTAGGAATAATTAAGAACTGATGGGCATGCTGTATTACCAGTATGTTACTTCTTTATAGTTAATATGTGATGACCATGCATTATTACCAGTAAGTTACTTGGTAATAGTTAAACTTTGATAACCATACTTTTTTACCAGTAAGTTACTTGGTAATAATCAAACTTTGATGGCAATGCCTTATTACCAATAATTTACTTTTTAATAATTAATCTTTGATAACCATATCTTATTTCCAGTAGTTGCTTGTTAACAATTTAACTTTTTGAGCATGCATTATTACCAGTAAGTTACTTATTAATATTTAAACGCTCGTGATTATGTCTTATTACCAGTATGTTCCTTGTTAATAATTAAATTTTGATGACCATGCAATATTACAAGTAAGTTACTTGTTAATAATTAATTTCTGATGACCATACCTTATTACCAGTAATTACTTGTTAATGTTACACATTGATGACCTTGTCTTATTATCAGTAAGTTACTTGTTAATAATTAAACTTTTATGACCATGCATTATTACCAGTAAGTTACTTGTTAATAATTAATCTTTGATAACCATGCCTTATTATGTGTTAAGTCTCTTTGGAATGATTAAACATTTATGGCCATACCTTGTTAGTAGTAAGTTACTTGTTAATAATTAAACTTTGTTGACCATGTCTTTTTATCCATAAGTTACTTGTTAATAATGAAACTTTGATAACCATATCTTATTTCCAGTAGTTGCTTGTTAACAATTTAACTTTTTGGGCATGCATTATTATCAATCAGTAAGTTACTTATTAATAATTAAATGCTCATAATTATGTCTTATTACCAGTATGTTCCTTGTTAATAATTAAAGTTTGATGATCATGCAATATTATAAGTAAGTTACTTTTTAATAATTAAATATTTTTGACCATGTTTTATTACTAGTAATTTACTTGTTAATAATTAAACTACGATGTCCGTGCCTTATTACCAGTAAGTTATTTGTTAATAATTATACTTTTGTAACCCTGCCTTATTACCTGTAAGTTACTTACGAATAATTAAACGCTTATGACCATGTCTTATTACCATTAAGTTACTTATTAATAATTAAATTTTGATGACCATACCTTATTACCAGTAATTTATTTGTTAATAATTAATCTCTTATGATCATGTCTTATGACCAGAATATGTCTTCTGAATTATTAAACACTTATGTGCTTGTGTTGTTACCAGTAAGTTACTTGTTAATTAATCTTGAATGACCATGTATTATTACTAGTAAGTTACCTGTTAATAATTAAACTTTGATGACTATGTCTTGTTAAGAAAAACATTCACCCACTTGAGAATCAAATAAGATTAGTCTTTCTCTTCTACTTAGTGACCTCTAAATGCCACTTTTAAACAAAGAACTATTTGGGAACAAATTCAGGCCCACCAAGATAAGAAATTTGTTTAAGATACGTAAACTTAATTAAACTATTTGTGTTATAGCACTATGTTTGGGTTAACCCAAACATCATATGTGGGGCTTGTATCAAGTCCCAAAACAGTAAAAAGTATTATGTTAACCCTAATCTTTCACCTTTCAACAATGCAAGACACAACAGATTTTTTTTCATTCCCTTTTTTATTTTTGTGACGATATATATAAACTTTGTATTGCTTAGCACAAATCATGTCTGAAGAAGATAGATCTATATTCTGTCGAAACATGTAGCATGTGCCACCATCAATAAAACCTTTCCTCATGTTTATAATTCACTGGTTGCCTACCTGTTTTCAATCTTGTATTATGTTGAAGCATAATCTTAAAACATTTTGGTATTCGGTATACGTGTTGGCCCCTGTTGGTCCAAGGTAAGTCTGAGGGCTTATATCGCTAAAAATCGAGTTTCGATACTCGCAATGGACAGTACATTTATAGCCCGTTGTATAGATTTGTGCCTTTATAATAAACAACTTACAATTTCGTACCATTATTGATGAATGTGTAAATGAATGAGTTAAACGGCCAAAAAATGTGAGAACTGTGACTGATCGATTTTGGCTCTCATTTCAAAAAATGTCAATTTTAATGAGAGGTACGCTATTTTAAAAATTCATAATCTGTGAATTTTGTGAAGCGGCCATCATTAAAATAAGTGTGCAAAAATTATAATACATATTGAATTATATCTTTTATAATCGTGTTTGTAAAACAATGAATAACACCCTTTATAGCCCACATTTTTAGGTTTTGCTTAATTCCATAACCCAATGTCGTTAGATATATAACTAGATAAATAAAAACTTAGTTTCACATAATTTTTTCCCAAAGTTATTATATGAAACACTAAGTGCGCGCATTTTTAAAACTAAGGAATTTTAAATGAACTTCCAATGTATCTTCATAGATCCTGCCTTATCGATATGTGTGAGTGCCCTCTGGCGGAGAGATGTTACTGTGAAGCTCTCCAGGCTTATGCAAGGGAATGTGAAAGGGCTGGAATCATCCTTGATTGGCGGAAGGACACAGGCTGTGAAAGTAAGCAATTACAATTCTTTACTGAATTTTACTATTTATGTATTACTACCTGAAGTATCCGTCGCTGAACGGAAGTTATGTAAAATAACGATTAATAAAAGGTTATTGTAAGACTTGAAAAGTTGCTTCTATTATATGTAATTGTAAATAATACAAAAAATCGCCCATAAAAACGGCAAAACACAAAACTGGAAGTATGTACGTATATGGACTCAATAAACCTTCATACCAAATTTGGTGAAAATCATCAACAGGGAATGTAGTAGCGGTTAAAAAATACAAAAACGCCCATACATACTGCAAAACTGAAAGTTTGTATGTACCTAACGTGTACCTAATGAACCTCCATACCAATTTTGGTGAAGATCCATCCACACTCTGAGAAGTAGTTACACGGACGTATAACAGTACTTTATATTTATATAGATACAGCAATTTAAATAGTCTACTTGTACATTTTTGCAAAGTAAAGTAGACAGAAATGTAAAAGTATTTATTAACACTTTAGAATGTGAAAGTAAAAGTGTTTCGATTTTCTTTTTATTCTGACATTTAAATATATATTTTGTAACATTATGGATATCTAGATTCCTATTGTTATATACATAAATTACTTATAATTCTTGCATTTCTCGGCGTTTTTAAGTTTAACATTACTTAAAGAATTTGGATAGTCAACGAATATTTGTTTTTCAATTTAACTATAAAAGAATAATCACACATACATTTTTTTAACTTCATAGAAATGGGTGATGGTTGGGTGCTATACTAGTCTACTTAGATAATTGGATGGGACTCTTCATACTACTATAATTGTTTACTGGGCTATCAGTTAATGTCTTTATACCATAATGGGTCTGGAATGCTAACTTCAAGAGGTAAGTTTTAACTAACCCCCCCCCCCAACTGGTAGTACCTTATTTTTTTATTCTTATTTTTATTTTTCAATTAATTTTTACTTCTTCTTTACTTTGGAAAGCAGTCACCTTCTTACAACTGTCTGCAGGCAGTGAAGGGTGATATAGATGTGGAACGTTGTGGGCTTGAGCTCCCACATCTCGTTCTCATAATTTCTATTTCTGTATTTATTGGTACTTCTTTATTTTATTTCTTTGTGATACTGGCGAATGGAGGTTATGACTGATAGACGGTGCATCCCCACCGCAACGTGAGTCCTACTTTCGCAGTTATCTCCAAAACTTAGGGTACATTTTATATCCCACATCATAGCTTGTTCCCTATGATCTTTTCAATTAGTGCAGTTCTTTTTGTTCATTATTTTTTAATTTATTTTTGTTTCGGCTTGTTTTTAGGTTATAACAAACTAATATAATTAATTAGAGGTTTAGATTTGCTGTTTTTACGTAGTCCTTACTTTTGATTTTGTTTATATAACTTTATTAATATTAATTTTCTGTGAAATATATACATACACCCTTTCTTTATATCCAGATGCACATTGTCCAAAAGGCGCCGTGTTTACAACATGTGGTTCCCCGTGTAAACAAACCTGTCGAAACTACAGACGGAACAAACCCTGTAGGAGGCGCTGCAGACCTGGTTGTAATTGTCCTGTGGGAACTGTTTTGTTCAAGAATCGTTGCGTTTCGATTGATAAATGCCATTCTTAACATTTCGAGAAGACTGCTTTTACGCAAATTAAGTAAAATGGATTTGATCTCTGTTGATTTCTCCTCTAGGTGACACTAGTTGTCGCTTAAGCAAAAGGATTTTTATGCCCCACCTGTTCACTAGATGAAACAACCTCCTGACTGTGACAGTAACGGGATGAGTTACCAATGGTTAGAACAAAGTAAACATTACGTTTTAATGAATCAAGTGACCAGTAATTAAAGAATTGTTTTTGTGAGTACAAACAGTTTTGCTCCAAAACGCCTGCATAACAACTGTTCGTAATATCAATGATTGTCTGTGAACAGTAGTCGGCGGTGGAACCTCCATTACCCCGTCAGTCACTAACTTTGTTTCAGTGTTATGACGTCTTGAAAATATTTGATCTTTTTTTTTTCACTACAGATTTACTAAAGAGTTCCAAAGTGAAATGCAAGTGGATGAGATCTTGCAATTTGCTATTTTCAAAACTATCTATAATTCTGTGTGATTGCACTTCGAAAACAACAACCATAAGATGGGTAGATATTATACTTGTCTTATATACATTTTATTGTATGTGTTAGCAAGCGAGGTTTTTCCGTTTTCTGCTTCTTTCGATCTTGTAATAATCTACCATTATATACATTTCAATGTTAATTTTCCTATCCACAAAACTGTCTATTCAAAAACAATCGGTACCACCGCTACTCGTTGTGGTGACACAGCTGATTCCATCACCAAACTTTTGTGAATTGAAAACAAGAAAAGAATCATATCTCGAATTTTATGGAAATTGAAAACTACATGTTCACAACGGAATTGCAAAAGTATACATGGGTTGAAACAGTACTATAATTGTATATAGATATCTATTCATAATTTTTTTACTATGCAACGTATATTGATATAGCTTTAATTACTTTATTTTGAAAGGAGAAATCGACTCTATTTTTGTTCTATTTTCTTTTTGAATATTTGAGGGATCAAATAATGTCTTTTTTTGTGTGAAATTATTTCTCAGGTAATGCATGTTAAAATCTATATAATAAATGAAGCCCTAAATCTGTGTAAATATGCTGTTTCAACTATTCAAAATTTTCTCTTACTCTTTACCTTTTAGTTTGTTTTATATAAAATACGATTTTTATTACTTCCGCTCGTATTAGGAGCCTTTACAAAGTGGTATTGATTGTAATAAATCATTTACAGTTATGATAACGTCTGGTCTAGACTGACATTCTAATTGTGTCGCGTTAGGGCATTTGAATATATATAAATATATTAGTTATTTGCTTCTTTGTTATTCTGGATGTAAGTGTTACTTCATTGTATTCCATCATGTTGACTCCATTGATTTACAGTATCGCAACAAATATGGTACTACAAGTTCCTAACAAGGAATTATTCAGTGATGTATAATGTCCAGATATTGTGGTCATTAGTACCAGTTTCCTGAACTTAGTCATAGACTTTTCCGGCCAATTATTCTTCAAAAAGGGTAGACTTTGCAAAGCATCTCAACGATTAGTGTGTTTGTTTGTTTTTTTATCGGAGATCGTAATATTGCTTCGGTAAATGTTGTTTTTGTCATAAATATTACTATTTAATTTTTTTCTTTTAATAATTCTAAATTAGCCACTGATGTAATTCTTTCATCCATGACGTCATAGATAGATGAGTAAGAAACGAAAGTAGTTTTTGGCAGATTTAGCATTAGGTCTTCATAGTCTATAAATTTGGCTTAACCCAAAGCAGATCTTATTTCTATCATGTGTATTGGAACCTGAGATCCAAAATCTATTTGGGATTTTTTTTTTAAAAGCTAAAGATCGAAACGGTATAAGTTTAAGATGCCATAGTTGCATTTCGTATTGATATCCGACTAACATAGATATCTAGATTACTGAACTCCTGTACCATCCCATATAAAAGTCTCAGTAACCTTTAAATTATTGTATTTCAAATCTCAAAATACCCCATCCCAATCTGAAACAGGAATCCAATACTTTTCCTTCTTCTAAAAATTAATCATTACGCTAGAGAAAAAAAATTTTAATAAATGTTTGTCTTCAATTTGAAGATTCAACTTGTGTTATTTAATTAAACATTTACTTCTCTGTTTATTATTTAGCGAATTTTTCCAGCAACCAAGACACATAATGACAATAAATAATAATAATTAAACTGTGAAATCACTGCATTACATTTAAAGGTGCATCTTTACAACTTTTATAGCCTGTGATAAACAGATCCATTTAAACAGTCTAACATTATGTACAACACCTAGGCACAGCCTTACAGGACCATTGTATGTAATCAGATACATGCAGATAATTCTGCACTTCACGTTTTAGCTAATGCTGAACTGCGTTTACGTTGAAGTTAGGTAAAAGTTTTGTCTCTTTTTTTTTTTAATAAAGGTAAATGTCGTGAGGTAGCAGTTAAAACTGACTGTAGACATGGTCTATGTACGAGTAAATATGTGTGTATCTTCATATACAATTCCGTATATTTAATATGAGAGTTCTGTTTTTAAAACTGTAATTAGAAATTAGTCACAAGAAAAATGTTATCGGCAGGGATATTTCTGAAAATTTTGTACTTTTCATGTTTATAATCAGTAAAGTTCCTTTTCATTTTTTGGATATCACGAATTTTTTGTCTCTTCAACAATATATTAATTGTCAGACTTGCTTCTTTGACCTTGATTTATCAAGCAAGAGAGTATCATTTTTCATCACTCAACCTCGAAATAATCTTAAACTTTGACTTACTGTTAAGTCACATTCATCGAGAGTTTATAACGTACACTTCATTTGTTAGCGCTACGGTGTGAATGTCTTTTCTAAGTTGAACAAGTATTGCTATAATTAATTATATTTGTCATAAAACATTAGTACCATCCTAGAATGTGTGTGTCATGCATTATGCACACTCCTATTTGTTTACCAATAGCGTATTGGTCAAAATAGCTGCACAAATAGTTAACATGTTAACTATTTGTAAATTGTAAAAATCTTAATAAACGACGAGATAATTCATAATTAAACGTACTTATGTTAAAAATATATATGGGTTTACAGGACAACTTCTTTAGGTACTTTTGGTACCCTGTACAAAATACCCGGATAATAACCTGATAACTTAATGCAAGAATATTTTATCGTGTTAATATCCTATCTTTTTGAAGTCAGCATATAATTCTGTAATTTAATTATTCTGGGATCTATCTTTAACTTAGACGTCATTGTATTCATAATTATTTCTCTATTTTAAAGTTATTACAGTTGTCGTGCCGGCTAAGTGCATGTGGGAAATACTGGGACCCTAGGGGATGACAATAGGAGGTCAGATCTGAACGCTGATTCATCTGTTTCACTTATTAAGGGCTCTATGGGTGTATGGTAGATTTGATGATAATAGGTCCAACGGTTTGCCTATCATGAGCAGACACAACTCATGGGAAGACATACGGGACCCAAAGAATGGCATTAAGAAGGGAAGCAGAACTCAATGCCAAATACTCTATGTTACTCCCCGGGGAGTCTTAAGGATGTATGCCAAGTTTAGTGACAATCGGTTTATCGTTTCGACAGTTATAAACGGTCACACACACGTAGATGCACACTTTTGTCAAATAAATATTTAGATCAGTGACTCTCAAATTGTGGTATGCGTGTCACTGGGAGTACGTGGAGCCCAATTTCGTCTTCCTGCGCACAGTGTACATACTTCTCACTTCTGACCTGCATAGACCCGTCAGTGGTTTTCTCCCTTCGAATAAAAAAACTACAAATGTTTTATTTGTGCCAGGAAGACAATCACATCCTTCCCATTAATGAGTAGGTGTCAAAAATATTACTATGCACTATTAGATTTATTTCGCTTTAAAAAATTGATTGTGGTTTGTATCACAAAAAGTCCCCCTCCGGTGGAACAGCGGTAAGTCTTTGGACTTAAAACTCTAAAATCAGGGGTTGATTCCTCTCGCTGGACACAGCAGATATTCAAATGTGGTTTTACTGTAATAAAAAACAACAAAAAACGCGTATCTCAAAATAAAAATCTTTAAACAAAAGTTTGAGAACCCCTGGATTAGACAAAACAAATTCAAACTCTAGCTCCTAAGACCTAGCATACAAGAAGATAGTGTGCTGGATTCACAATTTGCAGGTTGCAAGATTGAAACTTGTTATCGAACCTGCTCGCCTTTACAACTGTAGGAGCGTTATAATTATAATTTTCTGGGGAAAAGAGCAGCCCAAAAATTGAAGGTGAGTAGCGTTAACGAGATTTATTCCCTCTCATAGATAGTGCAAATAGACGTCGAGTGGTTTAACGCGAAATTCAACAAGTAAAGAAACTCGATCTTATACTAATTTGTTACATGTATAATGATCAATAATATACAGTACTGTACAAAAATGTTAGGACAAAACAATATTTTGTCATTTTTTCCATTTTATGGGACTAATTCTTTATGTCATTACAGAATGTAAATTTTAACACTATGATAACACTTCACTGATCCCTATTGTCAATTGAATGAGCCAGGGTTAGAATACTTATCATTCTTTAAAATTCCGATATACTTGTACCAAGGGAATGACATAAGGGTTCTGGTAAGTAAGAATATCGCTATATTCTGCACTCAACGGCCGTATTAGTGTACAATACAACCGATCTTGAATGAAATACTGATTAAATTTGGGGTCTGAAATAACTGCCATGATATCCTATATAGTGTATTAATTATAGAGGTAGAAGCTAGCAAGAAACTAGCATATCGTACCGGTTTATGCTAGAAGAAATCAAGATAATAGCACAGTACAAATAACAGTTTGTTGAAGCAAACAAATAACTAAACTCACTAGTCTCTTCCCTATAAGGGGGCTAATGTGGGCTAGACACAAAATTGAAAGGTCTGTGCTGCATCTGTTTAGCACATAATTTAGTGTTTAGGAAGTACACAGCTTTAATACTTAACATTCTTCGTTAGGTTTGGTCGATTCAAGTGAAACTAAGACACATTTTGGGGTAACTTAAGTTCCAACAATCACTTAATATTTTTGCCATTAATACTTGTAGAAACTGTAACTTTAAGCAGGAACTATTCCACAAGACTCATCAGTTTTTGATGCTAGATACTCTTAATACCTCCTGTTTTCTATCCATAAACAAAAAGTGAGTGAGATTTATTGTTACGGCATTCGTATTTATGCACTGTGTATGAAACGTATTTTTTCTGCAAATAATCTTACCGAGTGTAAGACACAATACATTATAAGAGATGTATGAGGCTGTTATTAACGTTAACACAAACAATAACTCTTCATAGTCTGTCTAAAATACTCAAATTTGTAATCTGTTTACATACTTTAATCACATGAAAACACGACTGTAAATAATTAATTAAGAAGTGCTTCAGAAAAATGTAATATTTCAAAATAATTTGCATGTGCAAATGTGTAAATGGCCCTCGTGTAGTTTTGTGTGAAATTCCAATAAACCAATCAACAGATGAAGATAAGGGGTTACATTTTGTGCCCTTTTATAGATCTTATAATAAAATTAATAATATATTAAAGGTACCTCAGTTGGATCTTCTAACTTGGTTTGTGTATCTAATATCTCCACTTTTTATTGCTGGACTGTTTTTATAACTTTCTTATGTGTTGTTTTGTTTACATTAGCAATATCTTTGTTATAGTTGTCTGTATAGAACTGTATGTACTTTGTATGCAAAAAAAGTGACAACTATAACTTTTTTATGTGTTGTTTTGTTTACATTAGCAATATCTTTGTTACAGTTGTCACTTTTTTTTGCATACAAAGTACATACAGTTCTATCTGAACTGTACTTTTAGTATCATTGGTTTTTGGCTGTTGTCTATCAAACCATATATTATTCAATGACAGAATATATTTTGTGTACCGCTGATAATATCCACATTTTTCGGAAGAGGCTGATTATTCTCTAAACAAAGCCACGTCATGCAGTCGGTGAGTTCCGTCTTTGGAAACGTACTTTTACGCGACCTAAAGTGTAACTTCGTGGTTAATATAATACACGGAGATTTTCAGGTTATTTACTATCCTAAGAGAAACTGTTTTATTTGTTGATTATTTTCATCTTTTTTTGCAAATGAATGCTATTTTTTGAAAGGCAAATAAACAGTTCAATAAGAATAATACAAACAACACATTAGACACATTCTCTGGTTTATTTTTTCATTGACAATCTCTTGAAATGTCGTCGAAATAAAGATATCGTGTAGTGTAAAAATAATGTTTCACTGGTGGAAAACCGAAATAAAAATGTGTAAAGGTAGTGTAAAAACAGTGTTTTACTGTTTAGAAAACCGAAATAACGTTGTCGTGAAGTGTTAAAAGAATGTTCCACTATTGAAAAACCGAAATAAGGATGTTGTGGGGTGAAAAAAAAAAGAGTGTCCCACTGTTGGAAAACACAGGAGCAAAAGAATTACGGTTTTGGGTTACATTGACGATTTATTTCTCTTATTGTATGACAAATACTGATATTTTGTTTCAAATTTAACCGAAGACTGTATTAAAGTCTTTTATAAACATTGCTTATTATTTTTGTCATGGTATTTTCTTCTTATTACATTTAATATTGTCATATTATCATGGCCACTTGAGATATTATTTTTTATTTTGTATCTCCATAAACATTAGTTTTTAGTTATACTGTTTGAAAATTACAACTCCTAACTCGACACGGTTTAAACTGTAACACGTTTAACGTTGCCACAAATGTAACTCAACGCTCGCGTTATACACTAAGACTGGTTTAATGAGTTACATCAAAAGCTTATAGGCGGAAGTGGAGAACAATGTTGCAATTACATAAGAAATCTACTTTTGCTATTAGTTTAAACCAAAAGCTAGTTTTTTCGGTATTCCCTCGTTAAGGTATACTATATTATTTATTCATTGTTACTTTCAAGTATTACTTCAAAGTTAGCCTATCGAATATCTTTACTTTAAATTTTAGCCTATGGTTTATTACTATACTTTTATAATAAAGACTGTTCTGAATTATTAGCTTAAATTATGTGTTTAGGACTAACCTGGGTTTCCTAAAGTGGCCGAACTTTATTGGATATTATTGGGATTACGGCCGAAAATATTGTTAGCAGTGAGGTCACCCATATGATGAAACAATGCATTCTAATCTTTATAAATATAAACGTGATTACACTATATTTAATTAACTGCAATACTGACCAGATTGATTTTATTGCCTCTAAAATCATCATTAAAACTCTCTATTAAAAATGGAATTGTGCTTCTTGCTTTGTAGTTGCGCCAGTAACAAGAAAATAATTCGTGTTGTATAGAGAGTCACTGCCATTGTCCTCTGTCAACCAACTTTATGTATGTACTTAACTTGGCCGTCGGAACTGCTGTTCTTCTCGATATATTTACTGTGTCTTTATGACGTTCACGTTTCATACTAGCTGCAAAGTTATTTGCCTAGATGGGTAAAACTGTAAACTCTTTAACCACATTCATTCGTAAATACATGAGGAGTTATTATAAAACTGGCCGCTTTCTACTATCTTCCTTGAACTGGGCCCCCCGCTAGTACAGCACTAACTCTACGGATTTACAATGCTAAAATCAGGGGTTCGATTCCCTTCGGTGGGCTCAGCAGATAGCCCAATGTGGCTTTGCAATTAGAAAACACACACATACACCATTGAACTGGTCACTTTTTCCCTTTACCTCTGCATGTTATCCACACACACACACAATTTCAGTAGTAAACTTTATATTTCTAACCACGGACCGCATAGATTTGGGACTTCTGAACAGAGTAGACTCCCCATTAAATAAATTTTCTCTAGTACAAGTAATGACTTCTGTTAGGCTTGTTTTAATTTATTTTAATAGGTTCATTCACTGGCTCTACACTAAATTTTGTTTGTCTCTACGTGTCTTAACACTTTAATATAACTGCTTATGGCTGCACAAACATTTCATTTTTCATACTGTTATCTGTAAGTCCTTCCTTTTTGCACTTACTGTAGGAATTCTCTAAAATAGAACTTTGTGTGTATCTCTAAATGTTCGACAGATGTCACTACAAGATCATTCTGTGGCAGTGTTGTTAATCAATAGAATTTATTTTATTTTATTTTTAATTAAACTGAATAAACCAGTGCTTCTCAACCTTTAGCAGTATCTTTCACCTCTATAAGATTTTTCACAACAGCTCACTCTCTTCACTTCGAAAAAAAAAGACAAAAGTAATAAATTAAAATGGAAAAATTCTTTATTGGGACTTGACATACATCAAACTACAATCAGAATAAATACAAAACAAATTAAGCAAAAACCCTGCGTGAACACAGTTGAAAAGCACTGAGAGAGTAGATTACGAAATTACTAGGACAGTCGTATCGGAGGCATTTCAAAGCGAAAGGAAAGTGCAGTAATTAGTATTAATCACAACAAACCGTAGAAAATATAGATGCACCACTGGTTTTTGCTCTACTGTATAAATAATTAATTTCAGAACTGTCGGCTCGGTTGACTCACCATAATTAGGATAACTTTAAAGCTGCTTATAACAACAAACGAATAACACAGTTTCCAATGTAATTTTTTTGCACATTTTTTGAACAAAGACATAATAAAAATAGTCTAGGTAGTAGAAAGTAAAACAAATGCTGGAAGAAATTGTTTATAACGTACAATAATTCATATATATACATATATAACCACGTAGTTTCCGTAGCAGTTCCGCTGTAGGAGTAACAAAGAGCGCGTGTCTCGATTATTCTGTTCTATGTATGGATTTAGGTTAAGATTTTTTGGGTGGCCAATAAGGTCAAGGGCATAGGATGAATTTTTCTCCCCTCTATGGTGTAGGAGGTTTGCTCGTTGCTTTAATTAAGTAAAACTATAATCCAGTTGGAAAATATAAAACTATTACAGTTTGTAAATCTTTATAAATTACTTGGGCAGTTTCGACCATGGATACAAATACTTAAAGAACATATGATTTTCATCTCTCTTACATTTGTCAACATATAAAATGTTTATATAGATCGCAAATAGTTAGATTAAAACACATATTTGATATTCGACTTTTTGTTACCTACTAATTAACTAGCCTTTAAAAGCTTTGAGCAGATGTTCAGTGGGAATCGGCACTTAAACCTTTTTCCTTCCTGTATCCTATATCTGTTCATCTATTTTAAGAGTTTTTTTTTCTTTTTTTGAATTTCGCACAAAGCTACTCGAGGGCTATCTGTGCTAGCCGTCCCTAATTTAACAGTGTAAGACTAGAGGGAAGGCAGTTAGTCATCACCACCCACCGCCAACTTTTGGGCTACTCTTTTACCAACGAATAGTGGGATTGAGCGTCACGTTATAACGCCCCCATGGCTGAAAGGGCGAGCATGTTTGGTGCGACCGGGATTCGAACCCGCGACCTTCAGATTACGAGTCGAACGCCTTAACCCACCTGGCCATGCCGGGCCATTTTAAGAGACTATTCTTGTTTAGGTTTTTCGTGAAATAATTACTGAACTCTGTCTGTCTGACAATGTTTGTATAATTATATAATAATTTCATGGACGTCATTCGTGGGTTCTCTGTAGGATCGGCAAGGTAATTTTGAGCAAGTTGTTGTTGTGACTTTTATAAAGGCTAAGTTGGCGTATTCACTTAAGTGTCTGGCATATCATTCGTAAATTTTGGGAAAATTATCTACAGATGTTCCTCCGTTACTGCCACCCTGACTTTTAACTCTGTATAATAAACCGATATGTCAAGTGCATAAAGACAAATTAAATCTCCAACATTTTGCATTATGTGTACTGGTGTAATTTAAAACAATAATGTAACTAAGGCTTTATAAACTGAAACATGTTTTCATCGTAGGTGCTAAGCATTAAATTATTTTATAACTTATGTTGATTAAGTTATAATAAAAGATGTTGAATACTGAATAGATGGATGAAACAAAACATGGGCAAAAGCAAAAATAAATGGGACAAAACGGACAAACAGATAGGTGGATAAATATTTGTTTGTTTTGAATTTCTCACAAAGGTACACGAGGGCCATCTGCGCTAGCCGTCCCTAATTTAACAGTGTAAGACTAGAGGGAAGGCAGCTAGTCATCACCACCCACCACCAATTCTGGGGCTACTCTTTTACCAACGAATAGTGGGATTGACCGCAAAATTATAATGCCCCCACGGATGACAGGGCGAGGATGTTTGTGTGACGAGAATTCGAACCCGCGACTCTCAAATTACGAGTCGAACGCCTTAACCCACCTGGCCAGGTGGATAAATGAGTAAGGTAATTAATAATGTGTTGAAAGATGTGGTATCTGTAATCAAACACTGAGTTTTCATAACGTTAACTTCACGATTCGGTTTATTTGAAACCAAAACGCTGTAGAAAATTATCATCATAAAGAGAAATTAACAAATGACACGACAAATAAGTGTAAAAATAGATTTTTTGTTCCAAAGTAAACTAATCATTCTCTGAAAATCCTAGAACTAAATTAGTTGTAGGCCACTGAATGACGCAAGTGGAAATCAATTTTCAATAGCTGAAGGTAAAATCTTCTTCACTGTATAAATAATCTGAGTTAAAATAAACAGAAATAGAGGCAATACTTTGTTCTCTTCATTTTGTCATGTTAATACCCTTATCGACATGAAATCATTTTTAAATGTATGAGTAGTTTTGATGATGCATTCTACGAGTTTCGATACTTTTACATTTTTTTGTTTTTTTAGTCTGGTTAATGTCTTATCATGGCTAATGACTATATTTCAAAATGTATCTCATCTTCAACGATAAATTGCTCCCCAGTGGCTCAGCGCTATGTCTGTGGACTTACAATACTAAAAACCGTGTTTCGATACCCGTGGTAGGCAGCTCATAGATAGCCTATTGTGTAGCTTTTGCTTAATTCAAAACAACATCACCAATAAATTTTAATATTAAGCTTGAGTGATGTACTATTTTCCCTCTGGCGGTTCAGCGACTAACTTAACAACTTATAAGAATAAAATTTGGTGTTCGGTCTTTACGATTGGCACACCTCATTCTGTCATGTCTTCAGCCTTAACCACGGAAACTCTCTTTTTCATTATTTATCGATCTACATTATAAAACTGAATAAAGCTATAAAGAAAATCATAACACACAGGTAATATTCAATAATTTATTAGAAGATTTTGTCTGTTTTTTTTTTTTTTTACATTATCGGGTACGTTTATTACTAAGAAATTAAACTGCTTAGTTTGTTTTTAATTAAGCAAAAAGATACACGACGGACTATCTGTACTCTTCCTACCAGGCTATCGAAACCACGTTTCTAGCGTTGTAAGTCCGCAAACATATCACTGTGCCACAAGGTGACTAAACTACTTCGACTCATGACACTCAAAAGTCCCTGAACGATTGGCAACGAACGACACATTAACACTGAGTTCAGCTTTACTTAGTGTGAATGGTTGCACAAACGAGCTTAGAATGTGAATTAAAATATTGGATAATTATGTCTCACAATTCTCTGTTATGATAATTATGTCTCACAATTCTCTGTTATGATAATTCCTATATCTTCACTCTAATTGATTATATTTAAACAAATTGAGAATTTTTTACGAAAAATAAGACAAAATAACCAGTCAAAACCTCGTAAAATTGAATTGATGTCAGATGTTTACTCACATATAAGTATGAACAGTGGAGTCAGTAATCTCTCTAAATCGGTGTCATATGTAGGTAGAGGTTAGAGTGGGCTCAGCCTCAAGGTCCATGATCTTAACTGGGGCCCATTGATAATTTTATTCTATATAAAATTACATGGGATGGAGGGCCCACAAAAATTATTAGCCTATGGGTCCACACAACCTTAAATCCACGACTGATCTAAATAACAAGCAGTTTCTGTCTTAGCGTCACGCTGTTATCAGCGCTATTTGTGGAGAGCTCGAAAACTAATAGGAATAGTTAATTTGTCAGAGGTAGCAAGAAGAATGTCAATTAAAATTCAAGGCAAATTTTAATTTTGAAATATATTTAAACTTTTATCAGTTAAAACTTTATTAAATAAAGTTACTTACAATTCATATCATCTTACATTCGTTATATTCAAATCATGAAATCCATCCGTCTCTCTTCACTAAAACTGACCCGTTATTGTTACGTTCTGAAATATAGTGTACGATTTCTTTTTCGTATAGTTTTCGTTAAATATTTAGAAATGTAATCAGTAAGTGAGATTTGAATCCATTTGCTTTGCTGAGATTAATTCTTAAATTAGAAAATAATGTTTACTCTTGTAAAACCATTAAATTATATGTGTGTTTGAAATAGATCGTCCAAATGAATTAAATTAAATTTGAAACATATTTAGAAACGAATAATTATATTAATGAAAATGTACCATTAATTGTAGCACCTAAATAAAATTGACAGTTTTTCATTTCTACACATAAGTAATTTTAAACCACTTACCCTTATGAAAGTTGAAAGGCTGTATTTAAAACGTTTTAAGTTGTGAACAAATATTGATCAATAAATATTCAATTAGAAGAAGATAGCTCTCGTGTTACTTTGCGCGAGATTCAAAAAACAAAGAAACAAACCTAACGAGAAAGATGCATGATTTTCGTATTATTGAAGTCTAAACTAAATACAAATGGAATAATACAGCAGTATAAGTAAAGAGAGAAGCATCGATAGGTACTTAAAAGGTTCAGGGATTGGAATTATAGGCGCGGGAATTTCTGGAGTTTTAGTATGATATCGATCATAGTTTTCTATTTTGTAATTTTTTTTACGACATCAATAAGTGTGTCGGAACACTGTCACATAGAATCGGAACACGAACCTAGTCTGCCATTGCCTGGTGACGCCTCTGAATAACGAACGACTTTCAAAAAAGAAAACTGAAAAAAAATATCCTATTTATAAATGATATAATTTTTCATACCACAAATAAATATAACTATTTAACTTCAATTCAAAATTGAAAAGTTTGTTTTTAACTATGTGTGTTTTTACATCAATCACATTTTTAGAAATATATATAAAAATAATATTGATATAAGCTTTGAAACCGGCGCGGCATGGCCAAGCGTGTTAAGGCGTGCGACCTCGTAATCTGAGGGTCGCGGGTTCGCATCCCCATCGCGCCAAACATGCTCGCTCTTTCAGCCGTGGGGGCGTTATAATGTTACGGTCAATTCCACTATTCGTTAGTAAAAAAGTAGACCAAGAGTTGGCGGTGGGTGGTAATGATTAGCTGCCTTCCCTCTAGTCTTACACTGCTAAATTAGGGACGGCTAGCACAGATAGCCCTCGAGTAGGTTTGTGCGAAATTCAAAAACAAACGAGCTTTGAAACCTTTGAATTATGACCTCAGCTAATCATTTACATAATGAATTAACGTCATTTTAACTTTATTTAACTTATTTAAGCTAATTTATAATTATATGATGGACATTTATTAATCCAAGATACCATATTATCATGTGGTTCTTTTATATAAAAAAATATATCAAGAATTTTATCACATTTTATCGCAAGGTTACACAGCTAACAAATATCATACCATCATTGTAAACATAAAACAGTACTCTAACAAGTATGAAGTTAAACATTGTTGTTACTTGTTAATACAATAATACTGTATTAAATGAAACGACTGTCTACTTTTATTCTTATTTATTCTGTACTAATTTTCAAACCTTTTTAGATAAAGTTATAACAATAGAAGGTTTTACTTTACAATATAAATTGATATTATTTTAATTTTATATAAGAATGTTTACCTAATAAAGCAGTTATTATTAACTGTTTCCAAATCTAAAAACGCAAAAATATTTTAGAATCGAAATTTTGTCATTTAATGAAATATAGTATAATCAGTGAAGAAAAACTAAAAAATTCATATTTTCATTCTGCACAGCTGCAAAGAGTCTTTACTTGTAAACAAATCAATTGACTTGTAGGAATATATTTTTAAATCTTTCTGCTCGATCCTAAGAGCAATTTTACTTTTGATAAGTACTTATCATCTCTTGGAAATGCGTCGTAAATATCTCGCTTTTAAAACATTTTCCTTTGTTTTTGTACAGGTCTTTGATGCCACCATATTTACCACATCAAGAGATTTTATTACAAACAAATGAAACACACCCATAGCTATAAAGAAAGTTTAGACATGATTGGATAAAACACAAATTATAGTATTGAATATATAGCTTTTTTATACTATGTGTTCTATTCCTATTGTTTATGAATTGCGAAAGTACAAGGTGGTCCAACGAGAGATAACCAACTGCAGGAGAGTAGCTAAAGTAAAAAGAAAAATGAAGTAGGTCTCACTAGTTGCAAAAGCGTTTGCAACATAAACATTAGGGATGGTTTCTATTTCGTTTGTTTTGAAGTTCGTACAAAATTATACAAGGACTTTCTGCGTTAACTGTCTCTAATTTAGCAGTGAAAGACTAGAAGGAAGGCAACTAGTTATTACCAACACCGCCAACTCTTGGGCTACTCCTTTACCAACGAATAATGGAATTGACCGTCACCTTATGGTGCCCCCATGTTTGAAAAATATGTTTGGTTGGACGGGAAATGGAAATTAAAACTCTCAGATTACGTGTCAAGCGCCCCAACCATCCAGAGAAATGATTTTAGTGTACAGCAGAATTGTCGTTAAGCGCTGGCACACGGGGCTCATGTTCTGAATCACTAGTTACTGTCTTGTAAATGCAGAATAGAAAATCACGATCGACCTCATACTGGAACATCGAAAATTCCCGCACTTATGAGCCCAAATCCTGAATCTTTTTAAAAAGCACCTAGCGTCACTTCTGGTATATATCAGGATAATAATTTTGCTTCGTATATGACTTTCTTGTCTTTTTCTTTTGTTTTCAGTTAAACTTACAGTAACATTACTCATACTGTAGTAAGTAGCATGTCTTAGTTGTTATTAATTACATGAAGCTTTAGAACAGTATTCCACGTGATAACGTGATTTGGAGTACTTGGAAAAAATTACGTTGGCCAAGAAGGTAAAGTGAAACCACTTGGTTCCATAGTTGTATTGAGTATAGTGAAAACAAACTTTACCGTTTTGTCTCCCGTTACTCTGGCCATATGAAATAACAGTCGAGTGGATGCTTGTAAAGTTTGTGAACATACAATAAACCGACTTAAGGGAACAATTATGATGGTAGTATTGTACAATTGAGCAACAATAGCTGATTATTCTCTTCGGCCCAGTATGGCCAGGTTGGTTAAGGCGTTGACACGTAATCTGAGGGTCGCGGGTTCGAATCCCCGTCACACCACACATGCTCGCTCTTTCAGCAGTAAAACCGTTATAATGTGACGGTCAATCCCAGTACTCGTTGGTAAAAGAGTAGCCCAAGAGTTGGCGATTGGTGGTGATAACTAGCTGTCTTTCCTCTAGTCTTACACTGCTAAATTAGAGACGGCTAGTGCAGATAGCCCTCGTGCAGCTTTGCGCGAAGTTCACAACAAATGAACCATCTCCAGATACATGAAAACTTATAGTTGATATCTGGCAGCTAAAGCAATAGGTTGCTTACCTAAACTGAGCTCCCAGAAAGTGAAAGAGATCTTTGGAAAGCTATTAGCCAAATATTGAAGATACGTGCAAGACTTCCTTTCTCACGTATTCTCTTTTTAAATTCACCATCCTACATATCAACATTCAAAGTTCTATTGCTTTTAAGAAACACAAGATCGAAAACAAATTAAAGAACTTAACCAAGAATTTGTAATAATAAGCGAAACACTATTGTATAAAATAACAGACTTAAAATATACGGCTATTCAATCATAAGAAAACAGAATCAATAACCAGGGTACTAACAGAAGGTTCGTTGTTTTTTTTTCAATTTCGCGCAAAGCTACACGAAGGCTATCTGCGCTAGCCGTCCCTAATTTAGCAGTGTAAAACTAGAGGGAAAGCAGCTAGTCATCACCACTTACCGCCAATTCATGGGTTACTCTTTTACCGACGAATAGTGGGATTTACCGTAACGTTATAACGCCCCCACGGCTGAAAGAGCGAGCATGTTTGGTGTGACGGGGATTCGAACCCGCGAATTTCGAGTCGAGTACCTCAACCACCTGGCCATGCCGGCCCTACTAACGGAGGAATAGCCCTATTATATAAATCAAACTTGTCTGTAACACAAATTAACAGCAATAATGAATGTATAAGAGTTGATGTTCTTCTAAACAACCAAACGAATGTTACTGTAGCAGGTTTGTATTGTTCTCCAACAAATAAAATAGATATAGATTTATTTAACATCTTTTCCCACAATCAAAATTCTATCTAAACAGTAAACACAAAAACTTCAGATGTAAAATAACAAATGTAAATGGAATAAAATTAATATAATTTATCGATAACACCAATAGCCCTATTAAATAATGCCACAGCAACGTATCCTTCGTAAGCTGAAAACAACAGTGACATACATGATTTCTGCTTAAACGTATACAATATGAGTCAGAAACTAGTAAAATTTAATGCGGGGAAAACTCTTGACAACAATTATTTACCAATCCGGTGCGTATTCGATGTCACCCCCCATAAAAATATAACTTACCGAAAATAAAAATTTAATTTCAAAAGAAAGCAAATTGGCAAGATTATCAAAAGGTACTAGCCAATCTACTGCCTATCAATATAAGTCAAACAGCCCGCGAACTAATCTGAAATAGATAAGTATTGTCCGATAGTCACAGAGTGTGTTCAAAAACCACCAAACAAATGATATCACTGCATCAACACAAAATAACAAACAACGCACGGAAACCACACCCCCAGCTAATAACTCTTATTGAAAAACGAAGACAATATATAAAAAGAAGAGACCAAACAATGAAAACAAACACTTACACATACAAATACAACAAGAAAAAAATAGGAACAGAAATTAAACTCTTAAAACAAGAAAAATAGGAAACTTTCTATCACATATAAACTCAGAGAAAGCCCAAACGTTCAAACAACATTTAAAAAACACCTTCAATACACATCATGAACCAGACATGAACACACGTTTTTATAATAAAGTAAACACCTACATAACAAATAATATGGAATTACTTAAACATCACTTCGCGGTTAACACAAACATTAACATAATAATCAGTGATGTCGAGAAAACCCACTTGTAGAGAAAATATATATGTAAAAACGGTTAGTTTGGTTTGAGAAAATGTTTCACGTAGAGGATTGAACAACATCAGGTTCACAAAGAAAGAAAGAGGTAAGTGACAGGAAGCTGACCACATGTTTGAAAGGGTTTGTGTAACTGAATGTCGGAATGAAGAGGGCTTGCTTAGATGTTTGAATATATAATTTTATATTATTTATTTTATTATTATTATTATATTATTTTTAATATAGGTGTAAAGGTGTTTCTTTGTATTGGTTTATTTTGGGCTTGAGTTGTTGTATAAGTAAGGCTCCTTTAATTTTGCGTTTATGTTTGTTTCTTTATTTAGTATTTGAGTGTTTTCTATGGTTTTATTGTGTTTATTTGACTTGCAGTGTTGGAAAACGTGTGAAGGTGACTTTTTATATTTTTTGAATCTGGTTTCCATTTTTCTACTTGTTTCTCCAATATAGAAGTCATCACATTGTATTTTATAAATAATGGTGGTGTGGTGTTTGTAGTTTTTACAGTGTAGTTTTTACACAGTATAGACCTCAGTTTTGTGCCTGATTTTTGAATAAATTTGGTATTAACTGGAATGTCATATTTTGTTACCAGTTTTTGCCAAATGTTGATTATTTTTTTGCTGATGTCGGGAATATATGATATGCAGCAGTATATGGTTTCGTGATTTTTTGATTCGTGAGATATATTTACTTTTGTTGGTTTATTTTGCTTTGTGTCTACGTATGTTTCAACTTGTGTCATAAAAATATTGGCTAGAACTGGTGATACTGGATTGTCCATACTTAGGCCATTTGTTTGTATATAGTTGTGATTGTTGACATGAAGTTTGTCTTCATAGTGGTGAATTCTATGAGGGTTGCTAATTGGTTGTTGGGAATGCCTATAGATGGGTTAGTGTCTCGGATATAGAGTTCTAAGGCTATCTTGCAGGCTTCAGCGATTGGAACTTCTGTAAAGAGGGATATAACATCGAAACTGGCCCTTAAGGCTTTATGATTAAGTTGATAAGATTAGACTTGAAATTAAAAGAGTCTTTGAATGAGCTGGCTGATGTTACATATTTGGAGAATGCCCATACTATGTATTTACCAAGATTGTAATTAAATGATTCATTTGTGGACATTATTGGTCGTAATGGGCAATCTGGTTTATGAGTTTTGGGGATGCCGTATATTTGTGGTGTGCGTGAGTCGGTTTTGCGAAGCTAGGAATAAAGTGTTTGTGAAATTGTGTTGGCTTTTTTCATTTTTAGTAGTATTTTGTTTAATTGCATTTCGTGTGTCTTTGTTAGATTTGAGTGTATTGGTTGAAATTTGTTAGTGGCTGATAGGATGTTCTTCATTTTTTGGATGTATTCATTCGTGTTCATTATGACTGTAGCGTTTCCTTTATCTGCTTTCAGAACTTTTATGTTTTTGTCTTGTTTTAGGTTTTTAATGAAATTAATGTCTCTTTTTGTAAGATTGTTTTTAGCTTTCTGTTTTGTGAAATTACGTTGATGGTTTTGTGAGAAAATTCTTTGAAAAAATCGTTTAAGATGTTTTTAGGTGTTTCTGGAAAATATAAATTTTTAATTTTCCTGGGAAGTTTGGCTGTTGGATGTCAATAAAATTGTCTAAGTTGTCTTCTTTCTGTTGGTTGTTTTCGGTTGTTTTCTTGTTTTTGTTCTCTGAAATTATTTGAATACCAAAGAACAATCTTCAACTTATTCCTAAATTCAGGATATATCCCTGTTTCTTAGAAGGTATTAATGTTCCATAAAGTAAGAAAGCCAGCCAATAAACCAAATAGTTACTGTTCAGTCAGCCTGACCAGTTGTATAGGCATAATTCTGGAGATAACATCAAAATTACCCAAAGCACAAAATGGATTAAGAAAATTCAGGCAAACAACTGATCACTTAGTTAGACTACATGAATCCATAGGAGATTGTTTTAATAAAAAACAAACGCACCATCACATGTATTCCCGATATCGAAAAGCTTTTGACACTGTATGGCAAAACAGCTTCCAGTTCCGAATGGCAGAAATAGAGCTACCGGAATTATTTGCTGGCCCTCAAAGTTATTCAAAAACAGAAACTGTAGAATAAACGTTGAGGAAACCTTCTCAGAGCTATTTACTCTACAGCCAGGTGTCCTTGGGAAGTAGTGGGAGTTAACAACGTGCCTCTGAAAGATCCAAATCACGGATACTCCTCGATGACGTAGCAGTCTGGAAAGATGCATCTTACTCCCCCATAGCAACTGAAAATTTACAACCCCAACTGAATAGAATATTGTCAAAAGTATGGAATTAAAGTTAACACATTAAAAATCGCGTAAGGCGCGCGACTCGTAATCCGAAGGTCGCGGGTCGCGCCCGAGTCGCGCTAAACATGCTCGCCCTCCCAGCCGTGGGGGCGTATAATGTTACGGTCAATCCCACTATTCGTTGGTAAAAGAGTAGCCCAAGAGTTGGAGGTGGGTGGTGATGACTAGCTGCCTTCCCTCTAGTCTTACAATACTAAATTAGGGACGGCTAGCACAGATAGCCCTCGAGTAGCTTTGTGCGAAATTCCAAAAAAACAAAACAAAAAAACCCATCAAAAATCAATTGGTAGTTTTCACAAAATCAAACATAAAAAACAAACACCAAAGATATGTATGAAAGGAACACTCCTTCAGACTACTACATCCGCTAACTGTTTAGGATTAGCTAAAGGTTCGTAACTTATATGGATAACACATTTAAACAAATTCCAAAGACCAAATTCCCACACGGAGAGGGAGACGATAAAAGTCTTTAGTGAGCTCGAAATTTCGTATTTTTCTAGACTCAAGCATAGTTACTAAGCTTAATGAATTATAATGGAATTATATGGTATTGACAAAGTAAGTTATGATATTGGGTTATTTCAAAATCTGTATAAAAAAACCTAAAAAAATATTTCATTTAATTTCCTTCAGTCCAAAATTTGACAAAGCTTAGTAACCTACGGCAAGAAATAAACGAGTTCAAGGTTCGTAACTATAAAAAATAATTATTTTCTAAAATTATTTACTTATTGTTCTATGTTTTAAGAAAAATAACTGAAATTGAGGAAATATTTTAAAATAGTAACAGTATATTTATACACATAATGTATTAAAACTGAAATGTGGCTGTATTTTACAACATACTAGACCATTAAAGCACAACAAAGACAGGTCACATTGTAAAGGCCAGTCTTATATTCTTGGACACGGTAACACGAGTGACGTGCACCACATCATTGCAACTTCTATAATGTTAGCCAGGTACTTTTGAATATATACACACACACATGTATATGTATAATGTTATAAAACTTAAGCTATTTAGACTAAACATTTGCGTTTTGGTATCATAATCTGTAGTCATTTTAACATGATAAAACATTAATTTATATTTATTTCCTAATTTATATGATGGTTATGAGGTCGGTCAAATTGAGGGTTCCATTAAAGAATTAGAGTAAATAAAATATAAAGTTTTACTGAAAATAAACATTTGAAATGTATTTAAGAGGTTTTAGAGATTACACAAATAATAATTGAGATTTTTGAAATGAAGAATGTTTCATGACATGAAAAACGTTTCGAATGCAGATTAGTAATGAAAATCTTTAGTAAAAATAATTCATTGAAAAATCTGATTTTTCGTGTACAAAAAACTAAATGTCTACCATACACGTTACATTAAAAGTTATACTATAAATACTTAACTGTGCAAATGTGTATTAATTATATTGATTTTAAGTTCACTCTTTATAAACTGAGTACATTACAAATTTGTTCAAAGTGACATACCTTTTATATTTTCATTTTTCAGTGCTTTATATAATTTTGTGGCTTAATTCGGTTTCATTATGTTTAGCATTATTCAATTTATCACTGGATTTCATGTAACTCTACATCCTTTTTGGGTTCTTATGCTCCTTTAGATTTTATATATATTTTGTTTCAACTTATAATTTTAACCTTATCACGTTTTGAGTTTAACCTGAATTTTAATTTGAAGTGGTTAAACACTGTAATCACGTTGAGTGACACAGTTGACTAATCCGTGTCTTAAATTAATTTCTGTACTTTTTATAGTTTTATAGTTCTCAATTTATGTCTTTAATACTGATCTCATTTTTACTGCATATCTCATTATATCAGTGATTTTATTTGATTCTATGTTCATTTTTAGTTAGAGGTTACTGCAAAATTTAGTCATCCTATATTTTATTCAATCTGTCCATTCTAGTTAATTTCCAAGTAACGTTCCTTATCAAGGCCTATGTTTATATAGCTGTGCTCACCAATAGGACAGCGTTATGTACGGACTTAGAACAGCAAAACTCAGAGTTTGATTCCTCACCGTGGACACAGCAGATAACCCATTTGGCTTTGTTTTAAACAATACGTAGTTGATTTACTTTTGGTGTCTTTCTGTGTGTTTACTAAAGTTTGTTATTTGTTATTCAGTAAATGTTGTGGCACCTTGCACGTTGATTAAAGAGATGATTAACTGAAACCACAACTGTATGAGCTAGTTATTAAATTCAACTGTTTAAAGTCGATTTTAAAGATTTGGATCTAAAAAATATCCAAGACAAATGACATGAAGAGTGTAGCAATGAAAAGAAATTATATTTTGCTTTTTTATGAATAGACTAAAGATAAATCATTGTTGAGATGCATTCAAGTATTTTTTTAATGTTTGTTCTGGTTCTCTGTGAATACAATCACTGATTAGGTAATCTAGGATTATGGAATGCGCATTAGAATTTGGTCCAGCTTATATGTATCATTCTAACGCAATATTTTCTGTCTTTTTGATGCATGGAAGTCTCACACATTTCTTTTAGATCCAACAATCAAAATAGTAATGCTAAAATTTGGGAATGAGCCAATATGGAACCAAAGTTCAGTACATCTTCATAGTTCATGTTTTTTGTAAACAATAAAAATTGTTTTTTCTTCTTTTACAAGTTGTTGAATCTTTCATTGTTTCACCTACTACTGCATACTGAAGAAAATTATTTAAAATTGTAAAGAACATTCTTAACTCATTTTGTCAGTAGGTCCGTAATAAGTGCTAAATATTTATTTTTCTTATTCCATACGTACTATAAAATAGTAGCATATTTACCATTAAGAACTAACACAATGGAAGTAAAGCGTGTAATTATGTAATAAATAACTTGTGGAATTGTTTAATGAAACGCAGAGAGAGAAAAAATCGCAGTTATAATACAACATCCGACACCGAATCAAAAATCATAAGCTGGATCATTATTTAGAAGTACCGGAGAAAGTAAGGCCTAAATTACGTTTGGGATCACTGTTTATCCTGTTTAACTTTAACTTCGCCAACCTTACATGATAACGAAAAATAAAATTAGAAAGTGTGGGTGCTCTAGACTACAACGTCTCACATCTCTACTACCTTTCGCCGTCTGCAGTCAGATGTGGTAAGGTGATTGCTTACAATACAAAAAAGAAATACATAAAAATATAATAAAATGAAAGAGAGTATAGAAATAATAGAATGCATTATATTAATGAGTGAGGTAGCAAAATTGTCCTGGAAGTTAGCACTTCAGTCTCAGTATAATGTTTGGACATAGATACCAATATTATACATACAGCTCCCATCCTCTTATTTCGCATTTGAGAAGGCTAAATAACTTATATTATCTGACTAACGATATGTCTAATCCTTGTTCAAGATAAGTTATTAAAATAGTTACAAATTAGAGGTTAATAGCACTTGGAATACTTACAACTTTATTGCTTTTGCATCGTATTATACCACCACAATTTATAAGAAAAAATAAATTTCAAAACACACTTTTGATTTTCTTATAATTGCATAAACTTTATTTGTGAAATTGTCTTTTTCTTTGGTTATTCCTTGACTTATCAGTTAGTTTTATAACGTTCTTTGTCAGTGAGGTTATGTTTATTGTATTCTATTGAATATTTTGTGTTTTTCCTAGCACTCATTGTGGCAGAACAGGTAAAGAAAACGTTTGGTGAAAACATTCTCTCTCTTACGTATAAGGTCCCCCACTGGTACAGCGGTAAGTCTACAGATTTACAACGCTAAAATCAGGGATTCTAGTCTCCTTGGTGGGCTCAACAGATAGCCCGATGTGACTTTGCTATGCGGAAAAAACACACACACTTACGTATAATACATAGAAAATGACTTATTTCATGTAGTAGAATTGATTGCAATTTCGTTTACTCTTTTTTGGTGTGCACGTGTAACTTACTTTAAGAAAGGTTAAAAGCTTGAATTCTGATCGTTAGTTCAGTTTAGATTTTTTTTCAAAAATAGCAATTTTTGTTTTATAAAAAATTAAGTTTTTATTTTACATTATTTATTAGCATCGTGAACGTATATACATGCATACATACATTATCAGGGTTTACAAGTACGGCTAAGTAGCAATGTGTAGGTCGTTATGCAACAACCCACAGACAGAGATAATCAGACCACAAAAGCATGAAATTATGTTTGCACATAAAAACAACGAAAAAATCACAACAACACAGCACCATGGACTGCCTTTGCTGTGCTCAACACATCTATTGAATCGTAATTTAGCGTTTTACCCCTTCAAATTTACGTCTGAGCCACTGGAATGGGAAGGGGCTTCCTAAGGACGCGATCTAGGGTCGTGCGTTTTAAGAATATACGTATATATGTTGTATGAGCTGAGCCTCTAGAATCACATAGTAATCATTTTCAGATGCGCTGAGTAAATAATACCTAAATTGATGTTCTTTGTAGTTAAGCACAAAACTACACAAAGGGCTATATGTGCTCTGCCTGTAGAAAAATATCTTTCAACCAAATCCCACGTAAAACGGTCAAAACATCGCTAAGTTATTGACCAAATCCCCATAATTATGCTTTTTATGATTGACTGATTGATTAGAATTGAGCACAAAGCTACACAATGGGCTATATGTGTTCTGCCAACCAGAGGTATCGAAATCTGGTTTTTAGAGGTGCGAGTCCGCAGACATACCGCTGTGCCACTGGGGGCGCTTTTTTGTAAGTTCTAACCACTCTACAAAAAAAAACTCAAAATGAGCAATCTAACTTTTTGTGCGTCAGTGTGTTGGGCGCAAAAAATATATATTTGTGCGCATTGTCATTTTGTTTTCTGTAAATATGATTACACAGAAACCCAAAAAATATATTTTGGGGTTGCTTCCCCTTTCACTCCATAAAAAAGAGATAAACCAAAAAATAAAACAAAGGTTTTTAAACGCACTGAACCAAAATATAAACCTATCAAATTTGAAGTCAATCAGCCAGAAAGGAAAGAATGGCAGTCGATTGAAAAGTGTTTTAAAAAAGAAGAAATAATAGAAAAACACCGACTTTCTACAGAGACATAAAAATAATGCAAATGAAAGAATGATGCACACACTCACAAGTAAATGAAGTTGTTTATTTATTTAATGAATTTCGTGCACATCTACTCAAGAGCTATCAACGCGAGCTGTCCTAAAATTTGAAGTGATTCACTAAAGGGAAAGCAGCTAGTCAACAGCACTAACTGTTAATTATGTGGGATATTTATTCACAAACGAATAGTGTAATTGACCGTTATATTGTAAAATCTCTACCGCTTATAGAGCGACCATACTTGGTGACAGGATTCAAACCAGCAGTCTAAAGATTGTGAGGCAATGCCCTAATCACCAGATATTTAAGTTTAAAGCCTAAGCCACCAATGATGATTAAACTGTGTCAGTATTGGCATACGAGATCATATTCTACCACAGAGCTATGACAGAGTGTAAAAGTTTAACTAAAATACGCAGATAACAGTTATCGCAAAACTAACATTCAATACTAACTCTTTTTCTGACTACGTGCCGTGTAGTGATTAGGAGGGGAGGGGGAATATCTAAAGTATCAACAGCAACAAGATACTTTGTTCAAACGTATATATATACCAGAATCAGAGAGAGAAAATTAATTATTTTTTCATTATAAATATAAGATTTGTATGAAATCCTATTCGTTTGTTATTCTTAGTTCTAGCTATCTTTACTTTATACGATTATCTCTAAATTCTTATGTGTGTGTGTGTGTGGATAGAACAAAGTGAATTAAATAAAATACACATCTTAAAGGCGATTTATCAACACTATTTAATAAAAGTACGCACCTATAAGTAAAGACTGTTATGTGGAAGATACACGTTCATGATAAAAATAAATGTTAACATTAGTAACATATGTCGATATCAAGATCATAGAATTTTGAATGTATTAAAAAAACACGTCTTTTTTATTATAAAGGTGGTGTCTCCTGAGTTAGTAAAACATTGTCTTAGCTGTTATACTTGACGCATATAATTTCAAAAATTCGTTAATATAGCGATGGATAAATTATTTGTTGTTTTATCTTTTACAAAAACGCAATTCACATGGAGAAACTACCAGCGAGATGTTACATGCAAAATATATTTTGACTTAATAAAGCAAGTCTTTGCTCTATAGTTATGGATCTCATATTGACACGTTACAGTAGATTATGCTTTTTAAACATTTTGTCAAGAAAATAGAAATTCAGGCTTTTTTTTGAT
Organism: Tachypleus tridentatus; assembly: GCF_004210375.1. Classification (NCBI taxonomy): domain Eukaryota; kingdom Metazoa; phylum Arthropoda; class Merostomata; order Xiphosura; family Limulidae; genus Tachypleus; species Tachypleus tridentatus. Next base: position 23,064,085 of record NC_134832.1, on the reverse strand, counting down.
AAAATCAGTATCTTATTTCTTGTAATAACTAATCTAATTCAAATGATTAAATGTTAAGTGTTATACAGGGTGTTCGGAAAGTCACTGTGCACTTATATATTTATTAACAGACATGTTTAAATATAAAATACAGAAGGTAAATATGAATGACATTATAACAATGTTGAAAGTGACCCCTGTTGGCATCAATACAGGCCTGGATCCTTCTTATTTTGTTTTCAAACACCGCTATCAGTTGCTGGCTTGAAATAGACTGAATAAAATATGATTACAAAACTGCACAGTGAATTTCCAAACACCCTGTATAAAGCCAATGTTAACTTTAGCTATGTGATTCAAATAAAATCCAATAATTTTACTAAATCAACCATGTAATTCCCTTCTTTAGATGTTTTAATAACGAAGTAGATTTTAACACTTATTAAACGTTAAAAATAACTGTTTTGTTGTTGTTGTTTTTAATCACAGAGGTTTTTTATCGGTCGCACATAACACTTATGGAGCTCCCAGTGCTATTGTTCATTTATATCATCATAAATACATAATATGCTAAGATATTATGATAATAATTGGGGTGTGGCACAATGGACCGTGAATCCTAGGGATCAGTGTTCGTACCTATTGCCCCCAAAACACGTTCACTTTGAGTTGTTTGTACACTATAAAAGTGTCTAATATTACTATTCAATCAAATAAGAATAGCCTAGAATTAGGCATTTGGTGATATTGGCTACCTGCCTTTCATTTAATCCAGTGGCACACAGTCCAGATTGAAAATCATTGTTCTGGTCTGTAAGTTCAAAATGAGGGACTGACATGTGCAGATAAGCCTTGTATAGTTTTATAAACCTTCTAAACAACCTAAAATACTGCATTATAGTATGGCCTAATACAGTATTACTGAACAACTCGTGATCTCTTATTTCAGCGAAAATAAATATATGTTCTGTTCCACATAATATTATATTGTAGTATCGTTAGTTAATGCTTCAACACTAAGTTACTTGTCTACAAGACAGCACATATTACTTTTATTACATAGTTTTTAATGAAGTACTAATTGTCACAGTCCTTGAGATTTGTTTTTTTTTTTATAAGTAACGAATATCTTCATTGAGAAGGGATAAATATTAAGAAGAAAATCTTGAGTGCAAGTGAAGAAGCGTATATAATAATAAGTCAACCACATTATATCTGCTATATTCAATAGCGACGAGACTTGTCGTTTAATACCAGAATTCTTCAGGCCGGTTGGGGTATGATGGAAAAAGTAGTTTTTGAAAACCTATTTACACTAACAAACCGCTTGACAACAGCTGTTACAATGTGAACTGTATTAAGTTGATGAAGTGTAATTTTTCATCAGTATTATTTATGTAACAATGCATCAGAATTGGGGTGAAGATTTATTACCACTAGGTTATTTATTTAATACAATATACTGTTAATTAATGTCATTGTTTAAAAGATATTCCTAATGAGGTAGCGACGCAGGGTTCAATCTCTAATCTCGATTCAGTATTTTATTTAAGGCCAGAATAATTACTCGTGATTTATTACACAATCGGTTACTTTATGATTTATTTCAAGATAACCTGCTAACTGTCTTTCATATTAAAATATGGCAAGCCATGTCTTATGCAATATTTTGAGTCACAGACACAACATCAGTGACTTTTTTAATGTTTCATCTGTCTTATAATACGCATCAAATTGCTATAACACATAAAAACATAAAGAAAGTAATTTAATAAGAGGTACATCTGTTAATAACTGTTTAACCCTGCATTACTTATATATGAATAGTGAACAACGTTTAAATAGTTTGGTTAAGAACTTAAAGCGTACATTTATTATAGGCCTAGCGCGTTAAGGCGCGCGCTTCGTAATCTGAGGGTCGCGGGTTCGCGCCCGAGTCGCGCCAAACATGCTCGTCCTCCCAGCCGTGGAGACGTTAAAATGTGACGGTCAATCCCACTATTCGTTGTTTAAAGAGTAGCCCAAGAGTTGGCGGTGGGTGGTGATGACTAGCTGCCTTCCCTCTAGTCTTACACTGCTAAATTAGGGACGGCTAGCACAGATAGCCCTCGAGTAGCTTTGTGCGAAATTCCAAAACAAACAAACAAAACATTTATTATATTATATATTCTAATAATTATATTGTTGCGTTGAAGAATAATATTAATTTTATGAGTTGGCTTTAACAGTTAAGCTTTCGTATAAAGTAAAGAATTTTGGTACAACAGTTAAAAAACTTATTAAACCCATTTTGTGTTTTTGTGGTGGTAATTAAGCTGTTGAAATATACAACGTGTTTAAATACAATATTGGCTTATATAGCAAAACAATAATGTATTAATGCCCTTATCACATCTAAGACGTGACAGGAAAAGTCTGTAATTGCTCCAGCAGACATTTTTTGTAACTTAAATTGTTTGCTTGAAGTTAAATACATAGTTACACGATAGGCTATCTGTGCTTTGCCCACCACGAGTGTTGAAAATCGGTTTATAGTGTTGTAAGTCCACAGACATGCCACTAGGGAGATTTTTTTAATTAAAAAAGCTCATATTGCATAAAGTAAGCCCTCTACTGGCATGTCTGCGGACTTATACGGTTATAAACGCGTTTCGATACCCATGGTGTGGAGAGCACAGATAGTTCTTTGTGTAGCAACAAACGAACAATGAGTACAGTCAATTGACGTAATACAGACAAATTTGACAATACGTTGGAATAACATGATGGCAATGTAAAAAATAAAAACACGCCCATTTTGTCCGTATTTAAAGAGAATCTTTTGTTTTTCATTGGTAAATATATATTATGTATGTGTGAGAGAGTGTGTGTAGCATAACAGTAAAGTTTTCCAAATATTTGTTATCATGTTAATACACCTCAATGAAATCACATATTTAATGAAATATTTAGACGAGCATGGAAATTACATTATTTTGGTCATAATTAGTAAAGACTGAAAGGAAAAAGAACTTCATTGAAGCTCAAGAAAAATAATCAGAAAACGACAGTGTTGAATAGGCACTAAAAAGTCAAGCAGAGGTGTGATTTAAATGTTCCTTTTGTACTGCAGGCGGCGTTTCAAGTTGACGGAAGGGAAGACGAAGTCATTGGTTGGAGAGTTCGGAACATTGCAGCGTTCCTCGTTGAATTACTTATCACTTACTGGTTTGTGAATTGTATTACCTCAAATGTTAATTTCAGATGTTTCATGTAAAATATATTTATATCTTATACATAAATATCAAATTTTACCATATTAACGAGTCTGTGTGGTACATTAGGTTTGCGATGTGTTCTACGGTATAGTGCAAAAAGCTTTCCTTTGTTTGGTAGTCACGTTTTGTAGCACTAGTCGAAGCTTAGAAAAAGTAGCATTGCTTGGTACCGTGTGTATTGAGATTTCTCCAGTCTTTCGTCTAATTTTTATTTGGGATATATCTTTTTTCAATGTTGATAGCGAACCAGTTTTAACGAATAGAACGTTAAATATTATTATGTTAGTTTTGTCTATAGATCGCAGTGAAATGACATGTTTAATATAGCAGCCTGCGTTTTGTATATATAGGCCTAACCCAAAGGAATGTCAGGTGATCGCACCCGAGCAGGGCCTTCAGCCTCGGGAGCAAGTACAAGCACCAGCCGTGGACGTAGCTCTGGTTCTTCGTCTAACCAAAATCGTGAAAAGGAACCTAAACTTAATCCTAAAATGTCAAAAGCTCTCGGTACTAGTGCCAAAAGGTAAAATAACAACACAGCTATAAGTTTTTTATTTGTTTTATTACAAAAATTTGCGTTACGTCACTGTTTAAAAATAAGAAAGACCTTTTATATTATAACTCATTAGTTTAGTATTAAATTATCCAAGTTAATTATTCCGTGTGTATTGCATTATTTTTTCATGGGCTTAGCTATAGCTGAAGTGTATGAATTGTCACTAGATATTGCACAGGCTATCATTTTTGTTATTATTCATAATTTAACTTAATATCACAACTGATGTAAGACTAAATTAAACTTAATTTTTTTAACTCAAACGTTCTGTTATTTATAAATGTTTTCATATGAAAATTTAATTACGATTCAAAATCACATTTTAATTGTAGGGATGTTACTGTAACTGAAGATTTAAGTTAACTTCAAGATGAATGTTATTCTTTTAAAGTGCTTTAAATCTGTTATTCATTTTATGAACCATAGATCGTGTGTATATTGTAATATGCATTTAACTAAGAACACTTTAGGGAAACCTTTATTAAAATTGAAATTTGATATTGAAAAAAAAAAATTCAAATGTTGCCTTTGAAGTTTTATTTTAATTAGTTCTCTCTTATTTACTCAGTAAATAAAGTGAAATAAAATTGTTAAAGATTAGTCATATAGGTTATTTGAAGAAGTAGTACTATAGCTTGCTAGACTGCATTAGTTTCAAATCTACAAAATGTGTTAAGTAGAAATGTGTTTTAGTTACTTAACTGCTGTATGTCAGTTGTATTAAAAATTATAAGTACAGCCAGTATACAAAACAAGCCATCACTAATAGATTATTTTGCATAAATGTAGAAAAGTGTTTTTATAATTTAATTATATAACAATGTCTTGTAAATTTATCCATGTGAACAAATCTTTCATTTTTGTGGTTTACTTTTGTATACTAGAATTCAAAAGGAATTAGCAGAAATAACTTTGGACCCACCCCCTAACTGCAGGTAAAGCATTTTTCTTTCTAATAACTATTTATTGGTTGTTATGCACTTGTTCTACATACCCATGATAATACAACCAAAATAAGTTATAAAAACTGATCTGTTATCGAATGAGAAATATGGACCAAAAATTATTTTCAACCATGATTTTCAGTGTGCTTTCATAATTTTTATGGATATTTGTAAGTTATCTTTTAATAATCATTTAGAAGTTTGAATTAACATTTCCCATTGGAAAACGTTTTCCCAAACTTAATTTTGAAAATATTTGATACGAAATGGGAATAAACATAGTAATTTTGTATGTTATCATGTTTGTGAAAATCTTAAGGCAGTTAATAATCTCTTACAACTGTTGTAGCATACACAGTTTTTATGGTAAAAACATACTTGTAATGCATCTTATTAATCCTTCTATATGTAGTGCATTTCTTGTTCTAATATTGAAAACCTAAGAGCAGTTTTAAGTAAGATTTCTATTGTGAAAAATCGTCAGTAACTTTAAGATTAAAAATATATATTTTTATACACATAAATAATATTGTGTTTCGCTAATTCTTCAAACATTTAAAGCTTTAAATTTTTATAAACAGATATTACATACCACAGGTTTACATTTGTGAACTATTTTAAAAAAGATAAGATTTACTCACGCACATGACTATATATTTCAATCATTCAAAAATATTAAAAGTTTAATATTTAAACAATTGTTTTAGTATGAATTATTAAGTTGAGTTAATCAGCTAAATTACATATGTCTAAACATGTTATGTAAAAATTAAAATACTTTGAAGATTTTTCCACCCACCTGTACTTCTTGAACCACATTTTTACTTTGCAGAAAAAAAACACTTTTATCATTAGTTTAAAATCTTTGAGTTTTAAAAGTACAAATGTTTGCTACTCAGTGATGTTGAGAAAACCCACTTGTAGAGAAATATATATGCAAAAACAACTCGTTTGGGTTGAGAAAATATTTTACATAGAAGAGCGAACAACGTTTCGACCTTCGGTCATCGTCAGGTTCACTGACGTTGTTCGCTCTTCTATGTAAAATATTTTCTCAACCCAAACGAGCCGTTTTTGCATATATACAAATGTTTGCTACTTATATTATGTTATAAATTTTTAATTCTAGATATCTTAAATTTTATTATTTGTGCTTACAGAAACAATGTCAAATAAGTATTTTTAAGAAAAAGTTAACATTAAATTAGGTACATTTAGAGTAAATAACATTAAAAAACAGACTTTGTTGGCCAAGAAAGAAAAAACTAAAAGTGAAATATTTTGATCCCTTTGATTTTAATTCCTATCACTGTTTTGTTTTTGTTGTTTTAAGAATATTGTTAAGGCATTTTAACTCTACAAAGATGTTTATTTTTATAAAACCTTTCAAAAGATAATGTATTAAAACATTAAATGCACATTTGAAGCAGTAAATATAAATAAAAGCAGTTTACTATAAATGTAGTAAAAGTATACAGTAATTTAGATACTAATATTAAGGAACAGTGTGAAAGTGATTTTTCTGCTTTTACTTGTTAGGTGGAGAAAAGTAAAGTTTCTAGGACTTCTTCCTTTGTAATTTCTTTTAAAATAGATACTGTTTTCTCTATTTAAAATACAAGTTAATGTAGTATATTTTTACATTATAGATTCATTAAGTATTTTGTTTTGTCACAAAATATATCTAATCTGTAATAAAATTGTTTCAAAGTTAGAACATTTTAAACAATATTAGCTGTAATTCTATTCTGCATATTTACTATTACTGTCAGTGGGCCGTTCATAAATTGTTCTTCTCTTTTCATTAATTTCTGTGCACCCACTAGAACAGCGGTATGTCTACGGATTTACAACGCAAAAAACAGGGGTTCGATTCTTCTCGGTGGGCTCAGCAGATGGCCCGATATGGCTTTGCTATAAAAAAACACACACAAAAACACACTCATTAATTTTTAATAACGAAATAGTAAACTGGTTCTGCTACATATCGTTCTGTTCAGGCAGTACACTTGGGTAAGATATCAGGAAGTTGATTAGTATAGTGGTTTCAGTTTATGAAGGATTAATGTTTAAATATGTATAGGGTGCCATTAATAATACTGTGGTTCTCGTACAGTGTTAGCTCTGATAATAATCGATGATCATTTTATTTTTAGGCCTAACAAAAAAAATGTCTAACGCTAGACATTATATTATGTCGAAACGTAGTTTTTGTGTTGCGTGTATAATTACGTGTTTGAGTCTTTGTGTTTCTTCTTTAAGTTCCACTAATTTCAGGAGATATATAGTGCCACACATTCTGTACAACATACTCTTTTCTATAAAACAGCGTACTAAAATCAGATACGGTCTTCTTAAAACAGCTCATACGACCTGGTACACGTTCTTGTGGTTGTGGCACCACATAAGCTTTCATTTGCTAAGCAATTTTTTATAGTAACAGCCGCGGCTGTACCCGGAGAATATTGTTTATGTATTCAAAAACTCATTACTGATAACGACGCTGGTAACTTGACCTAAAAAAAAGAATAGCTTACTTCTTTGAAAGTTCTTCTGATTAAAAAGATGTTAATTCAAGTTAAATAATTAAATAAAACAAAGTTAATAATAAACAACTTGATTTTGATGTGCAATGATACAAGTGAAATTGATAAAAGTTATAGCTCACCAATTTAATGCTGGTGTCGTTCAAGTAATCCATGATATGATTAGCATCTCGACCACTACTATGTTGGTTGTATGTCAACTCACCTGGTAAGCCCTGGTATCAGGCAGAAGGCCTTGATGACATTGGATATAGCGGATATAATATGATTGACGTATTATTTAGCTCTTGCGTTCCCATAATTAGTGATACTGTTTTCTTTCGGGGTTTTTTTTTCTGTGTTTTAATATAAACAAAAACAATTTTGATTACATTCCAAAAGCCAACACGTTTTTATTTTTTGTGTATTCTGTAATTGCACAACTTAGGTGTATTTAGAATGTGAGCTGAGGTTACTTAATAGTGACAGTGTTGTAATGTTTTGAACAGTGATTTTTCAAACTTTTTGTAAAGTGTTTGTATTCGCAAAGTTATTGAAAATTACTATCCTTAAATGGTTAGGATCGTTGTCCACGTTAGACTCTGGAAATGACGTCAGTGCTGCTGATGCTTCCGCTGTGTTGGTGTTCTCTGAGAAAAGGAAGTGAGATGTAAAATAATTTTTGTCCATTGTCGTTGTTCACTGGAACATGTATTCTGTTTCCGTCACCTGTCTTAATGTCCCATACATAATCTTTGGTCTTACTTTACCTTTGCTCGCATTCATAGTAATAGCTTTTTATTTCGTAGTTATTTTTATGGCTTATTACAGAAATCTACCAATAAGAATCGAAAGTAATGAGCGTGTTGCTGTGATGTCCCAGTATGTTTTATGTACAAAAGACACTAAAGCATTACAACTACGAGGATTGTCTAGTAGTACCTCAGTTAACTGCCTCGTTTTAACTTTTGTTTTAAGTTACAGTGGCATATGACTGATTTCTGTAGGCAGCATTTATTAAAAAGTGGTTGTTCTACTTAGCTTTAATACTGTCTTGTTAACAGATTTTCTGTATGAAGATATTTAAGCCACTTCCAAGCTGATTAGTGACACAATTTTCGAGAAGGAAGTTTAATCAGCCAGTTTCTTTTTAATATTGTTTATTTTATTTTCATCTTGAGATAAAGGTCTAAGGTCAGTGACTTTCTAGTATGGAGTCAACGTGTAACTACTCGTTGGTGAAAGCTTATCGATTATTTTCCAGTTTGACATTGAATCTCTTCAGTGGATATGATTTTTTTTTTTTTTTTGGTAGAAGAGTAATAAGGATAAAACATTAGCATACTTCAAACTCTCACGTACCTTGCTTTATAGTAGCAATTAAGTTAATTAAAGCATTTTATAAAATAAATATATCAGGAGATTTTGTTTGAGCAGTAAATACAGTTTGTTAGTAGAGTGTCAATATTATAAGCGTAAACATTACGTCTCTGTTGCCGCTTTTCAGAAATTGTTTTTCGTAGTAACATAACTTCAAACGAATTTTTATTTGTAAATATTTTTGTTTGTATGCAGGAATAATGTGTAAAACATACAGTATTTTGCAGGTGTAGCATAAATAAATGCCTAGAGCATGATGTCATAAGTTGACGGAATACGACTTTAAGATTGCTTATTTACTTACCGTACTTATTTTCTTCCTTTAGATTCAGTCACTAAGAATGTAAGTATATTAACGTAGTGTGATAAAAACAGTCATTTACATATTAGTTTGGTTGGCTAAAGTTCCTAATAAAATCCAAGTACTGATTTACATTAGGTTTATTTTTAATTGTGTGTTCGTAATGTTTGGCTAAAGATGACGCTTAGTTTTCTTGGCTCATTTTGAAAGTTAAATGAACCAAAAACGAAAGATTTTTACGCAGTAGGATCATGTAGCTAAGTTTTAAAGTTGGTGTCTTTAACAACAAAATTCTAAACAACAGCGATGAATTTGAGCTAAACTGTACTTTCATCATAATTCAAGGATAGCACGTTCAGTTGCATGTTTTACAACCCCAACTTGCCTTTAGCTATATTAGTTGATTTTATTGCCTAAAATAAAAGGGTATGAGGAGGGTAGATGTAGCGATGACGCCTTCATCCTGCCCGACCATGGTCAAGGGTTTGTTTATCGTACTGTGGATATGTGGGTTCCGTGGCGCCATTTGGGATGGGAGGGGGAAAAGAAAACTCCCCACCTATGCCTTTATTATTATTTTTGTTTTTTAGAAATTTTAAACATATGAAGCTGAAATTTCTGTTTTGTGTTTGTTGTTTCTAATAGCATTTTGGCTCTTACATAGTCATTATAGTTCATATAAACTCCGAAATGTGTTTGTTCATGTATTTTCTAGAAATTAGGGATTAATTTTCCACCACTTCCCAAAAGATTTTCATGAAATGGCGCCATTGTATAGGCCATCATTTGAGTTTCGTTACAGCAAAAAAATAAACAAGAAATTACATTTTGCAGTTCGGAGCCTTTGATGCGTTGCATAAATGACAGTGAAATCTCATTATTCAGCCAGACAAGACTATCCAAAGAGTTGGCAAGCTACCTTCTCTGTAATCTGGTAGTTCAACATTAGAGAGAGTTTGTGCAAACAGCCCTTCAAAGCTTTGGGTGAATATTCGAAAACAAACAAACAATCCCGTCTGCACCATAACTAGTTCTAAATAGCAGATTCTAATCAAACTTCACACATCAATTCCCTTGGGTATTGGCAAGAATCACGTTGGCTTTGGAGTTCAAAGGTCTAGGCTCTCATTTAAACAAAAAATGTTTCTTTGAAAATGAAAACATGACCACAAATTACTTATTACACAAACACTGTGTTATCAACAGGCCAAACCAAAACTCTTCAACTGTTGTTTCATACTTTAGATGTATGGTGGCTTGGTGTAAATTAATACCTATTTAAATAAATAAATATATTTATTTATACAATTATGTGTAGCAAATAAAGACGTATCATCACAGTATTTTGAAAATAATTGCAATTACAATAAAGAAAATTTTGCCATTCACCTTGATTCCTAATAAGTCCACAACGAATCAGTTTATATACATGGGTTTGGTAACTTTGGTTACACTGAGGCCTTAGATGATTTTTTTAAGCAAACCGACTAATGAAGTTAAAAAAAATAATAGTAATAGATATTTTTTTGTTCCTTCTCCCAGAGTATTTATAGTGGATGATGATATCTGAAAGCATTTAAGATTGATTGTTTTGTTGTGATGGTTACCTACGCATGTGGTCTGTATTGGTTTAATGTTTTAGTCTACAGTCTGATATCAAAGATGGATAATGTTAGACCTTTCATAGCTCGTTCAGAATAGTTACGATTGTCAAGTAATAGGTTTTAATGATAAATACTCATGTAATTTGTGTGAAATATTTTCAGTGATGATAAAACAATTTGTACGATTTTTTTCATAATCAGTGATGTCGAGAAACCCACTTGTTGAGAAATTTATATGCAAAAACGGCTCGTTTGGGTTGAGAAAATATTTTACATAGAAGAGCGAACAACGTTTCGACCTTCTTCGGTCATCGTCAGGTTCACAAAGAAAGAGGTAACTGACCGGAAGCTGACCACATGTTTGAAAGGGGTTGTGTAACTGTGTGTCGAAATGTAGAGGGCGGTATTAGATGTTTGAATAATTTTATTTATTTTATTATATTAATATAGGTATAAAGGCGTTCGTTTATATTGGTTTATTTTGGGTTTAAGTTGTTGTATAAGTAAGGCTTCTTTAATTTTGAGTTTGTTTATGTTTGTTTCTTTATTTAGTATTTGAGTGTTTTCTATGGTTATGTTGTGTTTATTTGACTTGCAGTGTTCGAAAACGTGTGAAGGTGACTTTTTATGTTCTTTGAATCTGGTTTCCATTTTTCTACTTGTTTCTCCAATATAGAAGTCGTGGCAGTTATCACATTGTATTTTATAAATAATGTTGGCGTGGTGTTTGTCAGTGTAGTTTTTACATAGTATAGACCTCAGTTTTGTGGCTGGTTTTTGAATAAATGGTATTAACTGGAATGTCATATTTTGTTACTAATTTTTGCCAAATGTTGGTTATTTGTTTACTGATGTCAGGAATATATAGTATACAGCAGTATATGGTTTCGTGGTTTTTTGATTCGTGAGGTGTATTTACTTTAGTTGGTTGATTTTGCTTTTTGTCTAGGTGTGTGCGTATAATGTTTTCTACGGTTTGTGGAGGAAACTTATTGATGTTGATGAAGTATTGTTTTATTTTGTCTAATTCATCGTTAATTTTATCTGGTGAGCATAGTTTTATGGCTGTGTTTATTTGGTTTCTTAGTGTGTTGAGTTTTTGTTTTGTTTCATGTGCTGAGTCCCAAGGAATGTATAGTCCAGTATGGGTGATTTTTCGGTGGATTTTTGTTTTGAATTGTGTGTTAGTTCTTGTAATTTTGAGGTTAAGAAATGATATTTGATTGCTTTCTTCCTGTTCACATGTGAAGTTAATGTTGGGATGTATAGAGTTAATGTGATTGAAAAAATTAAGTATGTGTTCTGTAGATTTGAATCCCGCAACCGTGTCATCTACATATCTGTACCAGTATAGTGGTGGATGTAATGCTGTGTTAATTGCTTGTGTTTCAACTTGTGTCATAAAAATATTGGCTAGAACTGGTGATACTGGGTTGCCCATGCTTAGGCCATTTGTTTGTATATAGTTTTGGTTGTTGAACATGAAGTTTGTCTTTATCGTGGTGAATTCTATGAGGGTTGCTAACTGGTTACTGGGAATTTCTATAGTTGGGTTAGGGTCTCTGATATAGAGTTCTAAGGCTATCTTGCAGGCTTCAGTGGTTGGAACTTCTGTAAAGAGGGATATAACATCTAAACTGGCCATTAAGGCTTTATGATTAAGTTGATTTAGATTAGACTTGAAATTAAAAGAGTCTTTGATGAATGAGCTGGCTGATGTTACATATTTGGAGAATGCCCATGCTATGTATTTACCAAGATTGTAATTAAACGATTCATATGTGGACATTATTGGTCGTAATGGACAATCTGATTTATGAGGTTTGGGGATGCCGTATATTTGCGGTGTGCGTGAGTCTGTTTTACGTAGGTAGGAATAAAGTGTTTGTGAAATTGTGTTGGCTTTTTTCATTTGTAGTAGTAATTTGTTCAGTTGCGTCTCGTGTGTCTTTGTTGGATTTGTGTGTATTGGTTTAAATTTGTTCGTGTCTGATAGGATGTTATTCATTTTTTGGATGTATTTATTCGTGTTCATTATGACTATAGCGTTACCTTTATCTGCTTTTAGAATTTTTATGTTTTTGTCTTGTTTTAGGTTTTTAATGGAATTAATGTCTCTTTTGTAAGGTTGTTTTTAGTTTTCTGTTTTGTGAAATTATGTTGATGGTTTTGTGAGAAAATTCTTTGAAAAAATCATTTAAGATGTTGTTTTTAGGTGTTTCTGGAAAATATAAATTTGTAATTTTACCTGGGAAGTTTGGCTGTTGGATGTCAATAAAGTTATCTAAGTTGTCTTCTTTCTGTTGGTTGTGTTTGGTTGTTTCCTTGTTTTTCTTCTCTGTAGAAAGTATCACAAGTGTCCTGGCTAGGTCTTCTAAACATGTTTTGATTTCTATGGTTGGAATGTACCTAGGTGCTATTGCGAATTTGAGTCCTTTGTTAAGTAGTTGTTTCTCGTCTGTGTTTAATTGACGGTCGGATCTGTTAATTATGAGGTTAGTCAACGGTTTGTCGTTTTAGTGTCTTTTCTGTTGTTTGCATCTTAATTTTTCTAGTTTTTTGTTGTGGCAGATCTTTTTGTCTCTGTCGTTCTTAGTATTGATTTGGTTTATGTTTCGTTGTATAAGTCCGTAAATCTCTGGTTTAATTCAGCATGCCAGTTGATGGTCTAGGTTCATTTTTTGTTTTTGTAAGTCATGTAGTTCTTTGTATTTTGTGTTCAACATGGCTTTAAGTAGTTTTTTCTGTAAATTTTGGATAATGTTTGTGTATGTATTAAATTTTTTTTTTCATGAAACTATTTGAGTAAAAATATTATACAGTGTTTTTATTTAAACATTTTTTGTGAGGTACATAGTATTTCTGTACAAATTTAGGGCTAGAACTTCATAAAATTCTCATGTTCATGCTATGGTATTAGACATTATTAAATAAATAAAATAAAATATCTAGGTGTTGGAAAAATTGCTGTATTTTATCCTTTAATATCACAAAAAATACTGTACTTTATTTTATATACGTATATGTATATTCACGTAAGTTTTGTTGGAGTTTTTGTACAGATTCCTGACATAGAGGCCTCGGCGTGTCCAGGTAGTTAAGGCACTCGACTCGTAAGGTAAGGGTCGCAGGTTTAAATTCCCGTCACACCAAGCATGCTCGCCCTTTCAGCCGTGGCAGCTTTGTAAAGTGACGGTCAATCCCACTATTCGTTGGTAAAACAGTAGCCCAAAAGTTGGCAGTGGGTGGTGATGACTATTTGCTTTCCCTTTAGTCTTACACTGCAAAATTAGGGACGGCTAGTGCAGAGAGCCCTCTTGTAACTTTACGCGAAATTCAAAACAAAACATGACATTACCTGAATGCCGTTTTGAACAGTGTTGTTGGTTGTCCTTAACACTTTACCACTGGCTATAGTTACATATAACCCAGTGCCTTCTTATGGTGTTAATGCTAGCTTAATATGCAAGAATTTTGTTTTTGTTTAGTTCACGTGTGCTTGAGTGATCTTATGTTGATCGCCCACGTTTTATCCTTGTAAAACAAATCCAAAATTTGTAATTTATTACAGACACTTACCTGTTGGACTTCAGACATATCCACTTTAGCAATAACTGTTATTCACTGAGTGCAAAGTCGTTTAACAGTGTTATGAAAATAGTATGATATCAACCCTTTGAGTGGCTATTTTGTAGTTTTATATGATTTTAACCTCTTAAGTGATGGAGAGATTTTCATGAAAGGATTTGTGTATTTATATTTCTTTTTTTGTGTAAACCCCCCCCCATCCAAGAGGCACAGCGATATATATGCGGACTCACACTTCTAGAAACTGGGTTTCTATACTCGTGATGGACAGAGCACAGATAGCCCATTGTGTAGCTTTGTGCTTAATTCTAATCAATCAATTATGTAAAGAAAATATTTGACATAGAAAATACCCAACTGCCAGTGTGTAACGTTTCTATTCTATAATACTAAAGTGACTGGGGGTCGAGAGTGGAGCTTACACACTTCTTCCGTGTTGTGTTATTATTGTTGCTTGAAATTTTCATTTGCTTGATTATTAAAAATTACATTTTTACGTTCATGTGTTTTAACCAAGTCGCTAATTTTGTTTTTGTATTTCTTGTTGATTGAACAAGTCAGTGAAAATTACATAAAATGGTTTTTAAAACGATTTAATTTCTTTTGCCACTTCAGCTTAATATTTTCACTTCATTAATCAGAAAACAAGAAACTGTAATGTCTAAGACAAGGTTTCTCAAATGGTTTATGCATGTGGAAATTTGATGAAAGTATAGCTCAATACCACTTTTGGCTGAAGGTATAATAAGGAGCTATATGTCTTATTTTGAAGTTATAGCAATGATGTAGTGTGTATTTGTATACATGATTCATCGTAGTTTGTGTATCGTAAATCCTATAGGAGATCACGTGTATGTGTCTTCTTTAAAAAAAAAAAAAAAAAAAAAAGAGCCACATCGAACCATCTGCTGTGTCCACAGACGGGAATTGAATTTTTACAATACTACAATCATACTGCTGTCCCAGCGGGATATTACGAAGGAACTCAAAACTCTACTTGCTGTTAATATTAACCATATAGATGGTGGTATTTTCATGGCCAATATGTTACGTAGATTATTGTATACTTATTTAGAACTATAATTTACGGAAGTCTTGACTTCATTTAAGGGGAAAACTTGATGATTATGGATTAGTAATAGAATATACACAAATTGAATATGTGACATACAGAAGTTATTGTACTATACTACAGACGGAATGTTGGAACTCAATATCGCTGAGTGTTGTTTTTACATTTCCTGAAATTGGGAAGACTACATTGTATGTTAATATGCATATCAGTTTTTTACTTTTTTGTTGTTGTTATTGTTTCTGACGAAGTAATATGTTTTGAGTCAACAAGAATACCAGGTGAAATAATTCATGAGAAAGCCCTGTGAAACATCACATAAAATTTTAATATCAAGGCTGTATTCAGAAAGGGGCATTTACATATTTCTGTTTAAATAATAGTGGTAATTTGAAGTACCAGAACTGTTGTATGGGTATTAACACTCTTACTAATAAAGCAGAGAACAACAGTCAGTTGCAAACTCTCTTCTTGTTAACCTGAAGATGGCCTAGGAAGGTCGAAATATTGTTCTCTGCTTTGTTAGTAAAAGTGTTAATACCCATGCCAGCCGTTTTGAGATGCATTTTTAATCCAAGCGGGTTTCTTGTCATCAAGAACTAGAACTGTTGATTGGATGGCCTGGTAGTTATCTTTCTAGGCTCACGAACTGAAGTTCCAAAGTTTAATTCGCCATTGGACACCCTCCTCACTTTTAGCTAATAGAGCATTGCAATTGGGTGAGTAAATTACCGCTATAGTAAAGATAACCGTACACAATAGGCAATGGTTGCTGTTTGCAGGCTATCCTACCTCTGGTCAGCTGCTTAAACTGGGAGTTATTTAGACCTTGGTTTCAAACCTCTGTGTTCATCCTATAGGTTGCTTAAGTTGCTTGTCAGATAAAAAATGCCACTGTTATTTTTAGTTAACCATAGTACATAGGTAACCCTGGGAGAAGCGTAACCCAGTGGTTAGTGCTTTGGATTCATAGGGAGATCAAAGGCTCCTCGCAACAGTTGTGTCCTTGAGCAACACAGCTGTATAAGGGGCACTAGCTCGCCTTTCATTTAAGAATAATTTCCATGATGATCCCTCTAGGGATGGGATATATTTCAACTTTAATTAGTACATTAGACCCTGTTGTGTTGATAAACTGTAACAGTAACCAAGATTAAATTTCCAAGACTGCAACACAGATTGTTACTGTCCGTGTTGACGAGAAGACCCACTTGTAGACAAAAATTATATATTTAAAAACAGCTGATGTGGGTAGAGAAAGTACTAGTAGAGGAGCGAACAACATTTCGAGTGTGAACCTGACGAATACTGAAGAAGGTCAAAACGTTGTTCGCTCCTCTACTAGTGCTTTCTCTACCCATACTTGCCGTTTTTAAGTATATAATTTAGACTGTTACTTTATACTTATTGAAGCCTTATTGAGTTTTAGCAATAATTTAGTTTTAAAATTGTCATTTGAAATGGTCAATCATATGGCGAGAATACTTCTACAACTTAGTTTTGTAATCAGAGCTGCTATAAAGTATCATTTGATATTTATCAGAAATGTAATTTTTATTTAATGAATAAAAATAGACTTGAGAAACCTAATCTGGCCAACACCAGTTTATAAATTTTATAAACATGATAATTACTTTTTCCCCTTGAAATCTTGGGGAACATAGATAATAAAGGCAATTACATTTTATTTCAGACAGTTGGGTTATTTGAAAGAAAATGCCTTGTTTTGATTAATGTTTCTTGAGATTCCTGTTTTATAGTGTAATTACCAAAAATTTTCATTTTCGAGAATTTTTGTTCAAATTTGAAAGTAACTGTTAAACCTTAATGGCCAATAACAACATGCAGCACTTTTTATTTCCCATATTACAACACTAATGGCTACTTGAATCACACACTGCTTTGTTTATTCACCAGAATACAACATTAATGTTCACTTAAATCGTGCATTACTTTTAACTCCATGAATACAATATCGGTAGTCACTTGAATCATACATTGATTTTTTTTTTCACTAGAATACAACATTAATGGCCACTTAAATTCTGCATTGCTTTTATATTCACTGAGATACAACACTAACAGCCACTTGAATCTCGCAATACTTCTTATTCCCCCGGAAAACAGACGTAGTTTGGAACTTTATCAACCGTTTTTCATTTTTTATTCATCCCGAAAAGAATAGTGTAAGGGTTCTGTATGTAAACAAGTATTCTTCGTTGATCCAGTCTCAACCTGTGTAATATATGGGCGTTCTACCAGAAGAAACATTGTCACACTATGTACCGAGTACAAACTGTTTTCCCAATTTGTATATAGTGCTTTGAAATGTATTACGTAAATGGTTCTAATGGACAGAAGAAGTGTACAATTGATTTGAACAGTTGAGAAGGAAACTAGAATAGTCTATTTAAGCAATCGGATAAACTACGAGGGCTTCTTAATTTGTACAATTTGTCTATGAAATAATGCAACCTGTATACAGTTTAAAGCTTTACATGTTATTTCACAGACAAATAACGCAACCTGTATACAGTTTAAAGCTTTACATGTTATTTCACAGACAAATAACGCAACCTGTATACAGTTTAAAGCTTTACATGTTATTTCACAGACAAATAACACAACCTGTATACAGTTTAAAGCTTTACATGTGTTAAGCTTAAAGTTTTAATTCTTTCTTCTGTTGAAATGGAGCAACCATCTATTGTTTTTGAGTGGTATCCTCCATAGTGATTGGAAGATACGTAGGTTCTAAAGATCAAAGACAAAGCTACAAAACTATATAACCCGAGAGCTTTCAAAAGTTGGACCTTTCTTCGTCAGGAAAAAAAAAATCTGGGAATGACTAAACACAGTTTGAATGTGAGAAGAAAGTACGGCGATGTCATAGTAGACCACCTTATTTCAGTGTTTTGATTAGCTTTAAAAGCGTTGTTGCATGTGTGACTCATTTCTGTTGTACAATACGACAGGAAGCAATAATGTTAGATACAATTTTTCGTTTGTTCTTAAACACAAACCTACACAATGGGCTATCTGTGCTTAGTAATATCCATGTTATTGTTAAGCTGTTGGTGGAGCTCACTTGAATGGATAACGATCGATATGCAGACAAGAGTTAGTTTTATCTAAATCACAGGCTCGCACAGTAGACACACTTTCCAGTAAACAGTGGGTGCCAACAAATTGTTTTTTTGTTGTTGTTGTTGTGTTTTCTAAAACTAGAAGATGCTCGTTGAAACAATGTAACAGTGATCGCACTAAAAGTAGTGATGAATAAATATAAAATATGAAGTTAGTCCAATACCTGGGATAAGAGAATATATGAAATACGATTGTCTATTCGGCTGCTCACAACTGTCTTTTCTTATTCCATATAGTATTTCTATGGTGAAGATTGCATTGCGTTTATTTTTAAACAAAGGAGAGACTGCAATATGCTATTGGCAAAATATTTAGGTTTCAATGCAGTGGATGTATCCAGCAAAATGGAACACTCAGCCAGTTTTGTTAAGTAGATTTAGGATTTTTGTCGCTGGATGCCACTGTTCTTTATTATTTATCAAGTGCAGGAAAAGAGTGCCTTTGACAATTGTCATTTCTGTAAGAAGGGTCAAAGAAGAGACAATTTATTCAACATAATATAATAAAATTATAATTGTATAATATAATTATACTGAAATGAAACACATATAAACCAAACAACAAATATGTTCTCAAATACTTACTGTCCCTCGCTGAGACAGTGGTAAGTCTTCAGATTTAAAACACTAAAATCAGGGCTTTGATTCCTCTCGGCAGACACAGCAGATAGCCTGATTTGGCTTTGCTATAAGAAAAACACACAAACACTTACTGTATTTATGCAGTTTTGTTTTTTTCATTCTTGCTGTTATTTTTGAATAATTTCAGGTAAAACGATGAGAGAAGTCTCATTTGATTTCGTGAAATTCCCTCACAAAAGAAGCAGTTTTTTACTTAAGAATTTTATCAGATTGGCCATTCAACAGATAGGAAGAATTGACGGATCGATACGAAATCTTGGAGATATTTTCTTGTAAGCTTATTGGTAATAAGCATTTTATATACCGTAGACACACCCTAATTTTGGAGAGATAATTCTAAGAAAACAAATTTTTATTTGCAACACCTTGTTATAGCCTTGACTCTTTTTTAACTTACTGAGTAAATATATCATATTCTTCACACTGTATCGACAATATTAGTTAAATTGAATGTTTCATGCTGTTGAAAATGCTTGTAATTGGTAAGAATGAGATTACGATCTGTATGAGAGTCACTTTTGAGTATATCATAAGCTATGTGCAATTGTGTCTTTCTTTTAAAAAAATCACATCTGCAGTTAACAAAATGGAATTAACATACATATACATTTTATTAAAGTAAATCAGTTAAGCTTGATAAGGGCTAGTTAGACGTTCTGAAGGACCAGTTTGAAATTTACCAAATTTTGGACACACATACATACATACGTTTATATGTTATGTACATACGTACATATATATTTATACTTACATTACAGTTTCTCAGTTTCTGTATGTGTCAAAGAACAAATGTGTTGTCTGAGAGAAGTTTTGAGGGCTTTTATTATTTTACATTGGTCATTTATTATAGTTAATTGGGTCTATTAACCTACACTAGTCATGAGTGCTTGTATGGAAAGAAATTTAAATTGAATGATATGACAGGAGACTTAGAAAAATTATAAAATATCAAGATAGTTGGTGAAACAGGAAATTAAGACATCAACAATGATGTATGATAAAAGATTGGCTGAAAATGTGAAAATTAACACTACAGATTTCTTTAAAAACATTAGAATTGATGTAGGAACCTTGAGAGATGGTAGGGAAAGGCTAGTATCTAATGATTATGAGATGGCTGGGTTATTAAATTTTGCTTTTTTTCTAGTTTTTACTAATGAAGATTATTTCACATCTTGAACAGTTAATAAATGGAAACAAGATCAAACAAAATGACTGCACTACTTCTGAGCTAGTTAAGAAAAAAATTTAAAATGATAAAACACCTGGGCCACATAATGAGGGCAAAAATTGGACTTGTGAGCCACTTACTGCTATTTTTTGTCAGTCCTTGAGTAGTGGGCATGTATTAGAGGACTGAAAATTAGCTCATGTAACTTCTTTTCTCAAGGGAGTTGATAAAAATTGTTCCAGTAACTATAGAGCCTTTAGTCGTACATCTGTTGTGGGAAAAGTTTTGAAAAATTCTGTTAAAAGATGCTTTGCTTAGTCATTTAACAAAGTTTAAAATTTTATTGGATAATCAACATGATTTCACTATGGGAAAATCTTGCCTTACAAATCTTTTGAAAATGTTACTGAATATGTAGGTTAGGGTAAGGGTATAGATTTGGTGTATTTGGATTTTCAGAAAGCATTTGACAAGGTGCTATTTAAAAGGCTTGTAAAAAAATTGTCCGTAGGCGTGGAGGATAAGTGAGTAAATTGGATAGAAGAGTGGCTAAATGGAAGAGAGCAGAGGGTTGTTATAAATGGTGTTCATTCAAATTGGATTAATGTCACAAGTGGGGTACTTCAGGGCTCAGTCTTAGGACTTTGGCTCTTTGGGGTTTACAGCAATGACATAGATGAAGGAATAGTTGATAAATTACTTAAATGCGTAGATGATATTAAGGTATTTGGTGTTGCTGGCTGTAAAGAGTATGTTGTTGCATTACAAGAGGATTTAGATCATTGAAGTGAGTTGGGCAACAAAATGTCAGTTAGGTTTTATTTATAATAAATGCAAGATAATTCCTGTGGGTTATCATAATTTGGATGGGAATAACTTTAACAGTGTCATGAAAGAAAGGGATTTTGATGTAATAGTTGATCAGTCTCTAAAGCTATCCAAGCACTGTTGCTAGTGGTAGAGCAAATAGGATTTTAGTATGTATCTACAGAAATGTTGAATACATGTCTAAAGAGGTTATAATTTAATTGTACAGGTCACTGGTTTGGACATGATATTCCAAAGGACATTGAATTGTTGGAAAGGGTTCAGAGAATGGTTACTAGAATGGTGCATGGGATGGAGGGGTTTTCATAAGAGGAGAGGCTGAAATCTCTCAAATTTTCTCTTAAAAAGAGTTAGGGGGAATCTGATTGAGGTGTTTAATCACCTTTTCTCATGTTCAACAGTGAGAATAGTAGGACTAGGGGACACGTATACATTTTGGCAGGGTAGGAGTCATCTCTAGCTAAGACAGTTTTATTTCTCTAATAGAGTGGTTGGTCTTTGGAATGGATTGCCTTCAGATGTACAGATAGTAAATTTAAATCAATTGAAGAAAAAACTTTAAGTACATGAATGATAAGGACTGGCTTTAAATTTGTTTGTTATTGTTTCTTTAAGTTAGTTTAGAGTGTGGAACAGATGAGATAAAATAATAGGTCTCATGCTGCCCTGTTATGAAAATATCACCTATATATTCACAACCAGCATATCTTCTACCACCAGTTCCAAAATCATATGGGACAGGAATCGAAAGGTTAATGGACACTACAATTCTGTCCCCCTCTCGATCTTACTCTCTGATGGTCAGGAGGTGACTGATGTTCGGAACATCGCTAACACTCTAGGTGAAAGCTTTTGCCGGGTATCTAGCACTTCTGCTTGTTCCTCCACCTTCCTGGCCATCAAGACTCGGGTAGAGCGATCACCTCTTTCCTTTTGAACTGACTGTTTCTTTGACTATAATTGTCCCTTTACCCTGGTGGAACTAAAAATGGCCCTTCATCGGTCTGCCAGTATGTCTGTTGGACCTGATGATGTTCATTATGACATGCTGCACCATCTATCTCCTGCTTCTCTTGATGTCCTTCTGATTGTTTTTAACCGGATCTGGCAGGAGAATGTTTTTCCTGATGCCTGGCACCAGGCTATTATTTTACTTTTCTCTAAGCCAGGGAAAGATCCCAAGATTCCTTCAAAGTACCGTCCAATTGCTTTGACGAGCTGTCTCTGTAAGACATTAGAAAGGATGGTTAATGCTCGTCTTGTATGGTTCCTTGAATCAAACAACCTCCTCTCGCCCATCCAGTGTGGGTTCCGTTGACAGCACTCCACCACAGACCACCTAATTTGTCTTGAAACATCTATCAGAGAAGCCTTTCTCAACCGCCAACATCTTGTATCAATATTCTTTGACATAGAGAAGGCTTAGGACACAACATGGAGGTATGGCGTTTTGCGAGACCTCCATACATATGGGTTACGTGGCCATCTACCCATGTTTATTAAAAAATTTTTAATTGACAGGAGATTCCAAGTTCCTGTGGGTTCAACACTTTTCCGTTCTTTCATACAGGAACTTGGAGTCTCTCAAGGCTGTGTATTGAGTGTTACACTCTTCAGTATAAAGATAAATGCCATCACTGAACAACTCCCTCTCACTGTTGCGAATGGGCTGTATGTCGACAACTTTCACATCTCATGTCAGTTGTCAAACATGAGATATATTGAGCGGCAACTACAAACCGTCCTCAATTGTGTACGGAAGTGGACTCTGGCGAACGGCTTTAATTTCTCTCTCTTCAAAACTGTATGCATGCACTTTTGCCGTCGACGGGTTATTCACCCTGATCCTGAACTTCATATCGGTGAAGTTTTGCTGCCAGTGGTCCCGGAGACCAAGTTCTTGGGGCTTATATTTGATCATAAACTGACCTTTATACCACACTTAAAGCAGCTTCGGGTCAAATGCACAAGAGCACTGAACATCCTCCGTGTTCTCTCTTCTACCAGTTGGGGGGCAGATCACTGTTCAATGTTAAAGGTATATTGTGCTCTTATTAGATCGAAACTCGATTATGGATCAATGGTCTATGGCTCTGCCAGACCCTCGGCCTTAAAGATGCTGGACCCCATTCATCACCAAGGACTTCGACTCTGCACTGGGGCTTTCCGTACCTCTCCACCTCAAAGTATATACATTGAATCTCATGAACCTTTTCTACACCTTCGCCGTTTCCAACTATCTTTACAATATACTTCGAAACTTCATTCCTTACCAAAGCATCCCACCTGGAAATGTGTTTTCCTTCCTCGGTGGGCAGTACTTTTTCAGAACAGACGATCTGTCATTGCTCCATTTGGCCTTCGCATCCGGGCGCAATTGGATGAGTTGGGTCTGTCCTTGGATAACATTGCAGATTCCACAGGTTGGCCCATCCCACCATGGCTTATTACAGCCCCCAAATGTGACCTTTCTTACAGTCACCTAAAAAAGGCAGATACTCCAGATTGGAAGTACCGTCTTTTATTCAATGAATATCTTTCAAACAATCATTCAGTTCCAATTTATACAGATGGTTCCAAATCAGGTAATTCAGTGGGCTCTGCTATGGTTTGCTATGGGTCATTAGTTGCATGCAGAATCCCTTCTACAGCTTCTGTGTTCACTGCTGAACTGTATGCCATATCTCTTGCCCTGGATGATATTGCAGCTGAGCAGTACTCCAACTGCACTATTTATACTGATTCGCTTAGTTCTATACTTGCCTTGGAATCGCTACACTTTAGCTCACATCCTATTCTCGCTGATATTCGAAACCGACTGGCCCATTTCTCATTAGCAGCTACTTCAATCCAGTTTTTCTGGATACAAGGCCATGTTGGTATTCGAGGGAACGAGCTTGCAGACATGGCAGCTAAATATGTCTGCTTCAGCACCATCACTCCTATGCCTATTCCGTACATGGACTATGGTGTTGTCTTCAAGGCTCGGCTCCGTGCCAGCTGGCAGTCCACTTGGAGTGAGCAACGTGACAACAAACTTTTTCAAATCAAACCCAAAATTGGATTTTGGCCATCTAGCTTTCATAAAGTTCGGAAGGAGGAAGTTGTTCTCACTAGGCTACGCATTGGTCACAGTTTTTTAACTCATCATTTTCTTTTATCTGGAACTGATGCACCAATGTGTAGGTTGTGTAACACTCAAATCACTATCAGCCACGTTTTGCTTTCTTGCCATCGTTACAATTCTCAACGACGGAAATATTTTAAACATATTTTTTTCCCAGGGTCAGTCTGTAACATTGGGCAGAGTTATTGGTGATGGTGACTCTGTCCACCTTGATAATGTTTTTAATTTTTTAATGGTCATTAATCTTTTTAATCTCATTTAAGTGTTGCATATTTATTCATTACACCTTTTTAATTGTGGTTCCTTTTTTACAGTTTTAATCTCTCTCCTTCAATTTGACATTGGACAATGGCCAGAACATTAAATAACTCGACACCAGGACTCGAAAGGCCAATTTCAGGTGACTAACGCTACTGTTTGAACTACTCGTTAGTCGTCCTGGCGAGTTGTTATTATACTTTTGCTGCATATCATTTCACACTTTTACTACTTAACTTTTTAGTACTGGCCATATTGACTCATAATCCGGAACCAGGACTGGAAAGACCAACTTCAGGTGACTGACGGTGGTTTTTATACTTACCTGTTAGTCTTCCTGGCGGGTTATGATCATCACCATTCTGCTACAGGTAGTTCTTTACACCTTTGTTGACTGGATGTCAACATTGGTTTTTACGCCATTTTCTGTTTTAATTGCCGTTTTGCTTTTATCTTCAATTACTTTTACAAATTTTACTCCATTTACTTGACTTTTATCTTTTTACTGGACATTTGGCTACTCATTATTATGATTTTGCAGAGTGTCTTTTAAAACTTTTATTCTTTTACATTTTGATAATAGCTGCTATGACACATAACCCTGAACCAAGACTGGAAAGGCCAACTTCAGGTGATTGACAGTGGTTCTTGAACTTACCTGTTAGTCTTCCTGGCGGGTTATGATCATTACCTTTTTGCTAGAGTAAATACCTTACAACTTCTTATACTCTGCCTTCTATCTTAACATTGTAGACTAGGTGTCAACATTGGTTTTATACTTTTTTGTTTTACCTTCATTTCCATTTATGTCTATTACTACATTTATTTTATTTTTTTTTTTACATTTTTACCGAATGTCTGGCGCAGATAGCCTCGCTGCTTTGTGCCATAAAACACTAAATCAATCAATCAATCAATGTTATGAATTTTGGTGTTTACAGTTAGATCATTCACATCTGTGTACCAGTATTAACTTAAAATATTGTGTATTTTTGTGTTGTTTTGAGGGTTTTTTGTGATCTAATGGTTGTGATTGTTGACAGTGGAATACATTTAATTTTTAAGTGGTGGTCCTAACATTTGAATGAAAATGTGTTGAAAGTACAACTCGACTGGAAATTAAGAATCGTGTGACTTGCGATTTTGAAATTTTATGTGTGTAACAAAGAAGTTATTTATTTCCATTAGTTTCTGCAGTCATAAGGAATTCAGTAACTTGAAATGGATATTGTATATTAGAAACGATGGTGGTTACTCTTTCTTCTTTTAAACAAATATTAAGAGTAAAAGCGTCATTTTTACGTTATACTTGATCGGGTGATGGTCACTGTAACTTGAAAGGTAATTTTTGGTCTATACTTCAATGAGTAAGGTGAAAACGAAGGAATAATGGTGACCAGAAGAGAAAGCGTCATTATATTCACAAAAGAGTAACAGAACAAAACGTGAAAGGGATGATGGTAGCTGCATGCCTGAAAGAGTTATAGTGGTTTGTATTTGGCTGATGAAATGTAGTTAATGACTCTAGATATTGATGTAGTTTTATTCCTGTTAAAATATTATACTACTAATCAATATTTTCGTTTTGTGGTTAATATAATTGTTTTATCTTTTAATGGGTTTAATTATTAGCATTGGTGAGAACTTAACATTAAGTAGTTCTGTTTTCTTTCAGTGCTGGACCCAAAGGAGATAATTTGTACGAATGGGTGTCTACTATCCTGGGTCCCCCCGGTTCTGTCTATGAAGGAGGGGTGTTCTTTTTAGATATCCACTTCTCGCCAGAATATCCCTTCAAACCCCCAAAGGTAAGCGGTATTGTACTGGCATATTAGTTATTGACTTATATGAGAAAGGTTATTATGTCTTTTTTGCTAGTTGTTTGGTCAGCCTAAATGAAAAATTGAGCTTATTAATGTTGTATATAAAATATTGACATGTCACATGTGGAATTGTTTACATGCATGTACTCACACATGTATACAAGTATTAGAAATAAGTTTGGAAACAATAAATTAAATCTAATATTATGGGTCTGTTCCTATAGCCGCTCTGCTGTATGAAAAAGAAATGAATAAGATACAGTAACTTGTTTATGTAAATTGCGAGTAATTATTATTCAGCCAGTCAAATGGTATCAAATGGTAATAATACTGACAGTTATATGATTTTCAGTAGTAATGTTGTGAATTCACATGACAAAATGACACATAAATTTGTAGAAATCAAAGTTTTGGTTGGTGAATCCATGCTACTGATCCAAGTAACATTTTTTGGAGCTGCAAGAAGAAATTGTGTAGAAATTAACACTGTTAATAACTGGTGAAAGTTTTTAAAATGTCCGAGCTTCTCAGGAGTGATATTAAGCATCTCCAGCTTACTTTTTACTAGACATGTAAGTACAGGTATGAATGTTTCCTCTGAAACAGTAACATACACATTAGCAGGAAGTGATGTCAGGATGTGTAGCTGCTCAAAAATCACTGCTTGAAAAGCTTATCTAAGTTAATTAGATGAGCAAAGGTGAATGATGGTGTTCTTTACAGATGAATTTGTTTGGTAACAGGTGCTGGATATAGGAGAACGATATTGTGTGACTAGAAGTTGTTTATAATTGTTGTGGAACAGTAGTTGTAAGGACAGTTGAGTATTCTTGAATGCTAAAATATTCCTTATTTTTCAAAAACTAATATTAACCACCTGATCCTTTTCCTCCCTAAGTTTCTTACAGGTGGCCTTCCATATGAGGATTTACCACTGTAACATGTAGAGTGAAGCCGATACAAATATGTCTTGTATTCAACTAGTTGATGGCCATGATGGCTGACAAGTATAATGAAATTATTATTCAATACTTTATTTCATCATGACAGGGTCAGTAGTGTAAGGACTCATCTTTTAATAAAGCAGCAAACCTATGCATACAAGAAATGTGGTGAAATGGTGCCTGGTATGTTAATGAAACACTTGCAATCATGACTTGGCCTACACAAGAATGTATGTGCTTATGTGAAGACTGAAAGAGTCAACTGGCAAACAAACAATTTGTTAGAATTCTGGGGAATAATAGAGAGCATATGCAACAGTATTTCACAGTTATACATTGATAAACTTATGACATCATAAAAGCAAGATTTACTGCCCTTTTTTAAAGAAAATTTAAAGTACCATTCATTTATGAAACATAATTCCTTTTTCTTGCATATTCTGTAATATTGTATTGTATGTATGATAAATTGTTTAGTTGCACTGTTTAGTGATAAGCCAGTATGCTTATGATGTTAAAATTAGGATTTCAAAACTCATTATGGGCAGACCACAAATAATGCATTGTTATGTAGCTTTGTGCACTACAACAAAATCCAACACTAGAAACTGAGTTTTGATACCCCTAGTGGGCAGAGCACAGATAGCCTATTGTGTAGTTTTTTAATTAAAGCAAACAACAGCAAAACAATAATTTAATTCCATTTTACATTGTTTTTGACTTGTGAATATTCCACCTGTGTGTATATTTCTATGATTTTTAATATTGTATACTTTTCAGTTTTGAAATATTGTATATAATTGATTATAGTGGGGTTCTTTTCACAGTATCCTGTTATTTCACATGCAAGATGGCTTATGCCATATATTGACACTTTTTCTTACCTTTGAAATACTGTGTGTGAAGTCATAAATAAGATAGTATGGTGGAATATTACAAAGTAATTAGAATTTTTTTTTTTTTTCAAAACATCAGTGATAGGTTTTTAGAACAGTGCCTTAACATTACATATGTCTGAGATCTCAACAGTTACTTTGCATATAGACAATTCCCAATATAAAAGTCTTATCATAGCTCTCATTAATTTTCAAGAAATGATTATGTTTGTACCCAGAAACCCATCAAGAGTAAACTTGGAATTACAAACTAAATATAATACTCTGCTTTTATGTTTTCTTACAATGCATAACTTGCATGCTTTACTAGCAGTGCACATTTTACAGTCAGAGGTATTATCTATAAATGGTATCTAAACTTCTGTATTGTTCTCAAACTGACAGAAACTTGGGTGTAAAAGTCTCTTTTACCTGCTCATAAAAGAAAGTTGAACATGGTAAAAAGTGTATAAGAAATGCAAACAGAAGATGATGAATGCTTTCAAAAATCAAAGATGTTCATTTGGACAGCAATGAAAGACAACATTAAAAATATAAATAACAGAAACGACCAAATCATAAGAAGTGTAGAATGAAAAACTATTTATGGTAATCGACCAACAATTTTGAACAGAAGGCTTTATTGACAATAATTTTGTTATAAGAAACAAAAGGTATTATGCATTTTACTAATTCAGAGAGATATATAAATGAAGCTCTTACTCAAAACATCAAGATCAAATGACAGGTTTCATTTGCCCCATTGACAAAAGTTAATAAACTAAGTTTTACTGCAATGAAAGTATTAAATAACTGTTGCTGGAGTTCTTTTGAAATCTAATCCCCATGGTATACTCAATACAATAAAAAAGGTTGAAAGCTATTAATTTCACTTTATTTGTTTTGTTCATCAACAGCCAAAGATTTCCACACTTGTTAGTGATACCTTTCAGATTTTAAACTGAATGTGATTAAAGTATTATATCTTTATGAGTTGCAGAGATTTTTTTAAATCTTTTTCCTTATCCTTGTCTTTCTACAGGTAACCTTTCGCACCAGAATTTACCACTGTAATATCAATAGCCAAGGGATCATCTGTCTAGATATCTTAAAGGATAATTGGAGCCCTGCTCTCACTATATCCAAAGTTCTTCTTTCAATATGTTCTCTACTTACTGACTGTAACCCAGGTAAAAATATATAGTTCTATTAATACACTGTCTTCTTTAGTTTATAGTTTTTGAATCTAATACTGAATATTTTTTGTACATTTTGGCTTTTAGGAAATATATTAAAACAACTGATTTCCTACTTATTTGTATGTAGTGTTATCACTTGTGTTTTTGATAATTTAGAATGTGATGTAGGAGAAATATATTGTTTTATTTTATCTCTTAATAAGCTGTATGTATGTCATGATCTTTTATAGTATTTTAACAAATGCAAATTCTAAAAGCAATTTTATTCACTCTTTTCATACACAAAATGTGAAATTTGAATTGAACTTTTGGAATGATATACTTGGACTTTTTTAATTTAGAGAACTGTCATTTATGTATTAAAACAACATTTTGTGCATTGTGTTCTAATTACATTCTACTCCTATTTATTGTTTCTATTTATCAGAAGTTTAATGTAATTAGAATAATTTTAAAGATTTTTCTCATTTTACTTATCATTATGAGATGCAGAAGGACAGAGAATGAACATGCTGCAACTAGGTTCATCAGCACTGTTAACCAGACATGTGAACAATTAATTCCTAGCAGGAATTCTGTATATCCTCCATTCTTTTTAACCTAGACAGTTAAAACAATTAATTCCTGTGTAGTAATACAAATGGGACAGTGTTATTATCTGTTAAATCCTCTGTATCTTCCATTATTTTTAACTGAATTGTTGAGCAACACTAATTTATTTGTAGTATTCATAATAGAACAGTGTTGTTATTATCTGTTAAATCCTCATTGTCTTTGGACGAATCAACTAAATTCACTGGAAATTAGATATGAACACTAACAAATCCAAGGAAACAATAACTGAAAGATTCATCAGGAATTGTGTATGTTTTCAGTTTTAGGATAATATGTAGCACTGTGAAGTGCAGTATATAGAAAATCATAAATTTATGAAGGACCCATTCCTTAATTCCATTTTCTTGATTAACTCCCTTGCCTTTCATTAAATGATACAAGAAAATATGTATATATAGCTTAAATGTTGAGCAGATGTTGAATGCTGAGATTTTGGGGGTTGTAGTTCAATAACTAGCATAACTGTTTCAAACAGTAGAGAACCCAAGAAAACAAGTACCTGAACAGGCACTTTTCACACTGAATTGGCTAAAGTGCTCTGAAACATTCATGTTTACTTCAGTCTATATTTCTGTGAACTGAGAAATTGCTAAAAGGGTTTGTATATCAAATATTGCTATGTTTTGATACACAGTTGTTATATTTTGTTTTTAGTCATCAGATGTAATATAGTGCTTTCATGTGTAATAGTATCTGTAATTGCACATGGAATGGAAAACTATATAAAGTTTTAAATTGATGTGAGGGAACTTTATGTATTTCACTAGACAAGGTTATGTTAAAAAAAATTAATGTAGAGATAAGGCTAAAACTTAGTTTGTTGTTACACATGCTCAGACTTGTTTCTTTAATTAAGTACTCCCACCACTAATGTTTGGAATGCCTCTTACTAATGAATAGTAGAATTAACCATCACATTATAATGTCACTATTGCTGAATGGTGGGACTTGTTTGGTGGTGAGATTGTAATACATGACCCACAGATTGCAAGTTGAATATTCTGATCACAGGACCATGCGAGGCCTGTGTACTTTAAAATACCTCATTCTTAGACAGAGCTTTTCTAAATGTTTTTTTATTGGATAGAGATAAAATCTTTCTTGAGTGCCTTTTCAAAGTAAATAGTTTTTGTATTATAAATTCATCCATTTTTCTGTTCTGATATGATGACAGCTGTCAACCATTATTATTTGGTTCATACATATAAATTAATTTGTTTTGTGTGACTCTTAACTATATGTTATATACATGAACTACTAAGGGCTCACTCAGATGTACACTACTCTAAAACAATTAAATGGTCAGTGGAACTTGTAACCTTGTACATATGAAGCAACAATACTATTACATAATGGTGTCGGTGATATCTCTCATTTCATTATTATAAAAATTGGGCATCAGATATTTAGTCACATAACTTATGATGCAGATGATTGGTTATTCAGTTTATAGTGGTCTTGCAGAGTTTTGCTTCCTTCTGAATTACAGAATTCAAGCACTTCAGATTATTTATGAATCATGGGTGGACCTCTGAGGAAACATGTTTCTTCCATTGGACTAATGAAATCTTCCCAAGTATTGTAAGTGATAGGGAATTGGTTTCAAATGTTTTAAAGCATTGTTAGCAAAATGTGGGATGGTTTCCAAACTAATATTAAGATTGTTCGGAGACTTGGACAAAGTAATTCATGACACAAGCAGACCACCACTCCCTGCCAGCCCTAGCTGTCCATACTGGTGGGGTACAGGTTTAGATATAGTGTAGTGAGGTTTGTAAAATGCTTGTATACCAGATGTCCATGGAAGTACCTATCGCATATGACAAGAGAAACACAGTGATGTTAGAACATCCCCAGGTGACCACTAGCATGAGGAGCTACATTCCAGGTAGTAGACTTGTATAAATTTATAAAGCCAGAGCTACTCCATTTTTATTTAGGAACTTGATGAGTAGGTGGGGAGAAGAAGTTAGTATTAGTTCCTGCAGAATTGTACCATTAATATCACACCTTAAGGACCATAACCTAATTTCAGACTAATAGGTGATAACTTGATCTCAGTAGTAAATGGGTCAGCATAAAGATGCCCGAAAACATCTGCTTCAGAGGAAAACTTATGAACATGGGTTTTTGCATATAAATTCAAGTTAAATGTTAAAACTATAAAGAAATGTAAATCTACGTTTACGAAATGCTCGTTTACTAATGTAAGCTGAATTTTCAGTTGTTTGAATTTCAAATCGTGTTACATATCATCTAATGTCTGAATGCATAAAAATTAATGTAGAATGTGATCGATATTAGTTTATACCAGCAGAGTTTTATTATAATACTACAGTGTTTTATTAACTTGCAGGGGCATAGCTAAGGGGGTTGGGGTTAACCCCCCATGGACCCAAACTTTTTAGACAAGTTCAATTACCACGTGTGAAGTTTCATAAAGATCTGTGATTGCATGGCAGATACTTTCACACACAACAAATGGTCAAATGCAAATTTCTGATTGAACACTCTTTTAATACAGCAAGTTTTGTCAGAACTAGAGAAATACAATCGAATATCTATGTAAGGCTCAAACGCCTGTTCGTTCTTGCCAGGACATCTACAACACAGTTGGATTCAACTTTAATATCACGGTGAATGTATAATGAGGCTAGGCCATTCAATCGATCTTCAGTGGTGGTATTTCTCAAATACGTTTTGAGTCTTCTAAGAGTTGAAAACGAACGCTCCACTGAGCTCCTTGACACAGGCAGCGTGGCAAATACTTTCAACAGCCTAGAAATGACTGGGAACATTTTTGCATTGCACATTGCATATGCGTCTATGACAATTTTTGGTCTGTTGTTTGCAAGTGATTTGTACCAAACCCCAAGTTCACCTACTGCAGCTAGTGAAGTGCTGTCAATGTCAGCCTAGTATATATTGACCAACTCTTTAATTTGGTCACATTGTTGTGCTGTAGGTTCTAACTGTTCTGTGGTAGATCCTGTGGTAGTAGACACATGAAGTTTGTAAGGAGAGTTTTGTGACTGGACAGACAGTCACATATTTGTGAAAGAAAGTAATCAACAAATGGTACAAATACAACAATACGAAAGTACTCCTCAGGGCTAGTGGTTTGTGGATAAGCACGGTACATCTGTCTTTTAACCTGCCTTAGCATTATGATGTCAATTTGAAGCTCACTATACAGAGTTTGAGCCTCACAGAAAATGTTATTAATTAAATTCATTCACAGTATTATTTCCAACTAAACGGATTAAATCTTCTACTATTTCTGCGTGATGCATCACAGCATCTAAATCAATGTTCTGTTGCTGCATTAAGTTGCACAGAGGTAACTTAAAGGAAAATAATTTAGCAATGGTAAGTAGAGTGGTGATGAATTCTGGTTGTGTTATAGAACACAACAATTGATTGTCTTTTGTGGCAGTATCTCTGTCTTGCCAACCTGATATGGTCTCAAGGGCATCTGCAACTGCATGGATTAATTCTAGAAAGACAACGACTGAGTCATGCCTCTCAACCCACCGACTGGGGCAGAGACCTTTCAGACTCTTTTTTTTTTCAATTCAGGTGCTTTATTCTTCACCAAAAGACCCAAAACGTGCTTTCATTTGGATGTATTGAGAAAGTTTTCAATGCTAGAAGTTACTCCCATGCAATTTTACACAGGAACTTCTTTACAAGCATCAGAAATTGCCAAGGTTAGGGAATGGGCACTGCAGTGTACATAGGGTGCAAGTAGGAATTTATCAGTTATGTGTCTCTGGACACCATTGAATTTCCCACTCATAGAGGCAGCACCGTCATACCCTTGTCCTCACAGGTAAGCCATGTCAATACCATATTTTGTCAGATTGGTTATGATAACATCAGCCAAGTTTCTGCCTGTTACATCATAAACAGGTATAAATTGCAAAAAATCTTCTCTCATTGCAACAGAGTTGTCATTGTCATGCAAATATCTAACACACAGCAAAAACTGTTCAGTGCCTGAAATATCTGTTGTTTCATCAGCTAATATTGAGAAACACTTTGCAGCATTAACCCTGTTGACTAAAGCATTAAAAACATGAGAATTACAGGCATTGATAATTTCATTTTGAATTTGAGAACTCAGATACGTAGCATTTCTCTTTGTACTCTCAAGGTTTGCTGAAGGCTTGACATCACCCTTTGCCCTGTAGCGCAAAATTGCCCAAACATTCCCATCATTATTGATGGGCTCCTCATCAGTTTCACAAACAAACATTGGACTAGAATCATATTTTCCCTCAAAGCTAAACCCTGTCTCCCACACAGCAATACAGTATTAAAAATAGGCATTAAATATTGCCGGTTCTGTTCAATTTTTTGCTTGTAAGTTGCATCAAGCTGCAAGTGCACAGATGAACTTGTGTTTACGACCTGTAGAAAATTGTTACTTTTTTTTTTGCTGTCTTGGTGCTACTGTTTAAATTTATGTACCTTGAGGTCTTCAACAGCCTTCTTCCAGTTTGTGTATGGAAATTTCACTAGTTGTCCCAATTTCTGGCTTCCAGCACCTTTTGCATGTTGACTGTAGAGTAGCCATCTCCACTGTGAAAGCCAACGATGCTGGAAACGCAGCTTTCATGGACCACACTGGGGGAAAACATATCACTCCTTGGCTTCCATGCATTCTCAAGGAGGCATTTTTTGGTTTCAGCGTTTATCTAAAAGAGACAGAAAGACATAATTTTAATTATTTTGCACATAGGAAAGTTTGTTATGAGAGTACAATAACTTCGAAGAGAAAGGCTTAGAGCTGTACTTCACAGAGCAGGCCTAACATCTTGTTGCTGTAGGCCTACAATCACTAGCAGCAATGAATATTCAGTCTAAAACTCATCAGTGTTTGCATGATTTTTAATACAAAATTAATATAATGAGGAGTCGACTTGCCTGTTTACCAATGCTGACATCATCAGAAATGTGATTTCCAATGTCCCAGACTGGACCTGAGGTGGTAGTAGCAGCACTGGTAGAAGGCCACGGTGATGACTCTGATAATTCAGTTGACAATTCTGATTCAACCTGATTGGCTGCAGCAGATTGATCAGGTTCAGCCTCATGAATGGGTTTAAAGAACCCATGCAGTGTCCTTTGCTTTTTCAGGCTTGATATAATGAATGATTGTTTATTGCAACTTCTGTTTGTCAACGTCACATTCATAGTACCATTGGCGTCATCTATAGTGAATGATTCAGTATAGACGGCGCCAGTGGTTCTAGGTTAGTGCCATGGTGCTGCCAGCTGGCCACGGTGCCACCCACTGTTTATTTGTGAAGTTAATTCTTGAAATCCAGGGAATCTGAACATACACTGTCCATGATATTTGAATACAGATTATAGACACTATACATATATGTTGCACTCTCCTGAGTGACTCTGTTTTATATGTTGATGACAGGACTGTAGGCCTACTTTGCTGGGCTTGATAACTTTAAGTTATATATTATATATATTGGCCTACATATTTATTTGATTACAAAAATAAGGCAAACACCTCAGTGTGCTATTCTGAAATTTGCCAGTAAGGTGGTCAAGCACTCAAACTGAACCTCTCCCAATGGCCATTTCTGGCTACGCCCCTGTAACCTTGTAATTATTTGAGCAATCTATTATATGTAGATTCCAACGGAGAGGGTTTCTAGACTTGTTTTACCTCAAAAATGTAACAAAAGGATATTATTTAGATTAGCTTCTAACTAAGAAGGAAACGATCTATCAATTTAAATATTTCTTGCTTGATTATCGCACATTAAACCAAACCATTCACTTGTTCTATTTCCAGTAAGGTATGAAAGGGCTCATTCATATGAATATATTTTTCTGTTTTAACAGAAGTAGAGAAAGGAAGTATCTCATGTGGTTAACGATATTTAACTTAATGATTTCTTTATAATGGATATAACCTATTCATTTAGTTTTGTCTTTCTCCATGAGTATCTGGTATAGTGTATGGTTACTATTTTAATTTTACCTTTTCTTTCCACTTGCTTTCTCCCTTATTCGCTCAACGATATTCGTTTGTTTTGAATTTCGCGTAAAGCTCTCTGTGTTAGCTACCCCTAATTTAGCAGTGTCAGATTAGAGGGGAGGCAGCTAGTCATCATCACCCACTGCCAACTCTTGGGCTGCCATTTCACCAACGAATAGTAGAATGGATCATAACATTGTAACGCTCCGACGGCTAAAAGGATCAAGAATTTTTGGTGCGACGGGAATTCGAACCTGCGACCCTCAGATTACGACTCTAGTATCCTAACCACCTGGCCATATCGGGTCGCACAGCGGTAAGCATGAGGGCTTGTATTGCAAAACTTCCAAGTCAGGGTTTGAACCCAGATGTGTCCAAAGCACACATAGTCAGCTGTACAACTTTGCGCTTAAACAAGTAAACCAGCGTCGTATCAGATATTCACGGAGATGCATAAACGATGTAAGTATATCTTTAGGAGTTTGTGAAGAATATGTTGATTGTGGTAACCCGTAGTTTAAAACACCAAAGTCACGCATTATGTAGACTTCAAGAAAGATAGCAGTTTAGTAATTAATTTAGTAAGTTCGATTTATTATGACAATCTGTATTATAATTTTTCACATAAATGTGCTACCGCCTTCCTATCTACACGATTTTCCTAAAGCTCGACCTTGTTTGGTAGAATAGAATGTTTTCGTTTAAGTGAAAAAGTATGTCTGTTGTATGTTTTGTGTGTTTTTTAGAGCATGGATCTTAACATAAGTTTGAAAAAAGCGACACTTTAATACAGCACCAGTACCAAATTATTTCACTCAGAATAATTTGAAGAATTTTTCCTGCTACTCGCGCGACTTAACAATGCTTTGAGACTGCTGTTAGAGTATAATCAGACAATATTATTAATGCAAAGAACATGAACAAACGTTACGTAAGTAACGTGAGTCAGACATGTCGTGTGTGATATTTCCGATTTCAAAAGTTGTTGTCGCGAAATGTCGTATAATTAAAATTACTAGAAACTTTATAAATATCAAGTTGAACAATAATACGTCGTAAAACGTTTTTAAATTTATTTATCAAAATAGAAAATGAATTATGGCTTTTAAAATTCTACATATCATAATAGTAGTTACAACAGTACTTTTGAGGCACAAGGAAGATGTGTCTGTTCCATAGCTTGGCGCTGCCAAATCAGAAGGACGGAAAGGTTGGTTGAAGGTCTTTAACTAGCGGGTTATCCCAAGGGTAGTTCTGCTCTACTGGTCACCTCCCCCTTCCCAAATTGAAACTTTTCAATTAATCTTTGGCTCGGCATGGCCAAGCGTGTTAAGGCGTTCGACTCGTAATCCGAGGGTCGCGGGTTCGAATCTCGGTCGCACCAAAACATGCTCGCCCTTTCAGCCATGGGGGCGTTATAATGTGACGGTCAATCCCACTAAGCATAAATAACTAAGCATATATATATACACTATTCAGTTAGGATGAAATTTTGCCTCTGAAAAATGTTCAGGTTTGATTTTAATAACATAGAACTAAAGGTTATTGTGTGATTTTCGCAGTCTCTCGAGGGTTTCTGAATGTGCTCTTAATAGAATGACCAACAAGCATGCTATAAATCGAGATCACGCTTTCACAAGGTGAGTCAGCACGTGGCAGACTTGATAACAGTATATATAATGTATTACTTGCTTGCCTTTTTTTTTTTTTTTAAAGAAATATCAGTCCCTAAAATACCAGGTATTATGTATCTAAAGTAATTCTTTTATGCTAAAGTTTTATCTTTCTGTAAGTAACTTGTGTTTTATTTACAATGTCTCATTTTTGTTTGTCGGTAAAATTTACGTGGGTATAGAGTTCGAAAGCACCTGCTATAGCTACCCTTTAAATACATGGTTGTATGAGGTAAGTTTTGGACTTGCCAAAATGAAAGCCTGCCAACTGTGTTGACACAACATGTTGGAATGTTGTTTTATCATACATAATTTTAGGTTACAGCCAGAATAGAAAGCTCAGACCATTCATATATATTATTTACATACGTGTATTGTCCACTGGTACAACAGTAAGTCTACGGATTTACAATGATAAAATCAGAGGTTCGATTTCCCTCGGTGGATTCAGCAGATAACCCAATGTGGCCTTTACTATAAGAGAACACACACTTATATGCGTACGTAATAAATAATCATTCAAATAACAAGATCATGGTGATTTGTATGGATATATTTAACAGTTTGTTTTTTATAGTTACATTGTAATGAAGCGTTTAGATCTTTTGCCCATCTTTTTTATTTTTGTTGAAGGGATATTTTAAAGTAACTGTATAAGTTAATAACTAGAACCGTTTTTCTTTCTGGGTTCAAATTTGTTTTAGTACAAAAATTACAAATACTTGAAATCTAGCATCAGTTGATAATGCTTTAAAATATCCACTTAAAATATTTATTACAATAATATTTCAAATGATAAAAACTCGTCTGTAAGAATAAGAACACTAATGGATATCTGAAGGTTCCTTCCAGTTGGCTCAGAGTTGAGTCTGTTTTACAACGGTAAAAAGCAAGTTTCAATACCCGCTGTGAGCAGAGCACAGAGCACACTGTAAAGCTTTGTACGTGACAATAAACAAAATCTGAACTGACTAAGGAAGTTGAACGGTTAGCTTTTGTATCGTACATCCCTCTTCTGTTGTTCAGTTAACCAGATGTTGTGTAGCTTTCTTAGGATGAAATGTAATTTTAAAAACCAATCGTCATTTTAATGTGATAAAGATGAAAATCGAATAATACAGTTGAATGTACAATTAGTGAATGAATTTATGTAACCAAAAAATCCTTGTTTCTAGAACATTTAGATCGAGTTATATATTCTGAAAATGTTCGGTTCATTGTCTACGCCATTCTATATTGTGGCCAGTTCGAATGTAGTCTTGTAGTTAGTATATATATATATATATATATATATATATATATAAAATCACCCCTGCTTCTCCGTGTTCTTTCCGAAATGAACTTTGCCCATAACTTGACAATTAAAAGTTATGTTACAAAACACTTATTTCTTGTAGCTTGATAATGTTGTGTTTAAGTGTTAGTATCTTATCGTTTTGTTATTTCAGCTGATCCGCTGGTAGGTAGTATCGCTACGCAGTATCTCCAACATCGAGAAGAACACGACAGAATTGCTAGGTTATGGACGAAGCGCTACGCTACGTAAACACAGATCGTTAGGGTTCTCTCCAGTTTTCTTGTTCTTTCTTGAATCGGTAGTATCACCTTCCTAATATCCATCGACCATCCCAGCAGTTTCAGCACACTCGTCCAGGCGAAACTAAGGGATCAGTGATCTCTGTCCATTTCAGTGAGTTGTTATTGTGTAAGTTCTTGTTATCTATTTATCCACAGTAAATAAGATATTACGAGTTCAATGACGATTTATA
The DNA here is from genome assembly GCF_004210375.1 of Tachypleus tridentatus. Taxonomy (NCBI): domain Eukaryota; kingdom Metazoa; phylum Arthropoda; class Merostomata; order Xiphosura; family Limulidae; genus Tachypleus; species Tachypleus tridentatus. The sequence goes on along the minus strand of NC_134832.1, from coordinate 23,024,802 downwards.
ATCGTTCGACTTTTCCACATTACATTCTTCTGTTCATTGGTATTTTGACTTTGAATTCGCTCTCCGCAGTAAATATCGCAGTAAATCGATACGTTTACCCTTGTATGAGATTCTCTGATAATTTGAAAACATTACACCTAATGCCCCCACAAGTTTAAATTTATAATAACCACTATAATAAAGTGCTAAATTGTAATAAAAACAAGTATTACGATCTAGTAGAATCTCCTAAACAAACAAACAAAACAATAAGGTTGTCTTTCTCATTTAATAGCGTGGAGGTTTTTTGTACAGGTGTGTATGGTTTATGGTCAGAAACTCTACTTTTTCACCTATACTAACATAATAATTTATTCAATTATTCATTATATTCAGTTCTCCACCAAGTCAGCGGTAAGTTTATGGAGTTAAACGCTAAAATTTAAGTTCGATTCCCGAAGTGGACAGAGTACAGATAGCCTATTGTTTAGCTTTGCGCTGTAACAAAAGAGCGGAACATAAAATTAAAAAAAAAAACAATACTTTATTTTTGGGTGAATTCATAAGGAGTAAATAATGTGATAATGTTGACTTTTGTAATGGTAATAGTCTTCCAATTCGGTTACTTGAAAACCTCGTTTTAAATTAACCTAGAAATGTAAAAGCTATTATGTTGATAGACTGAGGTCGCAATATAGCTGTGTTGTTCAGTTAAGTCAAAATAACCAATTTTTACGATATAAATTATAACTCTAATGTACAGACAAAATTATTCTTTTACACCTTTAAAATAATGGAACTGTTAGTGATAATTTTTTAACCTAATGTGTATGTTTCAAACAGTAATCCCTTAAATTCTCTAATGCTACAACTTCAAAAGGACGCTTTAATAACAAGTTGCAGTAAAAATAATACCTAAAAACTTGATAATTGTGAATTACTGAATAAACATTTTTGGTTTGAGTAATTCACATAATTCCATTTATCTTCAGTGCATTAGGCGTTAAGTCATTTCTCCAAAGTAACTAAACATAACCTTTCTGTGAATTGTTAAATTAAAGTAAATAAAACAGTCTGTATATCAGAAAATAGAATATCACTAAAGTAACTCGTCATAACATATTATTCAACTATTAAATAGAATGAGTTTCGTTTTTTCTTCAGTCTTCAGTAATTTAATTAATAATTGTTTGTATAACCCATCCGTTATTATCTCAGCGGTAAGCTTGAAGTCTTATAGTATTAAACATTGAGGTGTGATATTCCAGTGTGTTCGGTTCAGATAGGTCATCGTGTATCTTTGAACTTAAACAAATAAGACTGTGTGTAACCATTCTTGAAACAGCATAATTACTACAGACTTTGGGCGTTCACTATTTGAGTAAGATAATTTCGGTTTTAAAACTTAACAAAATATTCTCTGCCAGGTAAAATATTTATATGTATACTTTCCTTAAAATAACTACATAAACAAAACTAAAGTATAGCAAAACATTGATGCCTATGGACTGTTTTACCTGAACTAGGCTAAATAAGTTTGACAAACTTCGTATAAGTCTATTTATTTATTTTGGTATGGTAAGAAATAAATTATTTTATTTTCATTAACTTTTAAATTAAAAGCTTACAATTTTAAGAGGAGAGGAAAGCGCGAAATCTACTAAGATGAAATATTTATTTGCATGTATACAACTGTTAATGGGTCTGGATTTTAGACATGTAAGTCTGCGTCTACATGTCTGACATTTATATTGGCAGTGTCCAATTTCAGTATATGATTTCTGTTAATAGAAACGGGTATTTGTTTCAATGTGTATTTTTTCTCGATTGCGGGTTATTCTTTAGCTGTACTTGCGTCCAAAAATGTTTTAATTAATTGAGTTTTAATATGAAAGTCTCGCAATTTTTTCTTAGAATCGTCAGTTTCAGAGGACAATCGTTGTCGCAGATAGCAAACATATAATAGCTAAATATCTGTGGCAGGAACTGATATATACTCTTGTCATTACGAGTCTTTGTATGTCATGAAAAGTAATCAATGTTAGGGAGATTTGGTACCAATACGTGCTTATGATTGTAAAGTTACCTGAACTAATACCAATCTTAAAATTATTGTATACACTTACGCTTAAAAATTAGACTACTGAGTATAGAATAAAAGAAACTAAGATAGTAATTTTTTTAAATTCGTTAATTTGTAGTGTTGGAACGAACATATCACAAATTGTGATCACACGAAACATTAAACAATGTGACTAATAAGTGGTTCTCAAACTTTTCAGAGTCGCGTATCTTTTTTAAAAAACTGGACTAAGTTTTAAAAAAAACACGAAAAACTAGTTTTAAAAACTAATATAACACTAACCCATTAACTGGGGGAATGTGACTGTTTGTCTGGTGCAAATGAATAATCTGTGGCTTGATTTTTTTCAATTTGAAGGAAGAGAAACATTGACGAGAGTTGATTAGACAAATGTGTAGTGTACGCGGTAAGACTAACTTGGGCTTATACCAATTTTAAAATTTTGCATTAATATTTTGATCACCATCTACATTAGCTACATGTACAGCTAAAGTTACCACAGTTTGAGAATCACTGATCTAGATTAAAAATAAATAGTGTATAAGCAATGACACTTATTATTTTATGTTCCAGTATATACAAGTATGAAACCGTATGAGTCTAGTGTGTGTGTATGTGTGTGTATATATATATGTATTTGACTCGTGTGTTGTAATATAATTGCCGGCATTTGTTGCAACAAATATTACAGAATGCTCTTCTTCCCTGTTTACCGTTTTCTTGTGAATTATACTGATGTTTTGGGACGCATGTAAACTTTGCTGTTGCGTAATTCGATGTTTTCATGTGAAGTGTTTCTGATTGTAAGTTTTATGGTGTTGAGCACTGTGCCTCTGTTTTTAATTTTAGATAAGATGTAAAATACTGTTACTGTTTTCGATGTAAGAGATATTTCAAATAAAATTCTCCAGAATCAGCTGTGTTGAGATGTTCAATTTAATTTAAAAGTTGACAAAAACATCAATAACAAATTTTGTATCAACTTGTAAGGCTAGTAAAACAGAGTATACTTTTGAATGTTTCTTTAAATATTGTACTAAAACTTAGATTACTATAAAATATACTGCAGTATAAGCGTTTGTTTAGATCACCATGGAAACGATTTGAAATTTATGACAGTGGTAATAACAGAGTTAGGCGTGGTTAAGTGGTTAGTGTGCCTGGACTGTAAATCCAGTTGCTACAAAAAGAAAAAAAACAACCTCTTCACCATGAGTGCACTGAAAAAAGTAACTGTGAAATCCTGCTATTCAGTCAGACAATAGTCGTCGGTGGGTGCCTTTCACTACCTGTTTTCCCTCTAGTTCATCATTTCAAAATTAGTTTTGGTACATTAGCTGAAATACTTCTGAAAGTTAAATGTTTTGCATCCATTTTCGTCATCATTATTCTGCTACCTGAAGATGTAATACGTTAAAATCGTCACGAGAGTGAAATTAAAACAACAGTAGCTCACTTTATAAATAAAGAATGTACCAAATGCATAAACATAAACACGTGTTTCTCAGACTAGTATTAATATCTTTCCTTGATCCGATTTTATTTAATTTTACAAATTGTAAGAAACTAATTATACAAATTATTGTTTTTTAAACACTGGATAACTCATAAAAATCAAACACGATGTTATGTAAAATAAATATTCTTATAGAACTTGACTTTCTTATTGCTTAGTTGGATTAATGTGAATTCCCAAAAGAAATCTGGCTAATATTTACTGTTGGAGTTTAGCATCGGTGTGGTGATATTGACAACGGTAATTTTTTAAGCTGTCCCTTACGCCATCTAGTGTTCCTACAGGTGACCCGGAAAGATAAACTGGCTCTCATATTTAGCTGTTAAATATGGAAAAACTGCCCAAATGACAATAAGAAGAAAAAAAAATATTGGTAACCGTCTTACTATTTACAGAGACTCAAACACAATATCGACCCTTGTTTTTGTACCACCTATTTTCAGGCAATATTTTCTAATTAAGTATAAAAAAAAATGTAATTTCGTAAAGACAGCGAGAGGTCGAGGTATATATGTAATCCAGCTAGCTATAGTAATAAAGTTTTAATGGTACGAAAAGTATTGAAACAAGAAAGTCAAAACAGCAAAAGCTGAGTTACTTAAAATTTAAAACATTTTATCCATTCTTTGGGACTCCCTGCTAGTACAGCGGTATATCTTCGGATTTACAACGCAAAATTAGGGGTTCGATTCCCCTCGGTAGGCTCAGCAGATAGCCCCATGTGGCTTTGCTATAAGAAAACACACCATTCTTTGGGAAATCATTGTATGTTATTCTGAGCCACAGTTGGGATAGAATGTGTTAACTTTTATGTAACTCAGTTTTGTAGTTTTTATTTCCTTGTTTCAGTGCTTTTCGTACCATTAAAACTTTATATATTATTATAATTAGCTAGTTTACATATATATCGATCTCTACTTGTCTTTATAAAATATAATTTTTATTATACTGGTTTGATATCTTTATTATTAGCTATATTTTTGTGTGCCATCAATATCAAGCGTGAGATGCGCATATATCCGATCTGATTTTATTACTCATCAGGATCTCTACCAACGTACCCTCAAACTGCATTATGTTACCGAAGAGGATTATTGTCCTAGTATATATATGATTTAATGTATACCAGTAAGTGAAGGTTGTTTAGGGGGACAATAAAGTAAAGGCCCTACAAGATATTGAGTGCAGTAGTGTAGCAGTGAGAATCAGTCTTGTGATGATCAGATGATAAGCAAGATACGTCTGTATGTTCTGAGAGATGGGACAGTGAGAAAGTTTTCTACAACAAAAACAAAGGTGGATGGATACTCCATACTTCATGGGAGACCTTGAGGCCTTGTATATGAAGGTACACATATATGACTTAATGACTGGAAATGTATTAGGCAGAAATAATACTGATGAAGCATCTGCAGTCACCACCAATAATCAAGAAAAGAAAAGTAAGCAATATAGCGAGCCATTTCAAGTCTCGAAAAGAGACATCCTGAATGTAGATCTAAGAGAACTGAAGGAAGCACAGAAGATAAACCTTTCACTGCAGAAACCTTGGGACACTGCGTAGGTGAAAAGAGTAGAAAAGAAGAGGAATTGGACATACATAACAGAGAACTATATTAGAGTACTGTACCAGATCTATCAAGGTAGTTAAGCTATATTTGGGAAGTTAAACATTATAGTATCAGCAGAATACTAGATGCAAGTGATGAAGCTGGCTCATGAGTGATTGTGGGAGGGCACGTAAGAGCTGTTACGTATTATAATTTATCTTGGATGAATTTCCTATTTATTATGCTACGCATTACGATTTCAAATATAGCCCTAACTTTTAATTTTAACTCAGAAGTTAATTGAAGATTGATATGTATGAAATTTATTATATTTGCCAACAAAATTGATTTAAACAATTTTCTTTCTTAACACAAATATATTTTAATATACAAATAAAACAATTGATAATAATGGTTATTGCAAATAACGATTTCTATACAAAAGTTTTACAAACAATACTGAGTATTCTTTCTGGTGTGCAACTGAATATTTTATCGACAGTTCACGATGAGCGAATTAATTCTACGTTGATACGCAGATACGCTTCATCTGATGGAAAGCCAGCCAGCTTCTTCACAAGTGAGCTTTTTACCAACGAAAATATTTAAAATTACTCGTAGAAATATTAACGTCCAAAGTTAATTCAATAACGTTAAATAGTTTGCAATGTTAGAAACTTGTAAACGTTTCTTTTCAAATGTCTGTAATTTCATATTTGATAAGCATTTAACACAGTTATAGCTTCCAAGGTTTATAGTATACTAACTGTAGCAAACCAGTATTCTGAAAATTTTCTCTTAACACGTCGATTTATCAACTTTAGGCGAGATTCTCGAAAGTTAGTAGTCGACAAAATAAAATATATATTGTTGATTCTTATACATGAGAATCTTCTACAAATTTAGAGAACAGGAAGGACTTTCACAATACACATTTAACAATATTATACGTTGCATGCATTTTTTTAATATATATGAAACTTAAACATACAGATTTTAAAATGAACATATAATAATGAGTGAATCCGTTACAGAGCAAAGAAAAATGGCAGACTGAATCACTAACAACTTCCATTGGTCTGGGGGTTATTGAAGATGTGACTAGATTCTGCAGATCATAAGTTATGTGTGCTAGGAGATAGTACCTAGAGGGAAGGTAACTAAGGTGCCACTGGACGAGATGCCTCTCATAGAAGAGCCATTTAGTAGAGGAGCTGTGGATTTAATCAGATAACTATCACCTGTATCTGACAGTTTCAACCAGTACGCGCTGACAATAGTTGACTATGGAACACTATCGGAAGATGCAACATTATCGAAGATACGGAGAGAGTAGCAGAAGCCCTCCTGGAAATGTTCTGTATTGTGGGCTTTCTAAAAGAAGTATTTAGTGAAGAGGGACCGATTGACCTCAGAAATAATGAAGTGTGCAAACTAATTAGTACTTAGCAAATTCTTATCACCCTGTACAACCCTAGATCCCTTTCAGCCGTGTGGGCGTTATATTGTAACAGTCAATCCCAATATTCTTTGGTTAAATAGTAGCTCAAGAGTTAGTGATGACTAGCTGCCTTCTCTCTAGTCTTTCACTGCTAAATTAAGGACGACTAGCGCAGATAGCTTTCGTGTAGCTTTCCGCGAAATTCAAAACAAAGCAAAGTAAACAACCCTAGAGGTAATGGACTTTGTGAAAAAGCCAATGGATTCTTAAAAAGCATGGTAATGAAAATGTGCTAAAAGAGACCACCTGATTGGGACTGTTACCTTCAGGCAGTATTATTTGCTTACCGAAAAGTTGCTGTACAGAACATTACGTAGTTTGACGCATATATTGAAAGAGCTGTGAACAGGGAAACAAAATTTAAAACTGAGAAACACATATGTATTAGCTCACAAAAACAGATTGGAAGAGACCTGTCAATTTGCTCTAGATTGTATGCATCTCAAAGCTGTCAGAAGCACTTTTATGACAAGAAGACTAAGGATTAACATTTCAGAGTCGGAGAGAAGGTCTTAGTTCTGCTATCGACAATTAACAACAAATTCTCCCTAGAGGGGAAAGGACATTTTGAAGTGCAGGAAGTGGTCAACAGAATGGTTTGTTTTAGAATTAAGCACAAAGCTGCACAATGGTCTACCTGTGCTCTGCCCATCACGGGTATTGAAATCCAGTTTCTAGTGGTGTGAGTCCGAAGACATGCCGCTGTGCTACTAGGGAATCAAGAGAATGGACTATAAAATGAAAATGGATGAGAAGACCAACATATACAACTGTAATAGCCAATAGTGTAACGAAGATTTGTGCATACGTGTGGCTTGTTTTGAATATGTTATTTTAAAACACGTGAATTGCGTGCTATCCGTTAGTGTTGAAATTTATTGCCAACAGTCACAAACACTTAGTGTAAAGAATTAGGCTCCTGTAAAACTAACAAACAGCTGTAAAGAACATGTGAATTGTGAGAACAGCTTTCACACTGTGTAGGAAAAGAGAGAAGAACTGTTGTGAAATGGTGCACGTTACAAACTTATACTTTTATTTTTTGCATTTTTTTGCCGTGATTGTATTTTAATCTTAATTTTATTGTTTAGTACAAGTATTGGTTATTTCTGTTTTTATTTTCAATTATTGTTTTTAACGGTCAAGTATTTTATTTCAGTTCAAGAGTTAGGTTTACTTTAGGTTTGAGCTATGCGTCGTTCTCGGTTAGCATGCTGGCATATGAATTTGGGGTTTAATAGTATTATAACATTGTTGGTCAAATCTCACTATTCTAGTTGTAGTTTACCAGTCTAAAATTAGAGACAGTTTATGTAGATACACATTTTGCGATTTTTTGCAAACATCCGAAACAAACCACAAAACTTTCCATTTAGTTGTTTAATAATCGGTAGTTCCAATTTTATCGAAACCAATTTTTAACGTTATGAGTGCTCACACGTACTGTTAATCTTACAAGAGAACGCCGTTTATTCATTCATATTGTGAGTAATTTTATGTTACATTTTTATAAACAAGCTTTGAGTCCATTATTTCAACCAGCAACGAGTTAAACTTCTCTAAACATTTCGCCAGCTAAATCTAGAACACTTAATTATATTGATTTGTTTTGAATTTTGTGCAAAGCTACACGAAAGCCATCTGCACTAGCTATCCCTAATTTAGCAGTGAAAGACTAGAGAGAAAGAAGCTAGCATCACCACCTACTGCCAACACTTCAGCTACTTTTTTACCAACGAATAGTGGGACTGGTCGTAACATAACACTCGTATGGCTGAAAGGACCAGTGAGTTTGGAGATTTTAAGCCGCGACTGAGAGATGGCGAATCAAGCACTCTAACCTTCTAGCCAAGTTGGAACTTCTATTATGATCGTCAGGTATGTGTATATTATACATGATTAGCCTCGAAATACCATGAGCCAATAACATTTTTCTACAATTAACAGTCAAGTTTATGAATTTGATTTCATATTGGTATTTTGAACTTCAATTCTATTTTATGAGAGACCTAAACGACTAAGTAAAGGCTCCTTCGAGTTTAGGGTGTAACTGTTCCTTATTTTGTACTACTGATCATAAGAAATACAAGTGTTTTGTCCAGCCAGCATTTTGGAACGAATAACAATATTGTTACTTTTATAACAGCCCTTAGCTGAAAGGGCGGAACATGTTTAGTGGCGTTATGACTCGAACCATGGGCTTTCTAATCTAATTCTACATATTATAATTTATTACGGACGAATTTCCGATTTATTATGTTACGTATTACTATTTCAAATAACCGGAAATTTGAATTTGAATTTAGAAGTTAATTAAATATCAATATGTACCAAATTTAAGGTATTTGCTAAAATGACTGATACACACAATTTAGCTTTTTTAACACAAATATATTTTAATATACAAACATAAAAACAATACAATTTATAATAACAGTTATTACAAATGATGGTTTGTATACAAGTTTTACAAACTTACAAACAGTACTGAGTCTTGTATCAGGTCTAGATATGAATATTTTATCGATTTGTTTTTGTTTATTTGTTTTTTTTAGAATTTCGCGCAAAGGCTGCGTTAGCCGTCCCTAATTTAGTAGTGTAAGACTGGAGGGAAGGTAGCTAATCATTACCACCTACCGCCAATTCTTGGACTACTCGGGCCGGCAAAAAAGAAAACTACACTGAAACAAAGGTAGGCACTAAAATAAATATACAACAGTAAATATGTTTTAGTCAACTATTGGACAACTCTCAGCCAAAGTTTTTAAATGTTTAAACATTTGTTGCGATAAAAATAACGAAATCAGTCACTTAAAGATTTATTTTTTTTGCGTAACAAATAGACCAATTTCTATTGTTATAATAATGTAATGTTTATGATATAAATTTTCCTCACAGTTGTATTTTGTGTTCAAAATGTAAATAGCATTATTTTTGTAATGTACTTATTTATACGTTTCTTTATTTTTGTTCTAAGAGTTTCTTCACCTCGTGATACCTGCTGGGACATCGGTAAGTCTACAGATTTACAACGCTAAAATCAGGGGTTCGAATTCTCCTTGGTAGACACAGCTGATAGCACGATGCGGTTTTGCTATAAGAAAAACACGTAAATTCTTAACCCGGTAACAAAAAAAAAAATTAAAAATTGCTAGTTAAAGAAAACTGACCAATGTATAACCTTATAACGTATAACTTTTCGAAGTGAAAACTAAAAATTTAAATAACAGACGCATTGATTTTCTTTATCGTACTGTTGATGTTATAGCAGTTTTTTTATTTGAATTTTAAGCTTAGCGAAGCCTAATGGTTAGTGTTGGCCTGCTGAACCCTTTGCTCAGGGTTTGAGAATCGATGCTGCTGAACTCGCACCAAAGTTTTTGTTGTGGACGTATTTTAATAGTGATAGTCAATCCTTTTATTAATTTGGTTCAACCAAACAAAGCTCTTGTAACGCTAGACACAACTGATCAAACTGAGGATGGCTATACTTGGATTCTAGAGTTTGAACTAATAATACGTGATGACCCATGCCAGCTGTTTTTATATATACATTTCTGAACTAGTTTTTCAGACTACGTGAATATATTATTGGGATTGAAAAATCCAGTTGCAATAATTCTCGACAGCATGTGTCACAATTCTTATCACTGAAATCTGCAATTGGTTGATTACACTGGTCAACAAAGTTTTTGTTGCATTTATATCAAACACTTGGTATTACATAATTTCTTGCCCTGATTTCAGATCTGAAGTTAGTTTTTTCCTCAGTGCTCTACTTATTTTGCAATCAAGGTATTTGAAAATCTCAAAATTTCGTCATCATCACATTGACGTCGTAGTCTATCATGAAAAATATGTGATAAAATATGTTATAAAACTCTTTAATATAGCTGGGTAATAAAAAAGAAAATGCAAGATAGTATAAATGTATTCAAGTTATTTATATAAATTCAATTTTATATAAAGTTATAATTCAATTTATTTATATAAAACTGATTAGTAGATAAGACATTTGCTACTATGAAGAGGCAAAGCTCAATTGCAGTCTACTCAGGCATGAATTTCCGCTTGTAGCTCTTGCGTTTGTGGACTGTCTCAGGGCATTCTCGTTTAATGCTCCAGCAGTAATCTGCCATCATATGTTTGTCCCATCTCCCTTGGTAACGCTCTTCCATGGTCTTGAGGTCCTGATGGAACCGCTCGCCTTGCTCGTCACTACAGCTCCTGGGTTCTCAGGGAATCTATCAAGATGACTGTACAGGTAATGGAGTTTGACACTCATGTTACATCCAAGATCGCGAAAAGCTGACAACATATTCGCTACAAGGGTTTCATAGTTGTCAGCTTTTTTTATTACCGAGAAAATTTGCCATCACCGCCACAAATGAAAGCCATGCAGTCCTTCTCTTGTCGTTCATCTTTCTGGCAAATTCTTGATCACGCACAAGTGCACGAATCTGTGGTCCATCAAAACACCTGTCTTGATCTTCTCGAAGGACAAACCAGGGAGCACAGAAAATATGTGTTGGAAGCATTCACCGTCAGTATTCAACGCCTTCATAAACTGTTTCATCAAGCCCAGCTTGATATGGAGAGGAGGAAATATGATCTTTTCTCGACTGACAATTGGATCGTTGACAATATTTGGCATACCTGCCTTCAGAGTCTCACGTATGGGCCACTCCTTCTGGTTCCAGGGCTTTTCTCGAGCTCGGCTGTCCCACATGCAAAGATAGCAGGGATACTTTGTAAATCCTCTTTGTTGACCTAGGAGGAAAGTAACCATTTTGAGGTCCACACAAATTGTCCAGTTGTGCTCGTGGTATTTTAGTAGGTCAACCACAGTCTTAATGTCATTATATTCCTCTCGTAAATACACAGAGTGTCCAATTGGAACAGCTGCATAGACATTGCCATTATGAAGTAGAACGCACTTCAAATTTTGCTTAGAACAATCTAGAAATAATCGCCAGTCATTTGGATGGAAAACTGGCATCCCTAATTCCTGGAGAAGACCTGAAATATTATGACAATAAACAAACATATTCTCCTCTGTAAAAAATGGCACAAAAGCCTGCTCCCGATTTCGGAAGTATGACATTTTAGTTGTATGGCTCAGCTGATTCTTTTCTTGCATCCTGGAAGCTAACACTTCAGCTGCATTTTTGGAGAGACCCAAATCACGCACAAGGTCATTCAACTCTGGCTGGCTAAACTGTTGAGGAGTTAATGACTGTGGGGTCTCATAAGAAGGATCGCCAGATTCTGAAAGTATTTCTTGAGTTTCATCAGCAGTCTCTTGCTCTTGGTCACTACCCACATCTTCAGATGGAAGAAATCCTTTAAAAACTGGGATTGGGAGCTCATCAGAGTGCAGAGTAGGTCGGATTCCTGAGGGGATACTAGGATATGAGATTTTGTGTCTGTTTTTCTTGCCAATGCCCTTTGTATTGACCAGACAAAAATAGCAGTCAGTTGTGTGGTCCATCGGTTCTCGCCAGGTCATGGGAATTCCGAAAGGTAAACCCTTACGTTTCCCTTTTGTCCAGTCACGCAGCATTTCCTCGCAGTTATGACACACAATATGTGGGGCCCATTTCTTGTCTTGGTCACCAAGAGCAAGTCCAAAGTACGCTTTATAAGCACGCCTCAGAAACGATGTTATATTACGCCTTTGACGAATAAGCGTGAAGCATCCACAAATATAACAGAAAGCGTCCTGCTTGTTCTCACATTGACGTCTCCTTGTAGCCATGATCATATCTGAAACAAAATCAAAATAATTTTAATATCTCTCTTGATAACATAAACGTGTAAGTAATTAATTTGACCACAAAATCTAAACAATTTTAATATCTCTCTTGATAACATAAACGTGTAAGTAATTAATTTGACCACAAAATCTAAACAATTTTAATATCTCTGTTGATAACATAAACGTGTAAGTAATTAACACGTTTCCTGCGATGGGACCCACCGGTGTCCCACTATTGTCTTACCTTCAACTAAGTTGCAGGCTAGAGACAAATGTAACGACAACCTCACGTTATCATAGCTCATGCAGCACTGAAGCTGTCAGATGTACAAGAGCATCGCAGCAGTTGCCGGTTTGTCAATATAGGCATCGCAGGAAACGTGTTAATTTGACCACAAAAGGCTAGAATGAAAAACTTAAAATTGCATTAAAACTAGAGCATGTAGAGCTGAACCGTTTTCATATTTGAATTTAGTCGGTCACGAATGGTAAGAATGAGTAAAAAAATCTTATGCAACTGAGATTTCGAAAAAATTTGTTGACCTGTGTTATTGAAAACTATAAATCTTTTACCAAGAGATGGCGCGGGTTACTATCACATTGAAAATGGAGCCCAATCACAAAACCGAAAAATCCAAATTTGAAATATTTGCATTCGTAATTAGTCGTTGCGAACCAGGAAATCTGACAAAGTATGAATAGATATATTTTTTGGCTTTTGTGTTTCTCAATAACTTATTAAGATAATGTTTAAGAACAATATATATAGTTATAGTGACGTTTTGGCTGTGTTACATGTTTTTAGTGTATGTTAGTCATGTAAAGTTTCGTTATTCAATGTTTATTGCGTCCTCTTGTATTGATTTCTTGTATAAGAGTAAAATATATAGCAAAAATAAATCTACAATATTTGCTGTCGATGAAATTATGTAAAGATATAAATTATTGCTAGCACTGAATTTTAACCACCTAAACAGCATATATTTAGAATAAATAAAATTTATGTCTGGAATATATATAAAATGTAATGAAAATCCATGCTTGTCAATAATCACTTATAATACAAATATATATTTTAAAAAATGGAAAATAATTGCATCTAGGCAATGTTAAATTATTTTTTAGTACTTAATAAATAATTTCTGATAATGTTGAAACAATGTGCACAATTAAATAATTGAAAAGTAATGTTTGGTCATTTAGACATTCTTTAAATGTTGAAAAAAATTATTTACTTGAGACATTGTTATACAGTAGTCAGAAAAAACCTTACAACCTTTTTATTTAAATATTTATCCAGAATTCATAGATTTTATTTTATATCACTTTCTGTACAGTAGAAAAAACTTATTGAGGAAACTGGAAGTGTTTTAAAACACATAGAAAAATGAGAATTGTTAAAAACCTTTGATAACATTATATATAAACTTTTATTGTAGGGATCTGTTAGTTTCTTTTTGTTTTCGAACTCTCATTCTTTGTACCTAATTAATGTAACTTGAGGATGTGTTTAATATGCTGTTTAACTTAATTTTTAAAAATCATATGTGAATTGGTAACACAAAATAAACGTAATTTTTCATACTCAGCTTTTCAGCAACATTTATTATTGAAGAAAATTATACTCGTTAGCAGGTTTGTTTAGAAATCTTGAAGATTTCAAAACAAGATATAAAATTAAGATAATCCTAAAAATATGTGAAGTGTTACTGCTACCAAACATTCTGTGAGTCAAAGGTAACATATAAATACTTGACTGAAAGACATTCTCGACAGCCCCAAATTGTTCCGATAGTGTTGCATTAACACAACTAATGGGTTTTTCTTTGTTTATTTTACATAATAATTAGAATTCACTGGAGAAAGTTAATGTTTGTACCTAGTTATATGATAAAAGGTTGATCCAGAGGAAAACAGATCGAGAAAAATATTTAAATAAGGAATGTTCTGTAGTCCAGGCTAATGTGTTATAGATTTTAGGGTTGGAAGTTCACTACTTTAATTTAGAGCATTTATAGAGTTGTGTGAAGAAATATGATAGATTTCTTTAGTAAGATTAATGAACTTTATAAGCTAAGTGGCTTCCTAAAACTTATTAGTTTGTGTGTTATTCATTGTATCATTTCATGTTGCTATCATATTAAACTTTTGTTCTTTGTATACAATGACCTAGATGAAAGAATCTTCAACAGATTATTCAGATATACTGATGACAGTAAAGTTTTGGGTGTTGCTGACTGTGAGAAAGATTCTACTGCTTTGGAAAGAGGTTTAAATTATTTGATTAGTTGGGTAAAACAAATTGTTAGATGGCTTTTAATTATTGTAAATGCAAGGTAATGCATATGGGAAATCACAATTTTAATTATGAATTATGAGTATGATTTTGATGGGAATAATAATAACAGTTTAATGGAAAAAAAGACCTTGGTTGTTTGGTTGATCAGTCTCTTCAGTCATTCAAGCACATAATGTTGTTATTGTCAGGACAAACAGGATTTCAGGTTATATTCACTGAAATACCGAATAAAGTCTAAAGGGGTTATAACGTTAGTGTATAGGTCTTTAGTTAGGCCACATTAGGAGTCCTGTGTTCATTTTTGTGCTCCTTAGCTCAGAAAGAACATTAAATTGTTGGAAGGAGCTCAAAGCTGTGTTACGAAGATGAGACCTAGGATAAAAATGTTATTGTTATCATATGAGAATAGGCCAAGATCTCTGAATTTGTTTTTCCTTAAAAAAATAAAAGGACTTAGAAGAGATTTGATTAAGGTGTTTATGATTATTAAGGGAGTTGATGTATCATATTTTTCTTTTTTAATAAAGAGAGTGGTTAGTCTAGGGGATACAGATATAAATTTTAGCAGGTAATAAGTCATATTCAGCTAAGACAGCTTTATTTTTCTAGCAGGATAGTTGGCCTCTGGAATGGGTTGCCTTCAAATGTGGTGGATACAGTTAATTTAAAATGAAGTTTAATAACTGTTTGAGTGATACAGATTTTCTTTAGGGTTAAATTTAATTTAGTGGATGAGACAACCTAGATGGACAAAAAGGCACATTGTTTTCCTTTAATGTTAAATTGATTAATGTTCATGGCCCTAGGGGCACTGATTGATGTAATATTCTTTCCAAAAATTATGAACTTATTGTTATAAGCTCAGTAATGCAATAATTTAAGTGAAATTTTATTCATTACCCTCTTTTCAGTACATTTTAATTTTCCCATCAATTGTAATTTGCTTTACAATTTCTTTACATAGCACTTTAGATTCAAGAATTACATTTACAATTTTTATTGTTCTTTCATATTTCTAAATTGAGTTTATTCAGATTACAATATTAAACTATATGAAAACCTACCAAGTCTCTTTTAGTCTGATTACACTTTGTTTTGCATCACATGAATGTGAAATATTGGCATCATTTTTCAAGAATAATATACACAGATTTCTGTAAGATAAATATTCCACTAAATAATTAGATGTTTAGAAGACCTAAATGTAAGTGGAAACGAGGGAATCCTCAATAGGTGCAGCACTTGAAATTATTTTAAGCAAGATTAAAGTGAATTAATCTATGAGACCTCTTTTTCCTTTTTATTAATATTATTAATTATATTTTTGTGAGCCAGTGATACCAAGTGTGGGGTATGTGTATACCCACTTCAATTTTATTCCTTATCGGGATATCTACCAGCCTACCCTTATCTTGAAATTCGTTTAGGTAGGATCAAAATAAATTACTCTGGGACCGAAGGCATGGTCAGGGTTTGACTTCCTGAGTCCAAACCTGTAATATCTCAAATTAGCAATAAGATGATGGTAGGTATGAGCTAAATGTTTGTACTTGAAAAAAAAATTAAGAGTCATTCTATTGGTCACTGTGCTGCAGTTAAAAAGAGTTATTTCCATAACTTTATACACACCTGGATGGCAAAATATTTGTCATCTGTACATTAAGCTATATCTTTGGTGTGAGGGTTGGTAGGGTAGCTGATGATATTTAAAAAGGTCTGATTGTTAAAGCACAACAGCGGAGTTAGTAATCACTTTTTTAAAACCACACTAAACCAGCTCATGATTGGATTGCTTTACATTTTTCAGTTTAAAAGTCTGTTTTTTTCTGTAAATTGGAAATACAAAATTTATAGTATTTTGAAAAATAAAAATATATTTAGTTTGATGTTGTTTGGCATAACTTGTTGGACACTGCCACATTCGCTGCTAATTGACCTTTTATTTCCAAAGATGACTGTAATTACAATATGCTTATATTTTATGAAGCAGCTCAAGTACTGAAATAATTTTGTATTCTGGCTTTTTATGTACAAAGAAGGATCAAAGTTTTCCTCATAGTTATTATTTTTTACTGTGAATAAAATCATCAATTTTGAAAAAACAAATTGTGTTGGTGTAAAAAACTGTGTTAGTGTGGCCTAGAGCTAGTGACCTGTTTACAAAATGTTTTTCTAGTTTTTTATACCAAAGTGAAGCAATGATGTTTAGAAAGATTGATAACCTCTTTACATAATACATAGGCTCATCCCAAATGCAATTAACTTATCCTCAAAGAATAAGTGATGAACCTACCACAGAGTATACAGACAGTTCTAACTTTGTTATATTCTACACCGAATTAAAATAACCTTGTGCTTTCTTCTCAGAAAAACTAGGTTTGTCTCTCTAAGATGATAATTATAAGCAACATCACCTATTTGTATGATTATATCTAAATGTCATTGTCAATGTTGAAGTCGTTTGGAACTTGAAAAAGAATATACAGGTATAAGATACACTTGCTTAACTGTATGTATTGAAAGTTATTGTGTAATCTTGGACTTTTTAATAAATGGTTTAGATGTGTAAGCAGTGGTTGTGGGAAGCTCTTATATTTGTAAACAGGTTTCTTGTGAATGGTGAGTATAAAGGCAGAAATCTTGAGTTCACCATTACAGTTCATTTCAGAACACCCTAATCATTTCAATTGAAGCAATATTTTGCCAAGTGCCTTTTGCCTCCTCCTTTATAAATAATAATTAGTCTAGTGTATGAATACCAGTATCTTCTGCTAGTCAAGAAATAACTTGAAATTAGTAAACAAATTGCAGCAGGAGGAAATTTGGAGTAAAAATACATGCAGAACTTAATACCAATGATCATTGTTTGTTTATTGCTGTTCAATTTTCTTTTTTGTGTGTTTTAACTTGCATATGTGTGACATTAAGTTCTATTTGTTCAATAGTTTTGTTATGCATGAACTTAGGTTTTTGTTTATAATTTTTCAGTTTTTTTGTTAATCACTATGAAACTTTTTTTTTTTTAAGGATAGAAGCTAGAATCATTAGGAAACAGTGTTAGTTGAAAACTCATAGGAAGGCTCTCAAGACTTTTCATTTAATATTACACATTTAGGGAAAAAAAAAGAGACAATTAACTGTGTAATAAATATTTTATAATTTTCATATTTTATAACATTATAATGAATTGTATATACATAATGTATATATATCAAGCAAAACAGAAGAGTCATGATATGCTCTTAAAATAGAAAATCTCAGGGTTGTGTTAAGTTGTAATAGAGTGTATATTGATTTATTATTGCATATAAGCAATATGTTTGAAGGACTTTTCAAGGTTTTAGACAGTTTTTAATATTTCATGGTAGGACACTAAGAAAAAGATCAACATATTAATGTTAATGTTTTATTTGTTTTTGTAGAGAAAACACTTAGAGATACTCAGTTTTTTGTTGAAGAAGGAAATAAAGCTTATGAGAAAAGACTTCAGAAAGGTAAGTAATATCATTTTAAATCAATAATTCTTTCAAATCACAAATTACCTTAAAAATTGAATTTTTGACAGTTATTTGAAGTTTGAAGCCTTACCTTTTGAAAGTGTTACTTGTGTAACACAAGTTATTCCCATCGTCACTGTATGTTTTTGACAGTTTATATGTGAAATTTAGCCTGTTTGTGCATTAACTACACAATAAGTAACAATAGGAGTATCAAAGTGTGCACATTTGTTGTTCTTAAAGTCTACTTCAACTACAATAAAATTGATTAATATTTGTAAAATGCTTTGCTAGCCATAAGCATTAAAAAGATAATGGTGCATTTATTAATAGTAGATTATGTTGAAGACAAAAGTTCTAGGTGATAGAGTTTTAATATGTAACTTGTACATTACATGAACAAAATACTTTGATGTTTTTTATTTTGTTTTTTCAGAGTAGTTGTTATTGGAGCGTGTTTAAAATATTGTGCTTATAAAACAGTTCTCTGTGATTTGTATTTTATGCCACAGTTGGTTATGTGATGGTCAATATGTAATTTTTACTGTGCAAGTTATCTTCAACATGGATCAGGACTTTTGACAGGCTGGTGTCTGTGTCAGGTTCTATTTCATCAAAAAAAAATTCAAACTAATCACATTTTCCTATACTGTAGACTGAAATCTTCAGTTGGTTATGTAATGGTTAATATGCTTGACTTGTAATCTTAGGGTTGCAGATTCAAATCCCCCTCCCACTAAACATGCTTGCCCTTTAAGCTGTGGGATCATTATAATGTGATGGTCAATCCTGCTATTCATTGGTAAAAGAGTAGCCCAAGAGTGATGACTAGCTGCTTTCCTTCTAGTCTTACACAGCTAAAATAGCCCTCATGTAACTTTGCAAAAAATTCAAAAACAAATAAACAGTGGTTAATTTAAAATTTGTATTATGCAAGTCATCTTCTGTATGGATAGAGCCCATAGTCAAGCAAGTGCCTGTACTAAGTTCCAGTTGATCAAAGTAGAATGCATGGTCTTTTTCAAAAGATACCAAGAAGCTCAAGAAATTACCAAGTAAATTGATGCTAATTAGATAAGAAACAGAAGGAACCTTCAATATCATTTTATACTTATAAATTTATAACACATTCAATAAAGGATCATAGTGAATGTTAATAATATATTAGACTTTGTATCCTTTTCTAAGTTTATAAAACTCTCTATTAGTATTTCTGAAAGAACCATTTTATTTGGCTTGAGTTTTGTTTTGTTTATGAACAGAGCTTCTTTAAATCACAATTACAACTAATTTTTTGTTCTTTTTGTTAACATTCTAAATACTGTTAGGGTAAAGTGTGCATGTCAGAACTTTCTATAAAGGAACATTCAATATTTAATTAAACAACTTTATGATCAATGTATATGAATAAATTTGGGATTAAAACATAATAAAACTGATTTTGGTATTGAATAAGTTTTAATTTCAAAAGGAAATATTTGTATAAATTCTTAATCTCCTTTGATAGATCAGTAAGGCAGAATATATTCCTGATTAAACTTATTTTGAATGGACAGCAACTGCCTGTTGTAGAAATGTAAGTGTAGAGGATGATGTTTCAAAGTCTTTGGTGGTGTTGATCTTTTTAATATTCTCTTCATAGTCCATCAGAATTCTATAAAGACCAACTACATTGTACATTCACTGACCTGAAGACAAAAGGTGGAAGACTTTCAAATATCTTCCTTTAAAATTGTGTTTCTATGATAGACAGTTGCTGTCCATTCAAATGAGTTTCATCTTAATGTCCTTTTGTCTGTGCAGTATTATGTTTGTTTACACCAACTTGCCCATTTTGTAATTTTGTGTTGTTAATCAATATGAAGGTCTTTGTTTAACGTAAGTTATCCTTTATAATATAGATATCACTGAGGCTTAGTCTAATTTTTGTAGATTTCACTCTTTGTTTATAGATATATAGATCAGAAGTCACATCCTCTCTTTCATAAATTGCCAATAATTCTCTCAGAAGTTTGCTATTAGATTAGTTATAACCAACAGAATGACAAAGTTTTCAATTACTGGATAATTTATAATGCTACTTTGTCCTCAGTAGTGATTTTTAATTATTTTGCCTACAGTTTGAAAATTCTATCACCAAGTTTAAATGAAGCAGCTTGGGGAATTATTTTTAAGGCAATATGTCTTGGTTAGAAACTACTTAAATTATAATACTTATGAGTCATTATTTATTCTGTGCATGTTATTATTTTGCATTCTTAAGTATATATTTGTAATAAAAATTGTTCAATATCCTGGTTCCATCATTACAATAAAGCATGCTTAGGTTTCATTTGTTTGCTGACAGAAAGAAAAAAAAAGTGAAACAAAAGTACTATACTTGTCATTTTATATATACAGGGTGGCCCATAAGTCTCTACCCATCCATATATCTTATGTATCCATCTTATGTGTGCTGTCTCTCATTCTTGCTGCATAATATTATGTGACGCCATGTTCTGTGAGACATTTTCTTCAACATAGCAGGGCGTATTGTTCCAAATGCCATGGTAACAGCTGCCTTCAACTCATCATTAGTATTATAACGTTGTTTAGACACAATGTCCTTTATGTATCCCCAAAGAGAGTTATCACATGTTGTCAAGTCCAGACGTCTTGCAGGCCATTTCATGGGTGTTGGGGATGTTACAGAACTATGACCTATCCATTTGTCTGGAAAAGTGTCATTAAGATAATCTCGCACAGTGAGGGCATAATGAGCCAGAACTCCATCTTGTTGAAACCAAACCTCCTCTCTGATTTCAAGTTCATCGAGTTTTGGTATAAATAAACCATTGTTGTAACGTATTTAGATGTGAGATATGGTTTACTGGCCTGTCAAAGAAGTGTGATCCAATAACGTGACATGCATTAAGTGCTGCCCACATCATGACATGTGGAGTGTTGTATTCAGTTTCTTCATAATAATGAGGATTCTCCTTTTCCCAGAAGTAAACATTTCATGCTCCACTCGAATGATAAATTGCGCACTCGTCTGTAAACATCACCTTTCCTCAAGAAGGGATCGTATTGAAGATTCACAATAACTCATCACATGCCAGTTTCCTATTTTCTCAATCAGCATCACTTAGTTCATTCACAAATGTGGGTTGCCATGCTTTAACTCCCATGTCCTTTTTCATAAAGGTCTGCATGGTTGCTTGCAGGATACCAAGTTCAGCTGATCTTTTCCTTGTCGACTTTAATGGTGAATTAATTACTGACTCTTCCACACCAGCACATGACACTCTACATTTAACTGGTTTTCCTGAACGAGGTGCATCCTTAATATTGCCAGTTTCAAACAATTTGCTCTGACACCGTTTTTTGTGTTGGTGGATCCTTATTGAATTTTTCTCTAAATTTGCCAGTTATTGTATCCAGGGTGTCACCAATATTCTTGCGCTCATGTACCCACGTACTTGTCACCATACGCTCTTTAAGTGTAAATGGGTTTACATCGGCCATATTTCTTTGAAAAAAAGGAAACAAATTTGTAATACATGCCTAATTGAATATAACATAATAACATATGAATGGGTAGGGACTAACAAGCAACCCTGTATATATTTTATTGTTATAAATGTAACTAAAGTGTAAATATTAGAAACATATAAGGTTAGATTAAGTTTAGATAATGAAATATAATTTCTCTACAAAGTATGCTGACAAGTAGCTTATGTGTTGTGCCATTCAATTTGGTCACTTTAGCTTTGCCATGTTATTTACAGCTTGTATTTTGGGATTATTACCTAGACCCTGTTCAAAAAGCAATAAAACAAAGAAATGAAATAAAAACAGATGTAAACTGTTACAAGCCTTAAGTCATTTAGGATTAGTAATTGTAATTTTCTGTTACAATATGCATTTATTCCAGGAAAAAAAAAAGAAGGTAACTTGGGTTTATTTCATATTATTTTGTATTTGTTACAAGATTGGTCAAAATGACTAAGTTCATATGATGTGAGGATAGAGAAAAATAACAGACAAAATGTAAAATTTAATTTACAAAAGGCTTTTGATATTCACTTATGATGCTTTAAATGTCATGCAAGTGAAATTAAAAACTATAAAATGAAAAAGTAGTTTAGTCTTAACATGAAAATTACCTTCTGCTCAGGCTTGTCAGTTTTAGACACATCGTGAATCCCTATATCCTCTAACAAATCTTTAGTAAAAATACTTATTTAAAAAATGTGATATTTTATAGACAAAGGACTTGCAACTTTTACTAAAAGCTTACCATATTTTGTGAATATTCACTCACTACATTAAGAATTATAATATGTATATTTTCATGGTAACAAGGTCAGTACAAGTAACTGAGCTCATATCATTAGAGTTAAATAGAAATGCTTAGATCTGATTACCTGATCTTACTGAGTTAATGCTAGATGTAAGCTTTGATTTTAATGCCTGTGGTTTAAACTTTAATTTTTAACATTATTGAAAATAATTTTCCAAAGTTTATCCTATACTTATGCACTGGAAGGAGCTGTCTTTGACTTGCTGATGGTAAAATTTTATTTACTGCAGACTTATACACGTACATTTTATTACAGTGATATCCTTCATATTGATTCCTTAAATGTATATCAGAGGAATATGCCTCTACTACCAAGACAACATACACAAGGCTTTTAACCACTTCCAGCAAGTGCTGAGACTTGTTCCAGATCACAACAAAGCTCAGGAAATGTCCAAGGTATTTCTGCAGTGTTTTATGTTCTTATTATTGTTGGTTGAAGATTTTTTTCTGCAACTAATTTTCAGTTTAAATAGCATGATATGTGGATCCAGTCTTGTTAACTTCTGTTTCTATGTAGTTGTTACCAACTTCTTTGTACTTGAAACCAATATTTTAATTCGATTATGGTTTGAAGGATTGAAATTTGTTAAAAAACTACTTAAGAAGGCAGCAGTAAATTTGAAACATTACCTAGTTGTAAACAGATGTAAGGGAAATAATGATTTGAAAGAAATATAGTCAAAGAAAATGTCCAGATTTGATAGGTCAGGAGAAGAGGTTCTCTGAACAGTCTGTTTTAACACTTTCATGATTCATGTAGTAAGAAATAGTTGAAAATATAAAGCAAACTACAAGTAATTTTGTGAGATAATTTTATACTAAAAAGTTTAGAAACTCCTATTAGCAGGGCTTTTTGACTGTTTGTCACATCTGGCTAGCAGGAAACAATCAAATGGTCCAATAACAGTCATCAAAGTTTTTTTCTAAATTAACTACAGTAAATATAGGGAAAACTTAACACCATAAATTAATTTGTGATGAAGACATCTTATTTTAATATCTTACAAAGCAATTCTACTTTAATTACCTTTAATTATTAAAAGTTGTATTTTTCATAGTTAATTTGTACTTTTATTTTTGTGTATTCTTTGTGTAAAAATAGAGACTACAAAAGTTTTGCATGGCCATTAAATTGACATATAGCAAGCACTAAGATGGATAATAATTTTATTTTGAAAAATATTTTATGTGTTCACTGTCCTTAAAACATTTAACTGTTTTTTTAATGACACTGTATTACATGTAACACTTATGTTATTACACTACTATTTGCATGGTGAAATTTTCTATTGTTAATTTAGATAATATTTTTTATATTTCCTAAAAATGGGCAAAGTAAAATTCTTCCAGCCCATTTACTGCTAATTATGTCCAATTTGGCCCCTTTGAAAAGTTATTTAGAGACATGTAAAATTTAATAGGGTTAAGTCTGGTAATGAAGCTACAGCAGTTTTGTAATTGTTTGAAAGAAATATAGTTTGAGAACAAACATTGGTTCCACTCTAACTTGATATAACATGTTTTATTTTACAGGAAGTAACTATTACAAGATTTTTGGCTAGTAATTGAAACGTCTCATTTTTCTTTTCTTTAGTAACTGGCTCAATTTGTTATACATCATTTTGTGATGAAATTATTTTTTCTTTTTGTTTCTTTTTAAATTTCACATATTACATTATTTAACATATCTAGTTATTCTTAAAAAATATGCATTAAGGCTTGTTTATTATTTTATGTTTTGATCACTTTCCATGGAAAATCAAAGTGCTGAGAACTGAGAAAGAAGAGGGCAATGTATTCTTCAAGGAGGCAAACTACCAAGAAGCCCATAATAGCTACACTGAAGCTTTAAGCATATATTCCAGTAATATTTCTACAAAAACTAAACTGTATTTCAATCAAGCTACAGTATGTACGTCCTTAGTCTTTTGAGATAAATGATTGATTTGTATGTGAGTTTTGTTTTATGGAAACAGATATATTTTATTAGATGATATAATATTTTGCTACCATCATACAAGTTTATTTATGTTTATTGAATCCATAATATATAAATACAACATATTGGTTAATAATTGCATTTAAGCCTAAAATTCAGAGTTAAGAAAGTTAACTGTAGCCTACTCTTTGCTCAGAATTCAAACTTTGCTATTTTTATTTTGTATTATTTATTGATAATTACTTTGTTTAAATCTTGTTTTGTTACCTTAGTTTTTGGTCCAGTTATGAAAAATACTTTTTTTTTCTTACATTGTTTTATTGTTAACAAATGTATCTTCCCCAAATTTATTATATTATTGTTTAGGCTCTTGTTAATTATTTTTAGTTTGCATAAACATCATACACTTCCTGCTTTATTTGGTTATCTGTTGAATTTGTTTCCAGACTTCTTTTGCATCCTTTAACTCTAGCAATAATTAATATGTTTTAATGCTCATAATAGATGGCTAGAAATAATGAAGCTATTGAAGTTTGCAGTAAAGCAATCAACCTAGATGAAAACTACAATAAGGCCTACTTTTGAAGGGCTAAATGGTAAGCTTTCATGAATTACCATTACTAATCAACAGTGTAAAACAATTGTTTTTCAGAGTATTTTGTATGCTTGTTTTTATTCACCCCTAGTTCACTTTGACATTGTTAGGATATGCATCATAGAAATACTTCAGTACAGTATACTGTTCTGAGGATACATACTGTGGAATAAAGGTTAGTTTGCCACTATAAGGATATATATATGTAGTGAATATAGTTTAGTTCCCTTTGCCATTGTCAAAATATTTATTCGGGAAACATTATAGTTCACTTTGTTGTGATTATAATATATATTATAGAAACACTTTCATTGTGAAAGTGGTTTAGTTCAGTTTGTAATTTTTTTGGGACATGTATTCTGGAAACAAGCTATGTCAGTTTGCCATTGTATATCAGAACTGCTGGTATGGGTATTAACACTTTTACTAATAAAGCAGAAACTTGTGCCCGACAACAGTCAGTTGCAAGCTCTCTTTTTGTTAACCTGAGATTGACCTAGGAAGGTGAAAACATTGTACCCTGCTTTATTAGTAAAAGTGTTAATACTGAAACCAGCCATTCTGAGATACATTTTTATTTCAAGTGTGTTTCTCAGAGCTTACCCTGGACTAAATTTTTCTGTAGCCAGGGTATTAGCCAAATGATTTTTTTGGTAGCCAATTTTAGCCAGTGTTTTAGCCACATAGGTTTGATCTGTATCCAACCCTCCAGCCAGTCACATACGATAAGACAGTCAAAGAATAAATGACAACTAAGTTCTTATCATACATTTTATTTCAATGAATTTATCATTTATCAAATTTATTATAAAACAACAGTTTCACAGTTACAAAGTTCAATGTTTTTCACACACAAATCATTACAATAATGACATGGGAAGACGAGTCACTAAATTAAAAGTAACTGTTATTACATGCTGCTAAACAGGGGTCTCTCTAGACTTGCAAACCTTGCCTTGAAGCATGTCATTTTGTTGTGCCTTACTACTCATTTACAGTTACAACTGGTGCCTTTGTTTCAATGATTATATTAGAATATGTTTGTTCTTTTTTGTACTCCAGATCTTAAAGGCACATTTAAAATCAAAATTTCCAGTGTTTGGACCATCTATTGACAGACACATGATATTTTCCAGGTTCTGGTACTCATTGAATTCCTCAGACACATTTTTATCAAATTCTGCTTACTAAAACCTCTCTCACAATCAGCTATTGCAACTGGAGCTACCAGCAGTCTCTGTGCCAGTTCTGCACTTGCAGGAAAGGACTCTCTGTATTTTACTGCAAAATTGCAGAAACTTTTAATGTCTGTTACAGACTTGCTTCCATTTTCAAAAGTAGATCTAGCATATTTTGAAAATGATTTCAATTCTTGTTTTGTTCCCTTGTCACCAAAGGTTGACAAATAATCATTGATTGTGTCAATGTCTGCTGAAATGTCTGTGTCTTTGAACAGTGGGTTGAAGAAATTTGTGAGGGAAGTCAAAATAGCTGCATCATCATTATCTGAAAACCTGTCATTCAGACTTCTTATCATATTTTCTGTGAACTTATCACATATGTTTTCTGCCTCAGACCTTTGGACTGCACTGTCTCTTATGGTATGCCCACCAAACTGAAAAGTGTACAGTCCATCTGAATCTAACTGAGGCCCAGCTGGCACCTCGTTCAGAAATTTTGACAGCATTTTACCAGATTTGTTTTGTTTCATTTCCTCCAGACACTCAATAGTTGAAGCAAGCAGTGGGTGAACTTCAGAGAAATTAATATTTTTCCTCTGAAATGTTTTTGACAAAATGGCTAATGGCTTCAAACAATCAGCCAAGTAATGTAACACATACAGAAATTTAAATGAAGTGATGGGTTTATACAAGCTAAGAGCTTTACCAGAGGTCTCTTCCACAAATACAGACACAAGGCTGGAGTAGTTGGAAAGCAGTGCATCTACTGCACCTTCAAAACTTAACCACCTGGTGTGAAAGATCTCTTTAAACATCTTTTCTTCTGTATTGATAATGCTCTGCACTGCAGTCAAAGTTGCCATATTTTTGGCGAGTACTCAAAAAACTTAGATGGAATTCATAATATCCTGGTACTTGACAAGATATGGTATGCTGTCAGCTCCTGTGGCACAACTCAAAGCTAGTCTGTGTGCGATACAGTGTGTGGCTTGGACACCTGGTACAAATTGCTTTAGTCTAGTAACTACCCCAGACTTTGACCCAACCATCACAGCAGCACCATCAGAGCTGACACTACATAAATTTTTCACTTCAATACCCTTCTCTGATAACATATTAATGACTTTTGTAAAAATGTTCTCAGCATTAGCTTTGTAAAGTTCACAGATTCCAAGGAAATAGGTCTGTGGTGTCACTGTACCGAACTGATCCATCTCTAGTACACAGATGTAGCTGACAAGGTTCTGCTTCACTAAAATGTCTGTACTTTCAATCATGATGCTGAATTTTCATTTTTGGCTAGTTTGTTTTTTAAATTTTCTCTCAACACTTCTGCCATACAATCTTGGAAGTCACTAATACTAGTGTTGTGTTCATAGGTAGTATGTTGCTTTATAACCAGATGCTGGAGCTGTGTTGCACCCTGGAATTAAAACAAAAAGAGTAAATACATAAATGAATAATTTGTGGGAGTAATAACTCTAGAACATGAATACATAAATCAGTAACAAATTTCATCAAGAACAACGGAGAAATTCCACTTGTAAAACATTAGCTGATAATACTTCGACAATTTAAGAACATAAAAACTGTATTATATACATAATAAATAATTTGTGAGATTAGTAATTGTGGAACATAAATACATAAATCAATAACTATAACAAATTTTTCATTAAGAACAACAAATGAAATCCACTTGTGACAAGAACAGAAAAATTGTATTGTATACATAATAACTCACCTGCATCATACATAGTCTGTTTAGATCTGGAATTTGGTAGGTCATGCTTTGCTGCAAAGTAAACATTGTGCATTGCAGCTATGATTACAGTCTCACTTTTGTTTGTGGCTGAGACTGTGGCCTTAGTCATCGCTGTAGACAGCTTGGATGCCTCCATTGCATCTCTGTGGTCTGAAATAAATGATAAAAAAAAGAATTACCTCATGCATCACAACATCTTTTTAATGTAATAACACTGCTAAAATATTAGGAAATAAATTGACATGGGCATATTGTTTTATTATATTTAATAATTTTATAAGTTTTAACTATCCAAATATTTACTCAGTGAATAAATACCTTTTGTTTTCTGATGCTTGGTTAGGTTGTCTTTTTTCATCACTGCACAACCAGTTGTGAAAGTGTTTGAGTTCTGTACTTTAATGCACAATGTGCAAAACATTTGCTTAGTAGAGGCTTCATATTTGAGCTAGTGAAATTCATTCAACCATTTTTCTTGGAATGATCGTGAACTGTCAGTTTCAGATTTGGATTTTTTTGATGGAGGCATTATACAACTTTCACTATCTAAGGGACGTTTGGCCTGCGAAGAAGCCATTCTGAGATCTGATGAATTCACTGCATATTGGCTCAATTTATAGAGAATCTTTCCACTAATTAACATTTAATTTTTTACAAGTACGTGTTTATTATGATAATAATCCAATAGCTGCTTTTAATTAAACTTACTGGCCAAGCCATGTGCCATTAGATAATGTAATTACACGTGTGAAAGCCATCACAATCTTTGTGGTCGTCCTTTAATTATAGTGCCGCTAATCAACCACATATAAATGAGTTATTCGTGTCAAGCCATTAGGTCGCTGTTGATTGAACAATTTTTCACACGTTTGTTGATCCTGACCATGGCCTTGCATGAATGCAGATGGGTTATTGATTTTTATCTGCTTATCACATACTTGCATTAAAAAAACGTTGATTTAGTGAACCTGTCTAGCATTTTGTAAACAAACAGCATTTCGCCGGTATATTCACCAATTACAATTTTTCTTCGCCAAAAAACAAAAATAATAGCCATTGGCGAATATGGCGAGCGACAGCGTGAGCCCTGGTTTCTCATCATCAAGAATCAGTTTGCCATTATTAGAATATGTAACGTGAAGTCAGTTTGAACTACAATATTTCCTAATGTTATCCTGACAAATGGCAAACAACACTACTTTGCCATTTTCAGAATATGTATTGTTTAGACATTATAGTTTAATTTACAATTTTTGGGTTGTGTATTGTGAAGCAGTTAAGGTTAGTCTCTCATTGTTAGGATATATACTGTGGAAACAGTTTAGTTTAGTGTGTTGTTCTTAGGATAGGTTGTTGTGGATGCAATTTATTGTGATTTGGCATTGCCTGGTTATGTGTTATGGAAACAATTTATTTCAGTTTGTCATGTGGGTGGAGTTAAGAGTTTCATACAGTTTTCCATTATCAAGAGACATTTTGTGGAAATATTTCAAAGCATTGGGCTTAAGTGTACAAAATTTTAGTTTGTGAGGTGTTTATTCAAAGTATGTTGCACTTACCAAATGCTTTAGCCTTACTTTTACCCATACTATGAGATTTTGTTAGAGGCATTAGTTATTCCAAGAGTATTTAAGGGTTAAGCATGTATGTGTAGAAAATTATTGCATATCTTTTCTTCTTGCACATAGGGTGCATTCATATTCTTAAAAGTACTTTTACAGAAAAATGCACTTTCAAGCTGTTGAAATTTTTCTTTTAGAAAAGTGCTTTAAATTGATCTCAGCAGTTCATTGTGAACCATTTACATTATGTAAATCACCAGAATTCATGACAAAATTTCCTTGAAGGCAAATAAAACCATCATTGTTGTTGGCATGATTAAATATTTGTTTAGTTTTTTTTGTTTGTTTTTTAAATCTTTCTTTCAGATGTATCTGTATTTTCTGTGCTTGGTATCACACACATCTTAATTCAGCTATTACTGGTCAAGTTTATAGATTTTAAGTATCAAACGTTGTTTGAATGTATATAGAATTGTTTGTGAAGACATTGATTGTGCTTTCAAGAATAAATATTTATTGATTTTGGAATTTCTGAAACTGTTTTATGAACAATAAAGATTGGGCAGATGATTTCATTAAAAATGATTAAACGCTTTGGGTAATCAACTTACTTATGATAAATTATGGACTTTTTACAGTTACATGGAAACACAGATGAATGAAGAAGCTGTCGGAGATTATGAAACTGTATATGCAAAAGAAAAGAGACAAGGTAAGCCTTTAAGAAGCTGAAATAAAGAAAGACGATTTAGGTTGAGAAGACTGAATAAAAGAAAAGTGAAACAATTTCTTGATGTTTCTGCTGTTAAATGTGAAGAAATGGAGCCAATTCTTTTGTCTAAAACTAAACTTCTAATTATATCTTTATTACTGATTTCTAACCATTGTAAAATATTCCAGTCACTTGAGAAAATAAAACTTGAAGAATTCAAAAACCTGTTAAACTATTTTAATGTTGTGGTAAGAAGGAACTTGGTATGTTTTTAGTGATAGTAAGTTTAAAGTTGTTACTAAATTTAGTATAGCAAGTTCAGTCTTTATCAGGTAGAAATTTTAACTTGGACCATTTCTTTGCTCTTACAGAGTATAAACAAATTTTGAACCATGCCAAATTTGAACTCCAAAAAAGCAAAAGAAAAGATTATTATAAAATCTTAGGAGTGAGCAGAGATGCTATGAATGATGAAATAAAAAAAAACATATCATAAGAAAGCTCTTCTTTGTCTTCCTGGTAAGTTTTTCAGAATTTTTTGTCTCTGGATCTTATAATTTGTGTGCTTGAAGTGATGATTGAAAAAAATTGTTTAATTTAATTTGTGTTATTTTTTATGAAAACAACTTACAGTTAATTTGAAGTAGAAAGTTCTATCCTCTACATGAAACTTAAAAGTTGGACTTCAAGATAGCAATCAGTCTTAAGATTCTGTTCTTCACCTAGTTTAAAGACAATAAGATAAAAACTGAGTCATGAGACTTGCAGTGAAATTTATAAAGTCTAAAATAAATAAAATAACATATATAAAAAATCATTACAAAGTATAAATGCCCAAGCAGATGAGCTATTTTGCAATCATATGTATTTCATACAAGCATTTATCATTACATTTAAAATACCTTGCAATAGATTATCACACTAATGCTACAGAGGATGAACAAAGGGAACAAGAAAGAAAGTTTAAACAGGTTGGTGAAGCTTACAGTATTTTATCTGAATGAAGCAAATGCAACTGCTATGACAAAGGTTTTGATATTGTTGACCTCAGTGATTCTGGACCAAGTAAGAGAAAGTATTAATAAGTGCTTTTTTTCAACATCTTACTATAGACATGATCATATTTATATGTGGGTATATAAGCATCTATCATCCCAAGTTAGCTAACTAAATTACTGTAATTTTGGGTATGGTAACTGGACACTGCCTATTGATGAATTTGCAGTGTTGTAAAACAGTGTATAATCATGGCTGTCTGACTGAATATGACTGATAATGAAAGAAACAGTTAGAAACTATAGGAACTGGAAAATCATTCTTATGAAATTCACACACACTTAACAGTTTTAGTAAAAGAATCTTAATTGAACATTTATAGCTTGGATCTAGCTTTATTTTTGGCAAAATAAAATTTTGTGATAATATTTTCAAACCACTACAATTGCAGCATCTGAGCTCGAGAGTGCTTTTAGTGTATTGATGTCATCTCTGAATAATTTATATTGTTAAAATACTGTCACAGTGTTAAAAGTTTCAATAACTATATCAAAATGATTTTTATCTATTAAGCGTTAAACTAACAGCTCAAGAAAATATTATTTTTAATAATAATAAAATAATGGTCAAGTAAAGTAGTTCTCAGTAATTGTAGTGTATTTTGTAAATTAAACAACTGATATAAAAAATGTGTGATCTTAACAGTTAGCATGGATCCTAATGACATCTTTGAAAGTTTTTTTAAAAGCCGAACACCCCGATTTCACAATGGATTTTCCTCTTTCCCAAATGGTTTCCATTACCAATTTTGTTAAGAGGTAATATAATGTAACTTAAAATGTTTTTTGGTAATAACAGATTTGTTCTGAATTAATATAATAAGAAATTATTTTTTATTGCACTAGAGTTGCATTCTCAGTATTTTACAATGCCTAAGATTATTGTTAAACTTTTCATTCTAGAAAGTGTTTGTAAAGATTGGTAATCAATATTACAAGTTTCACTCATCTTCTGTTGTAGAATAGTTTTATATATAAAATCAGAATGTAGTCTCTTCACTTATCGTAAATGAATGAAAAATGCATATTGGAATAAAGATTGATTGGTAATTTGTTAACTACCCGTGTGTTTCTAGAAAATGAATGCTATTAGTAGCTGAAAAAAACCAGAGTAATTTTACAAGACATACAGTAAGTTGTTATCTGAATCTGTATATTTTGAAAGCTTTTGAAGCTTCTACATTGTTCATAGTATTGGGATCATATAACTGTGTGTTAGGTATTGTTGAAAAAGTAGTTATATTGAAGATATTCAGTAATGATAGATACATTCATTGTACTAGTAAACTGTCAGTTCAAGAACAAATCTAAAAAATGACATCATGTGTGTTATTAAATATTTTTTAACCCTTTAAGTATGCTCATTGCTCTGTAGCAAAGTTGTAATACAGTTTGAATTTCTTGCTAGAAGTGCAAATTAAGCCTACAAAGTGATTGGCAAAGCCTAACCTGCACAAATTATGACCTCAGTTGCAGATTCATATCCAATGTGGCATACGTTGCTCTTCAAACAATTGGTGATATTTGTAGTTGAAAATTGTTTAATTTTTATGAGAGAATAGACTCAAAATGGAATCAAGTCATTCCAGTGTTTTTGCACTTCAAGAGACAATTCAACTTGTTTATGCTGTTGATGATTCTTGTTCTGAACCTGAATTATCTGATAATTATTATAAGTGTTATATGGCTGCAAAAAAGTATGTGCATAAAGGGTTAAATCTTGGGAACTGCAGTAAGTTTATAGTTGTATAAATAATAAAAATTAACTGCAAAATAAAATTATTTTTCATTAACAGCTACGTTTCATGCATGACTTTTTTTTTTATTACCATAGTAAAAGAGGTTCAGTACATTTACGATATTTTTTATTTAAAACATTACTGAAACATGTTCAGTGTGTTCCTCTTGTTTTTATATACAGAACTTCTAATAGAGGTCCAGTGTGTTTATGAACTTTGTTTTTTATCTGAAGCTTTGGTATTTAACAATGAACTCTACTGTACAGTTTGTTTTTAGTCCCTCCTTACATTGAACTATTAAAGTTATAAAAATGTTATGTGGTGATATTTTCATGTTATATCTATATATATTTATATTAAAGTTTCTTGTATGTGGCTGGATACAACCTGACAACATATCTCCTGGTTTAAATGAAAAAAGATATGAATTGAAAAATATGAAACTTAAAAGTATGAGTTATATTAGAGAAAGTTTTAGGTAGTGTATTTTCAGGTTGAATATTTTGATATAGATAACGTTTTGGACTCTGTGCTGACCTAATAGAGAATGCAGCACAGAATATGAAATGCTATCTACAAAACTACAAAGAAGACAGGAGCAGTTCAGCATAATTTATATGGATATGTAGGTACTATTTTGTTGACCTTAGGTTAACGTCTTTTAAATAGAATTCATAGTAATTTAGTGAACTGATGTAATTACTTTCGTGGAAAATAACAAAAAATTTTATGTTTAAACTGTAAGATACATTGTAAAACAAAAAAAGAAGCTCTTGACTAGTTTCATCAAAGAAAAGGTTCTAATAATTCATAGTATTTATGAACAGAAAAAAAGTTAGGTATCTTTCAGAAATTTAGTTTTTATAATTATAACTAACCATGTTTTGTTACACTCAAATATTGTATGATTGTACTTTAAGCAGTTATTTTATAATGCTTAAAATCAATGACTGGAATTTGATATATTTTTTAGAATATAAATACTAGAATTAAAAAATAACCCTCAAGATACTAAAAACATTAATAAAGTATAAAAATATCTAACAAAAAAAGATATTTTTCAATTAAATCACTTCTTTTAATTAATTGTAATTTTATTTTGTTCATTAATATCATTGACTTAATTTAACTTAGCTAGTCAGTCCAAAAGTTAGTTTGCTGTTAATGCACCCTGGAAGAGAAAAACTGTGATAAATATGATGTTACTTGTATATCAAATATGTGTTGTACTAACAAATGTTAAGTGTGACTTTGTGCAAGTTTGAGATTGCTTTTAACAATTTTTTTCAGATTGTTAAGCACTGATGGCTTTTGTGTATTGTTGAAAATAAATGAACTGTACTTAGAGATCTCACTTTTTATATAATTGTAGCTGAAAAATGGTTTGATTCTTTTTAAATGTTGCTTGTAGTATTTGCACGTGTTGTTCACAGTTTTAATGGCTTGTTGATCTTACAGATAAATATCCTAAAATAAATAGCTTTGGTTGTTGTTTTC
The DNA here is from genome assembly GCF_004210375.1 of Tachypleus tridentatus. Classification (NCBI taxonomy): domain Eukaryota; kingdom Metazoa; phylum Arthropoda; class Merostomata; order Xiphosura; family Limulidae; genus Tachypleus; species Tachypleus tridentatus. The sequence goes on along the minus strand of NC_134832.1, from coordinate 22,990,226 downwards.
TAGTGCTCTATTTCAACACTATGATATAGAAATTCTTTTAATATTCTGGTGCAAGCAAAAAGGTAATTAGGAAAAATTCTGAAGAAAAGGTCTTAGAGTCAAAACTTTTAATTAAGAATGTTTTCTCTTCAATAGTTTGTGTACTTATAAGGGAAGCAGGTTGAATTAAAGAGTGAGTTTATCATGAAAGATAAAACCATATCTTCTTGATCAGTTTATGGTTTTGTTAGTTACAAAGAACTTTATGTATCAATTCCAGTTTATTAACAGAGGATTATGTGTTTTCTCTTTATTGGTTTATGGGCTTGCTTTTTTGAGAATATTAGGATTTAAAACCTAATTTAATGATGAAATAAAAGATTAAAAGTTTTCTTTATTTACAATGGTTTGTTTTCTAAAGAGAAAAGTTATAGTGAAGTATTGTGATTTATTTGTTATGAAGAACAGTATGGTTCAGAATTTAGTTTAATAATTAAAGTGAATATAACGTGCTTTTAATAATTAATAGTAGTACGTTTTGAAATCTACAGGGAATCAACAAAAAAGTGAACCCCTTGGAAATGTTGTTAATTTGTTATATCTTTTATTAGATAACAAATAAATATGTAAAACTACATGTTTTTAGAATACATTCAACAATATCTGTTCAAATGTGATCTCAAATTCTGATTTTAACACTGGCTTTTGTAAATATCTGAACTTTTCATGGTTTTGGTTAAGTGGTCTCATAGAAAGTGTCATAGAATTTGCTGTAGTTTCTTAAATATCCTTATTCCAAGTAACCCATAAAATGATCAAATAATTTTATATGCAATAATCAAACATAAAAATGAAACTCAAAATAATACAAATGAGTTTCACAAGTTAATATTCAGTCAGCATTCCATTGGATTTCAGTACTGCTTCACTTCAACATGGAATGCTTTCAATGCATTTCTGCAGATATTTCTGAGTGATTGACTGCTACCCCTCTTTGAGGTCATCAAAAAGTTCATCTTTTGTGTTTGGCTTGTGATCTTTCATTAACCAGTTAAACTTAACCCATAAATTTTCAGTTGGAATGACATCAAGTGATTGACCTAGCCATTCCATGACATCAGTTCTCTTATTTCTAAGATACCTTTTAACGATACCACAATTGCAGAAAAACTTGTTTAATCATTTTGTAGGCTAATTTGAATAAGAAGATCTAAAAAACTACAGCAGGGGCACAATATTTGTTATGAAAAATGTAACTAAACTTATGAAAAGCATTTTATTTATGAAAGCCAGTTTTAAAATTAGATTTGAAATCATATTTGAACAGGTCTCATAAAGATATAATTTACATATTTTTCTGTTATCCAATAAAAGATATAACAAATTAACAACATTTTCAAGGGGGGCCACTTTTTGTTCATCTCTTGTAATTATATAACAGATGGTCAGATTAGTTTCCTATTTGATAATTTATAGTTTTATCTGTTACAGGGAACAGCATGGTTTGAAGCTCAGCTTAATTACAAAAGATAGGATTATGTGTTTTCTGTTTAATGGTTTGTAGTTATACATGTTACAGAGAATAGCATGATTTGAAGTTCAGTGTAAAAGAAGCAGCACAATGCTTCTGTGTGTGTTTGGTGTAAGTGTTCTTGTAAACATATATTCTGTTGCTGAACTATTAACAAGACAATATTAGATGTGAAGTGAATAGTTTTCACTTAGCACTTCCACCGGTGTTGAAGAATGTGATAGTGAAATTGTGAAAGTAGTTGTTCTTAAGAAAATTTGGAAATCTTGAGCCATGTTTTACATTTCTGTATAATCATTTTAAAAAGCTTATATAAATTATGTGATACACTAAGCACTTAAAACTACTTTGAGTGCATCTTTTTTTTATCACTATTTTTGTAGAATTGAATAAGTTATTAAAGACTTATGTAAAGCTTTCAGGAAATGAGATTTTAGCATAAAGTTAAAATGAAAATATATTTAATGAATTATTTGTTTTATTATGGTCACAGTAAGAATAACGATGGTAAACTACATAGAACTATAAGACTGTATTAAAATCGTTTTTCTTCTCTCTTCTCTCATACTGAATGTTGGGATTTATTGAAACATTGAATGAACCTGATTCTGAACATTGTAGATTAATATTTGTGAAAAATGTTCAGGTGCGTAAAGTATAAAGTTGTGGAAACTATATTTGTGCAGTATATTGATTACATAAACCCAGAGTAAACTATTTAAGTCGATGAAATTGTATCACTTGTGTGTTATCTTATACTTAGTGATTGTTTAACATTGTACTTAACATATAGTCTTGTGCTTTGGTTATAATAAAGTGTTTTAAAGAACCAAATTATGTATTTTTTTTATTGCTACACAAATCAGTATTTCCTAGTTTTAAGGTTATATCTTAATTTTTTAAAGTTGATCCAATGGTTAGTGTGCCAAGCTGTGGATCCTGGGTTTCATGGTTCATGAAATCTTATTTTGGGCCCAAGGTTATGTTATAAGAGTGACAGTCAAATACCAATAATAAAATATAATATCTCACAAGTTATTGGTGTCAACTAATTACATTCCACTGTTTGAAAATTAGGAATGGTTAGCACTGATAACCCTTGATCAAGTAGCTGTTCGCAAAATTCAACACACAAAATATTTGAGTTATTAATGCTTAAGTCTCATAATTTTTATAAATCTGAAGTAAAATCCTTAGTATATTGTGTAAATTATTTTGTTTCAAAAATATGTTGTGATCATTCTTCCAGTATAATTAATATTCAATATCGTTGTGTACAGATTAACTCAGTATACAAAGCAGTAGGCTATTTCTTATAGTTTCTGTTAATAAGAGTATTTTTGCACAAGTTATTAACACTTGCTTGTATATAAAATATGCATTTAATTATTCACTGTCTTAAAACCATAGTTATACTGAAATTTGTAAAAATCATGACTGTTACTTTGATTGGAATTTTGTTGTAACAAAACTGTATGAAGTATGTTGGTTATACTGAAATCAAACTGTATGATTCTGTTTTAGAAATGAATAATACAGACTTTTTAAAAATACAAGATTTCATATAATTAGTTAAAAATTAATAGAAACCTTCAAACAATTGGAAATGCATCTTCATATTATTATAAAGTTTTCTGAAAACCCTAGTATACAAACACCATTGAGATTTCTAATCTGAACATGGTACACTTCAATTAATCCCTTAGATACGGCAAAAATAATTTAATAATGTCCTCATGTGTATAGTAAATGCTGAAACATTAAAATTACTGAAAACATATTTTGTTCTTGTAGAATTCAAGAAGAGTATGCAGAGCAATGGGCTATGAAGACAAACATCATTTGTCCATCTTTGTCTTGCTGTGGTGAAGTTGTGAATATGATGCATTTATGGCTGTTGGTAACCCCAGCAGCAGTCGGTACTGCTCTTGATATCAATTTACTAGCATTTAGTATTACCTAACACTATTATGTATTCTATATGCATTTTCCACTTTAATGTTATTTACAATTTTACAGTTTGGTACAATTTCACATCACTATATGTAATTATAATTTACTGTGTACAATTTCTACTTCATTATATTTCAGTACTTATTCATGGTGTGGTATTTCCCAAAGGAAATATATAAAATCCTAGCTGACATTCCTTGCACACTGAAGATACATTTTTCATCTGTCATTCTTACAGTGATTACTGTTACATATCAGGAAGTGATGATTAGTCCTTTCTTTGGCAAGGAGTCTATCAGGTAGATTCATACTGCATTGTTCCTGGCCCAAAACAGCTGGTGTTCTGTATTTCTCAAGAATTTGAAATATTGCATTGTAACTACATTTTCTTTTTTTCACTTTTGACCAGCTATACATTATATGCATTGGAGGGTTTATGATATCATTTCAGTGTTTTTCTTTCATATACTGCATCACTTTTGTAAGCAAACTCATGTTCTGTGTATAGTTAATCACTGCATCTGGTTTCATTAGAGGTTCTTTAGTTTCATAGCCTGCTCTGCTATTGTCTTACATTTCACCTCTGTGAAAGGTACTGAACTTAGAGATTTGTCATAGACATTTTTATGGATATCATGGGGATTTTGTGGATACTTATCTTACCGACAATTTATTGGTAAAGTTCATTTTGCTAATTGATTGATGAGCAAGAAAAGAACCTACAGATATCTTCACTATTTAAATATGCACTCCCAAAAGGTGAACTGGAGAAAGTTCCAAATGTGGTTACTTTTTAAGAAATGGTATAATCATGAGAGAATAGAGGCTGTAGTTTATCAAATAGTTGTTTCAAAAGCATATCATTCTGACACATTGATAGTTGTCCATGAACTTCCCATAAGAAGTTATTTAGGAGTCAACAAGACATGTGACAAAATTTAGTCATTTCTTTTGGCCAAAAATTAGGCAAAATGTTTTCCAGTGTTGTAAAACTTGTCATACCTGTCAGTTGGTCAGAAAACCTGAGAGAAATTTCTTATTGCTCTTTTGAAACCTATCCCAGCTTTTGAAATTTAGTCATTTCTTTTGGCCAAAAATTAGGCAAAATGTTTTCCAGTGTTGTAAAACTTGTCATACCTGTCAGTTGGTCAGAAAACCTGACAGAAAGTTCCTATTGCTCTTTTGAAACCTATCCCAGCTTTTGAAGAACACTTCAGTCATGTGATTATTGACTGTGTTGGGCTTTTACCAAAATCTCGATCAGGGAACAATTATTTGTTGACCATCATGCACACATCAACTTGATTCCCTGAAGCTATCCTTTAAGAAACATTTCTGTGGCTTTAATTAATTTTTTTACTGTTTTTGGCTTGCTTAAATAAATTCAGTCTGATGACAGATCAAATTTTATGTCTGGGTTGTTTCAACAGGTTGTTTACCAGCTCAGTGCTAAGCAGATTGCATTTAGTGCTTACCATTCTGAATAACAAGGTGCTCTTAAGAGAATCCATTCTATCTTGAAATATATGATTCAGACTTACTGTCTCAATAATGAGAAGGATTAGGATGAAGGAGTTAAATTATTATTATTTGCTGCTCGTGAGTCAGTTCAGGAGTCACTAGGTTTTAGCTGGTTTGAATTGGTACATGGCCCTTTGAATTTGCTGAAGGAAAAGTGGTTGGATGATGACCTGAAAGGAATGCATTTACTGGATTATGTTTCCAAGTTTCAGTCCAAACTGCTAGGTGCTTGTCAATTGACTTCACGTTTTATCAAGCCAGTGAAGCTAGAATGACTGCAAGGCTGAAGAGCGTAAGTTCTGTTCTGGTGACATAGGCTTATCTAGGTATTATGGTCTCTCTGAGGTTGTTTGGAGAGTCGATGAGACAGAGTGTGTTGTAAAAATGCCTGATCATCAAAAAGCTACCCAGCTGTGTGATATCAATATGTTAAATCCTCATGACATCCAAGATGTATTTTAAAATAATTTAACTGTGAAATGTTCTGGTGATATTGATGATAATTTCTTTGAATCAGACACCAGAAAATTTGAAAATATTGGAGTTGAATGTAACATTAAACTGGGTAATCCTGACATTCTGGCCAATCTTCATGCAACACTTGATCACTTGTTTCATGAATAGAAAAAGGAACTTGCTAGTTTATTGATTAAATATAAATGTATATTTCCAGACATTACTAATCAAACTAACGTTGCTGTTCATGATAATGATATAGGTGATGCTTCTCCTGTGAAACATCGTCCCTATCGTGTAAATCCAGTCAAGGATCATAAAATCCATAAAGAAATATATGTTGGAACCTAGTAAAAGTGATTATTCTTCACACTGTGTACTGGTTCTTGAATCTGATGGTTTGATTAGATCCTTTATAGACTTTTGCAAATTGAATTTTTAGACAAAGACAGATTCTTATCTCATTCCGTGAATGGAGGATTGTATTGACAAAATTGAAAAAGCCAGATATAGCACAAAATGTGACCTGCTGAAGGGATACAGGGCTGTTACTCTAACTGACAGAGCAAAAGAAATCTCTACTTTTGTTACTCCCATGGATTATACCAGTATAATGTAATGCAGTTTGGGAGAAAAATTATAATAATAAAAAATAATAAAGTATATTATTAAATTACTTATATACATTTATAATTTTACAGAACAAAAATAAATCTGTCGAACATATTAGTTTAAGCTCACCAATACCCATACAGTTATTAGTCCTCAAGGGAGAATCATGTTGCAATATGATTTAAAGAGACTAAATACAAATAAAAGGTAAAAACGATATCGTAATATAACCCTTAGAATTTTTAATAGTTATTTTATTATTTTATAAATATATTTAATTTACGTCCTTATTGAAGACAGTGAAGCGGAATTGGAATTCTGAATTTTGACATAAACGACTCGTTTTGTGCACGTGGGCTAAACAGACATGTTAGAAACTTCTATAGCTGTCTTTATGTTGAACGATGGACCAGAGATGAAGTAAATACGTACTAACGCAACCTCTTTGTCTGTCTCTTTGATTGTTACTTTTACGACGTCCTCATAAATGAATATGAGTCGCCTGCTCAGTGCACGACGTCTCAAACCCAGTCTTTCGATTCGTATCCAAATACACTAATAATGGTGTAATGGTTGGTCCGGTAAACTACTGACATATCTACTTAAACTTTTAAATGACATGACATAAGGAGACAAAAGTTTATTTAAAACGTTAATCGCTATGAAAGATAATTTATAGTTAGTGATGCACGAAATTCAACAGAGAAACAAAAATTATGGCTATTTATATTGTTATAATAGAATAATCTCTATTTGAATGCAATAACAACCTTGCGGTTTTTCTCATAAGAAAGCCTAAATAGACGAAATTTTGTGAAACAGTAATAAAGCAGGCTGCTAGCTTCAAAAACAGTTCGTATGAGCAGTAATTTCAAAATGAATTGTCAAACTTTTGTCTTCGTAAGTTTTTGTTTACTTCCGAATAGAACTACGCTGTCTTACTCCCTCATAAGAATTAATATAATATGCATTATAAACGCCATTGTTGAATAATTATGGATGTTGTCAGAAGAAATGACGTTTCTTAATGCGAACTTTAAATAAGTCTGTAAATATGTAAGTTATTTTATAAATGTTAGTTTTCGCAATGGCGGCGCCAAGGGGGGCTTAAGCCCCAAAAAATGAGCCAAGCCCCTCAGCCCCCCCCCCCAAATTGTTACCTACATATATTCATAAAATATGGAAAACACAATCGGCGTTGTTGCTTAACAATTAACATCAAAGAGACATAGATCTGTAGAACTCAACGTTTCTGCTATGTAAACTATGTATTTATTTGTAGCTTTACTCTTAATGGTACTTTAAATGTTCAATATAAGCTAATCTTGATTTTCTCTATTATTATGTATTACCTTGGGTGGAATTTAGGTGAGCTTCCTCTTTTACATATACGCATATTTTCATAAACAGATTATTTCTAATTTGTAATAATGAATTATTAATTAGAGTATGAGTTTCCAATGAAAACTGCATTGAAAACGCAGTTCAAAATAGCACACCTTTCTGAAATGTACCTTGGTATTTACATTATTATAATTTACCATCTATACTTGATATTGATGGCATTTTGGGAGTACAGAATACATTGGTGTTGTAATAACTGATGGAAAATGTTCAACTTTAAGAACACAACTATACAAATATCAAAACCCGTTGTGATACTGAAAACCTACGACGTGAAAACTGTGGAGTCTTTGATCATAGCAGCTGATAGAAAAGTTTAAGGTTGTGACGGAATCAAGGAAAACCAATCTCACCCTTCAGAAGATCAGTGACGTTAAAAAACAAAAATATCACAGCTTAACTCGCCATTTGTGGTTGAGGTCTATTTTACCTGAATTATTTCAAACGTCACACTAGTTCAAGGACGTCTATTCGCTGGAAGAATGTCACGTATTTCACCAACGGTTGGTGGACGACAAACTCACAATGATGCATTGTGTAGATGGACGCGACCTTCCACAATACTCGGCTTCAAAATCAAGTGCCAAGAAAGATGAGGTAATTTACACAATTTGTGGACAAAAAATAAAAATTTCATCTGTCCCTCAGAGTGCCATGATAGCGGACATGGACGAAAACGTACAAGTAACTGCAAGGTAAGACCTTAGTTCTTAGTGTGATTATGTATATAAATAGATATATCATACCACTCGATTAGAAAATTCGTCTACGTTGAAGAAAGTGATACCGGCAATAGTTTTACAACTGATACGTTTGTTCTCAATTTGTAGTCGAAAAAGTGTTGCAAGTTTCAAACATTACTGATTGATAGCTGAATGTCCATTTAACATGTACGTGTGTTTGTCAAATATACTGGTTTGTATATATATAATATATATGCGTGCGTATGTATTACATTATAATTAAAACAAAAAGAAAAACAAATTCACAATTTTACTAACTAGTTTAAAGATATAATGAACATGCTTGCACTTCAAACTAATATTTTTAAAAGTGTATACATATTTATTTTTTATTCAAGTACGACTAAATGTTTTGGTAACTGTTGTTGATCTTCGAACTTTTTGACTAAACATTTATTAAATTCTCAATTTAATTTTTAAACATCACCCACAAAAACATTTAAGGTTTACGATATATTTATTGTAGAAGAGGTTATTATTCCCTTAAACTTCCGTCTGTTTAAATAATAGTTATTATTGGAGGGGTAGATATGCCAATATTCCTCATTTCAAGTTTGTTAAAATATTTAGTCAATAAATATATTTTATGAAAATAAAATCGCAAATAATGTTATCAGTATCATTCTTCTTTTTTGAGTGGAGAATTAAAGTAGTATATATTCCATGTACACACACACGTCTTATTTTTTTCTCTCTCTCTCTCTATATATATATATGTGAAAGTTTAATCACTTGAGTATTGCAGAACGAAGTGGGTAGGACATAACTTGTATATCGAAGGATCCGGGTTTCGACACACGATATCGTTGAAGACACTTTGGGCACATTATAGAAGTGACAGCCAGTTTGCCTATTCGATTCAAAAAGCCAGACAAATCTTAGTAGTCCTGACTTCTTTCTGGGTTGTAGTTCTAAATTAGTGTTACATATTATAATTTAGTTTGGACGGGTCTCCAATTTATTATGTTCCGTAGGTTACGTATTACTATTTCAAATAACCGAAATTTGAAGTTAGAAGTTAATTAAATGTTAATATACATCATATTTATGATATTTTCCAACAAGATTGATACACATAATTTTATTTTTTAACTCAAATATATTTCAGTATGCTAACAACTTATAATAACGGTTATTACTGATAATTATTACAAATGATGTTTATATACAACAGTTTTACAATCTTACAGGTAACACTGATTTTTATATCCGGTCTAGAACTGAATATTTTATCGACGATTTAGGTCCACGACAATCAAATTAATTCTGAGTTGATACTGTCACACCTCGCTTAAGCTAGTTAGCTTGATTAACCTCACACCGCTGAAGTTTTACCGAAAGAGATATTTAATGTCCTCGTAGAAATACTAACGTCCGAAGTTAATTCACTGAAGTTGAACGGTTTGTAATGTTCGAAATCGATAACGTTCTTGGTCAAATTCTGCAGCTTTCCGATCGATAGATGTTAATCATAATTACAGCTTTCGAGACCTGGAGCACACTGACTGTAGCTGACCAATAATAATCTTCTTCTGTTACTGTTTCATGTCTTTTATACGAATCACGCGAGTTTCTCGAAATTTCAACAATGATCGATCGAGCACGCCAGCGTTTTCGTAAAACAAGTAGTGTTAATCCTTACTCTCAAGAATCTTCTGCAAATTTGGAGAACAGGCGGGATTTGTGCAATACAAAGTCAAAAACGTACGTAATATACAAAAAGAAAACTATACTCAATCAGGAGTATGTATTAAAATAAACGTATAATGGTAAATCTATGACTTTACTGTTTAGCCCATGTGTGCATAAAGTGTCGTTGAGATTGAAAAATCCAGTTCTGTAGAAGAAACAGATTTGCTATCGTCCGTTATATAGATATGTTTAACGTTGAACGAGAGCACAGAAAGAAGTCTAATTTTAAGTAATAGAAAGAGGAACTATATACGCTAAATTAAAATATCTTATTTAAACTATAATTGAATTCAAATTAGAAAATTGTGCTTCAGATAAAACTATTTAGTTTTAACGTAATTGTTAATGTGAATGTGTAATATGTTTATAACATAACTATACCAGACTTTGAGTTAGAATTTAACATTGTATGAAGGAACCAAAAATATGCGAAGGTGAAAAAATAGATAAGTTAAACTATTGGAGGTAAATCATCGTAGTTTTATTTTTCCTTTCCTGCGACGGTTCAAGCAAACTTCCTTTCTTAAGAGTGAAACGAGCCTATCAATTCATTTTGTATTAGTAAAAGGTAGTTAGTTCTTTTACTATCGTTCTTGTTTGAACTGGCAGATCTGTTGCTATGTTTCCCGAAACATGTAGCTAAAGTGTACCACCTGTTTGATAAACGCCAGTCTTGACCAGGGTTGGGCAACTCCATGGCCACTGGCCACATGTGGCCAGTGGATAGCACAATTGTGGCCAGATCAACTTTAGGAATCAACTTTTTCCATCATTTATCTTTCAACGCAAATTTGGTGATCAGCAACTACACTACTTTGCGTCATCGCTAATGTCGCGCGCTTCATCACTGTCACAGACTCCGCCTGTTTTGTAACGTCAGTCTAGTTTAGATCTTTGTTATCGAGTGTGCGTTGTTTTACAAGCGCTTGCAAACATATTTTTATTGTGCAACTTTCAAGTGTTTAAATATGTTTTGTTTTTAATCCCATAATATGGATAAGTGGATAATTCGAAAACGAAAGACAATTTAATTGATTCTGGCATTGCTGTCGTTAAGAGAATGGCCCGTGACTGTAAAAATGTGAAGCGAGAATTTAATGAAAGTTGGGAGTTCAAACGTGCAGTGATTGAAGCAAACAATAAGCTAGTGTGTCTTTTGTGTAACAAAGTTTTTAAGAATAATAAAGTATACAACGTTAAGCAACACTTTAACAATTTTCACAAATAATTTAATGTAAAATTTCCAGTTGACAGCAAAAATCGTATTAATGAAATTAGCTGTCTGAAAGCACAACTTTATGAACAAAAGGTAGGCCTAAAATATTTTTATCATCGATAGAACTAGTTACGTTAGCAAGCTATAAAGCAGCCTAGATTCTAGCTCAAAAAAGAAATCATTTCCTGATGCTTAACTAGTAAAAGAAATATTGTTTGTGGTCATTGGAACTCTGTTAAAGAATTATGATTCAAAAATAAAGATGATATTTTTCAAAAGGGGTAATAATTTGCAATTAAGTCGAAGAACAATTTTCCGCAGAATGCCAGAGTTTGCGAAAAACATTGAAAATCAGTTGCTTGAACAACTAAAAGACTATTTTTCTTTAGCACTAGATGAGTCAACAGATGTTAGTGACACTATGCAGTTGATATTTTGGGTTCGATATGTAATTTCAGATCTTCAAGTGAGGGAAGAAATGTTTGGTCTTTATGGATTACGAGATCGAACATGTGGAAAAACGTCTTTTAAAAATTTTTTGAAATGTCAAAAAAATTTTATCTGGATTTAAAAAAAACTGGTTTCTGTTACAATAGACTGAACTTCCGCCATGACTGGGGCAAAATTACGATTTGTTTCTCTTTAGAAGCAGCATTTAATCGAAAATAATGTGAAGTCCACGCTGCCATCTTTCTATTGGATTTTGTATCAGGAAAGTTTATGTGCTCAGATTTCTAAAAGGGATGAATTGAAAAATTTGATGGACATTGTTGTAAAAATTGTGAATTATATTAGAAGTAGAAGTTCTCTTATCCATCGACAGTTTGTTGAGTCTTTGAAGAAAAGCAGTGACTGTACTTTTGATGATCTTACTAATTCTTCAGATTGTTAAGAAGAGGAAAAGTCTTGGAACGATTTACTTCCTTATTTCCTCAAATAAAAGAGTATCTTGTTGAAAAAGGTAGGATTGAAAATATCCTCGAAACTGAAACTTTGTCATGGCAGTGTGATTTGCACTTTCCGTGCGACATGATGGCTCACTTGAATAATTTGAATACGAAAGTTCAGGTAGGAGGTAAAATAATAAGCGAGCAATCACAGTCTATTCATGAATTTCAATTAAAGCTAAACCTCCTTGTGGAACAATTACGAAGGAATGATTTGACACATTTTGCAAAGTTTAGTAGTTTTCTAGAAAATAATGACTATGATTTCTCTGATGCTAAAGATGATCTCTATGTAAAGTGGATCAAAAGTCTATCTAAAAATTTTGAATCACGTTTCTCCGAATTTAAAAGTTTGAAATTGATATTTGAATTTTTGCATGATCCATTTCAATTTGACTTAGGAAATTTCAGTAAGGAAATTACATCCTTTTTTGTCTTGTGATAAGTGTGGATTTGAAGACGAGATGCTTACCCTGCAAAGTGTAGAACACATAAAAGGTAAATAAAAATATTCTATCAGAGAGATGTGGCTCATTAGTTTGATAAATGAGAATCTTCCAAATTTAAATATAGCAATTTTAAAATTATTTTCCATGTTCAGGTCCACAGGGGTGTGTGAGTCAACATTTTCTACGCTAGATTTTCTCAAGTCTTGATACAGATCTCGGCTTACTGACATGAATTTAGAGGCAGGGCTGGGATGCTCATTAAGCCAAATTTCACGAAACTTGTTGACGAAAACTCCCATCAGTTTTCACATTGAAGGTTAGTTGAAATGCAATTATTTTGATTAAACTAACATCTTTCAATTTTTTTATTTTGAATAGTGTGGCCAACGTTGTTTTCATTAGCCACAGTTGTGGCGATTATGAAAAATAAGTTGCCCAACCCTGGTGAAGACAGTATTCGCACCGGACTACGAGTTTTAGCGGCCACTTGACTCGAAAAACGTGTGTAGTTTTCTCGTTGTTGCAAACCAAATTTACATATCTGCATCAAACTCAAGAGATTTCGTTTCTCAGAAGGGTCTTTTCTTGTTGTAAATATCCGTCTTGATCCCTTGAAGTAATAAAACCGGTTTGTATGTCATGTAAATGTCTCTAAGTTAAGTTTTGTTTCATTTCATTCAGCGTGCTCGTTCTAACGTCTTTATTTTTTTATTGCATTTTTTCGAGATATATTTGTCTAAAATGTAATAAATAGGAATATTTAAAGTAAAATGTGTCCTTTGTAAAAAAAATGAGTAGTTAAAGTTATGCCAGGTAAAAAAATCAACTCAAAGCAATAGCTCAAGTTGATATTTTTCATATGTTAAATTTTACTTATTAATTAGCCAACTGAAACTTGTACACGATTCGAACTGTTCAATATCTCACTGACATATTTGTATATAATCAACAAAAGCGGATTCTGTATCAGCAGTACTATTCTGATGCTTAGTAATAACAATAATCGACATCGTTGGCGATTCACGAATTAACATTTTGCCTCTTGTAATAATAATAACTGCATAGATATGTCAAAATTATGAGATCTTTCAATGAACATGTCGTCATTGATTTGCTACTTTCAAGGTTATTTTACAGTGACGCTTGGTTCATGCTTGACCTACTTAGGGCAAAGTCAATCAATGCAACGACTGTTTTGCCTTTGTAGTTTCCAAACTGGTTAAACTTGTGTTTATAGTCGTGATGGAATCTGACAAGCACTTGCTGAATATAGAATTGAAGCATGTGTTTTTCAAATAATTCAGTGTAAAATAATTTCATTGACACACAACTAATCTTTTATTGTAAATTAACATCTTTCATTTTATCCCATACATATGAGATTATGAATTTGTGTTATGATAAGCATATACACGAATTTAGAGGTTTGATTTGGTTTCTTTTGAATTTCGCGCAAAGCTACTCGAGGGCTATCTGCACTAGCCGTCTCTAATTTAGCAGTGTAAGACTAGAGGGAAGGCAGCTAATCATCACCACCCACCACCAACTCTTAGGCTACTCTTTTACCAACGAATAGTTGGATTGACCGTAATATTATAACGCCCCCACGGCTGAAAGGGTGAGCATGTTTAGTGTGACGGAAGTTCAAACCCGCGACCCTCAGATTATGAGTCGAGCGCGCTAACCATTTGGCCATGCCGGGCCACAGAATGTATTGAAAGTATTAATAAGTGTGACAATACTGTGATCCCACAAAAATGGTCCTCTATTTATGCTAAACATAATTAATATGTGGTAGAGAATCTACAGTAAACTTGTGTTCATAACTGGTTCAAGATATTTTTTTATGAATGACAGTTAGTGGTTTTACTAAACTTGTTTTAAGTTGTGAGTTCCGCCAGATATATTTTATGAGTATTTAGGTAACATAACTCGTAAACACTTTAATCAGAAGGCGATTATAATACAACTATAATATATTAACTTATTTTTACAATAAACCATCGAGATTTGTTTTTAGTACTCGTTAACACGCTGTCAATCCTCAAAAACGTCGTTGAAACCCAATTAAAAATAAAATTGTATATATAGAAAGAGAGGGAATGTCGATACAAATTCCGTACGGAATAAAAATAATGGTTTATGTTGGAACCCCGTAGTGGACGTATCACAGATTATGTATTGTATACCTTTTCATTTACTAATAATTTTATAACATAGTAAAAAAGAGAACTTCTGCTGTGGAGGTTAAAACTTATTTGTATTCATTAATATGGTATCTTCCTTTTGTTAATCATTAAAATTCTACAGTATCAACGATTATTGAAAAGATTGGTTTGTTTTTGTTTTGAATTTCGCGCAAAGCTACTCAAGGACTATCGGCGCTGGCCGTCCCTAATTTAGCAGAGTAAGACTAGAGTGAAGGCACCTAGTCATCACCACCCACCGTTAACTCTTGGGCTACTCTTTTATCAACGAATAGTGGGATTGACCGTCATATTATAACGCCCCCACAGCTGAAAGGGCGAGCATGTTTGGTGCGATGGGGATTCGAACCCGCGACCCTCGGATTATGAGTTGAACTCCTTAACCCACAAGAAAAATCACATTATGGTGAAATAAAATATAGGATACGAACTCGGTTAGCTGACAATAAAAATGCAATCAAATCATTAAAATTGTATTTTAAGTCATACAAAACGCTATACAGTTGGAAAACGATTGGCTGATTTCGAACGACACCATTAAACTTATAAATAGTGTAAAACTTTAAACATACGCGAAATGGAAGAGGCACGATAGGAAGCATCAAACATGTAGTGAGTCACATCCATGAGTATCGGTGCCCACAAGTTAAAGATCAAACTATTTGTTTAACAATAGCGATTTTTTCCCTTAACTTTTGGACAACAATCGTGAAATCACTTTTATTATCTCAATAATAAACAATCTTTATAATATGAGCAAATTTGGTATGAGCAATCGTATCGTACATAGAGCATTTAGAGATGTGTGGTTAACTTGACTGAAACAAGAAGAAAGATGAACAGGTTGGTGTTTTGGTCACATATTTTAACAAATGGCCATTGCATGCCTCAATTTAAGATCTATAGTTATTGAATTTCCGTATATAGCTGCTATAAGTACATTTTGCAATCACGAGATACTTCCTTACTGTCACATCAATTGACATCCTTTCTCTGTCAACGCTTTTTCTTTTCTGTTTTTAAAATTCAAAGTGTTTACTTTTCAGAATAGATGGAAAAATTGTAAGTAGATTATATACAGTGGAGTTTTTTTCTGGTATCACAATAGATAGGAATATTGTCTTTATTAAATATGATTATGTATTTATTTCAAAATAACCATAGCAGCACGCAGGAATTACGCGAAAGATTAACCCTATCTACATACATATACATATATATGAAGCTAACTGCGCTGGAAGCGAAAAAAAGAGGAATGAGTGAGTATATTTTCAAACATTGTACTCAATGTTATATTAAAACATACCAAATTTGTTTATTTGAATTAACTACAACGGATACTTATCAAGGTCATGTTTACACAGTATTTGAATATATATATATATGCCACTTTGACTAAGTCGTCTTATTGTACAACAACTGCTACAATTTATAGTTGTGTTCTATGTTTTTATGTAAAGCGTATAACGACATAATCAAAGAAATGAAGGAAAATGCATATCTTACAGAATAACAGAATTTTCTATAAAATTTAACAACAATGATAACATTTTATATAAGATCATGTAGGCACTTCTTATTTTACCTTCTCCTGAATCTTCTCTGCTTTAATTTTTATTTGTACATTAATTCGAGACGTTTAATATTTGGCAATTATAAAAGACAATCTTACCTTTCCAATGAAGCCCGTTGTTTATTTATTAAGTTCATTGTTATTTATTACTTCATCAAATGAACCAGAACTATCCACAAGTCATGCATTAATGCAGTCTGTTTAAGTTGAACGATCGATAACATAATTCGGAGAATCTGGACAAAACAAACGATTCAAGTAGCCAACTTAATTGGCAGCTATTCGCACAATCATTTTAAATTCTGGTTGTGGTCAAAATGGAAATGTAACCATATTATCCCTAATATGATGATCTGACTGAATGACAATACAGCCTTAACTGCATATTTGGAATTTTTTGTTGACATTAACATCAGTGTTATAAGTCCACAAACTCTCCGCTGAGCCACCGAGGGCGGTAAAAAAAAGCAAGACTGACAAAATCTCATGACATTATCGAACATAAACATTAAAAATTCACTTCATCTTTATAGTACCTGTGCTATAAAAAACACATAAAAATAACCGTGCATATATTTACTAAAAATGTTAAAGTACAACGTAAATATTACACTGGTGTTTGAGCTATCCAAATTATCAAAACAACAGAATGTTTTATTTTATAATCTAGTGAAAACTATTTTATTTATAATTCTAGTGTTCTTATTATTGATACTTTTACAAGTAAGCCTAAACATTTATAACAAGTAATAAAAAACATTTTGTAAATGTAAAATGATGTAAAGATGGCAGTGTGAAAAAGAATGCAAACAAGAATATTACTACAGTATTCATTATTACCTCACTAAAAGTTTTATATACATTTTAAAAACTAACGATGTAGAATGCACGATTACAAAAAAAAATAAAGAAACGTTACGAGGTCAGTCGATCTTTTCGACCTCGTAACAAATCTGTAATAATCAACATATGTTTTGACTCTACTTGGTTTTCCTTGTACGTAAGTCTTAAGTTCTTAATCACACGGCTATTAAACCTTCCCTGACATCACCATGTAACTTCCAATTGCAGTGTTATAAAGTCAAGTATATATTTTACAGCGTAATATTAAATTTTAATATTGAAAGTAAAGTAGAAGTGAGGATGATCTCTGTATAGTTGTACCATCCCTTTATTCTTGTTTGCATTCTTTCTGACACTGTTATACTTGCATCACTTTACATTTACAAAACGTTTTTATTACCTGTTTTGTAATTTATTTAACCCCTGACCGAAAGCTAGTGTATTTTATAAAATTTCGTATTATGTGTATTATTTTTTTTTTTACTCTCTCACTTCATTTATAATATACTAGTTGGCTCCCTAAAGACACCGACTGTACAGTATACAAAGCACTGAGTATTCTATACTCTACAATCATCTAACGTTTATCTCTTGTTCGCTTTTTTAAAAGAGCACTGTATTTGTGTAAAAAAAAAGCTAATTGAAAAGGGGTACTGATATCACGTGTACATCATAATTACGTTTTGCTTTTAATTACTACTAGTTATTACGACTAAGGATGACATCGTGTACTTCCCAGAAACACATAGGGTGGACGTAGGTTTAAACTGACTTTAGCGATAAATTATTTGTAGAGTTTCTTTCTATATATTCTATGTAGTTTTAGGAAATAGTATTATATAGGCATGATAAACAAGCTTAACAGCAACCACCAAATGAAACATAGAAGTGCATTCAAATTAAACAGCACTTTCAAAGAATTGTTAAATTCCAGCTCATTTCAGTTTGTACAAAACTCTGCCACCTCTTCATTTTTTATATACTTTACACCCAAAGGGAGAAGCAATATAGAAACCTTGTGGTATTCTCAAGTTCTCTGATTTATCTTTTCGGTACTAACTGGACATATGAGAAGGAGGACCAAGATATGCATTAATGAGTTAAAGCTAAATATTTGACTTGACCGAGTTCAAGAAAAGAAAGTAAACTCAGCACAAACCAAAGTGAAAAGTAATCTTCATTTTCTTACAACACGAGACAAGAACGATTGTATGAAGACCAATCGACGGGTCTAACTAGAAATAATTCTGGATGAAAACTGAAATAGCATAACAGTATACAGACAAAGAATAACGTTATCCCCCTCAAATGATAGGTACTACTCAAGATATATGTGAAAGAAAGGAAGACTAGCCTTCAGACATTTATAAACTTAGACACATCAGTGTGACTAGAGAAAGCGGCTACTAGGCCTAGGTTTGTAAGTGTTTTAAGAGCAAGTGTATTTGGAAACTTTTGAAAAATTCGTTAAGCTAAAGTACGATTTTCTTATGGCAAAGCCACGTCCAACCCCTGATTTAAGTGTCGTAAATACGAAATCTTACCGCTGTCCCAGCGGAGAACAGGTAAATTAAACAACTTGTGTGTGTAATCTAAGAAAGAAAGAAAAAACGTTTCTTTTTAAAGCTCTTATGAATTGTAGCTCGTAAATCTAGCTAGACCCGAGCCGTTCACAGTCAAACAAGTTCATGGCTGCTGATATCTTGTTAACGAGTACATAACAATGCAACACGCTGCCTAAAATTTTCCAAAAAAAGATTTCCAAACATGATTAAGTAAAGATGTACTTTTATTCTACTCATGAAAAGGTAAGAACTGGAAGTGTCCAGCTGTCACACTATCTCATAGTGATGACATACTTTGTCAAAGTTGTGCAACATCCACAAAAGCTAAAGTTAAAGCTACTAAATGAAAAAACCAATTCATGCGTGACTACATAATCCGTATATATACTGTCGAGCATTAATCTTTTCCAGAAATTTTGTTTTCGAAAACTAATGTATGTCTTTAAAGCATTGATATCTCACGAAAGAAACGTGTAAATATAAATACTAGTAATCTGCAATTAATGTCATCAAACTATCGTATTCAATGGTTATTTATATTAATTCACCCTTTATTTCTAGTTGAACTTTTAATGTTTTTAGCCATACTTGTCATTAATTATGTTTATATTCTAACATGTTTCATTTGAATACTTTTATTATTTTCAGTGTCGGTCCACATATACTGTATCCTCAAACACCATCACTGGAGAGGAAACGGAGACAAATCCAGATGTGTTCAGAGTCGTGTTCTTTCATACTTCTTGCTGGATTCGCCATTTTAATCGTCTTAATTCCATGCTTGTGTATTCCGTCATACGTAATTCAAAACTCAAAACAAACTTCTTTTCAGGTGTCTATGATTTATGTAGCTATAATTTCTTTTGGGTTGTTCTTCACTGGTTGCATAATAGGCAACTTTTATTGGCGGTATGAAGAGGAAACCAACAGATGGCGTCCATTCCTACACTTTGGTAAAGGTCCAAAACATTACTGGGGCTGGTTCATTTTCAATCAAACCACTAAACACAAGGAGGCTCAAATTGTCTAATAAATATCATGTTGTTTTTTTTTTTCTTTTTCTGGATATAAAAGTTTTTTTTGTTTTTTTTTACTTTCATCTAAAAATATTTGAGATTAAAAATGCTCAATCAATTACACTGAATATATTGTAGTCTCATCGCAGTGCTTTACAAATTGTCTTTACATTCTTTAGTTAGACGGTGTGTTGTACAGAAAATAATGTCCAACTAACGTAGTTATTGTAAACTGGTGAAGGTTGTATGAATAATAAACAGTTGAGAAAGGTGTATTTGTTTTTATTTGTTTGTTTTTGAATTTCGCGCAAAGTTACTCGGGGACTATCTATGAGGATTACCGTCCTTAATTTAGCAGTGTAAGAAAAGAGGGAAGACAGCTAGTCATCACCACCCATCGCCAATTCTTGGACTATTTTACCAACGAATAGTGGGCTTGACCGTAACATTAAAACGCCACCACGGCTGAAAGGGCGAGCATGTTTGATGTGACGGTGATTCGAACCCTTAACCCACTTGGCTATGCCGGGGCCCAGCACGTGAGAGAAAAGTGAAACAATAAAAACGTGAGTTCGACATGACGTGTTTCTCCTGCTGAAATGTTTTAAATATAAATGCTTTTATTTCCAAGTTTTAAGAAATATGCGTGTTCGGACGTATAAGACAAAGCACTGGCGCACTTATTTTTTGATGCCCCTTGAATAGGGTACAAGCAAATTTGAAGTTATTTATATTTAATAGATTTTAAGTTAATTACAGAATATGAGATAATTATTTGAAGTAAATCAGGATATGATGAATCTAACATTTAAGGATAATATATTAAACGATTACACTGCACAAGAAAGTTTTTGCTTCTTGAACACTGTTGGGTGTTCCTTATAGATTTTTGGCTGCTGATCACGAAAATCACATCCAAATTTGCCCATCATGTACAGTTTTATCGAAATCTTCAGTTTCACCAGGACATTGCTACAATGGAAAAACGATATCAGGACAACTGGAATCTGTCAATGCTTGCTGACTGCTGTTGGACACTGCAACGTGATGCACTGGACATTGAATACAAACGAAAATCAGGAGGAAAACACTTTTAATTATCTTGAACCTAATAGCGTATGTGAAACATAAATGCAATTAAATATGTTATTGCCGGTAAACAGTTAACTGTCTATTTCTCAGAGTTCCTACGTGATGAAGCAAAACCAAAACTTTGTTTGTGCATACCCACTAGGTACCTGTCACAATCACCAAAAATATTTCAGGAAGCAAAATTTTTCAAAAAAATTTTGTGCAGTGTTATGATAAAAACTATTTGCTTGTATAACGAGGTTAGAATAAATGAGGTACATAAGAAACAATGTAATTATTGTGCAACATTACAGAAGCATGCCATTTTCATAATATATTTGCCTAAACAATGTCCTTTCTATCGTGAGCAAAGAGAGAACATTTAAACGTTCATTTAATATCGAATCATAAAACTCATTTTTTACTTTAACCATTTTAGAAAAAGCTCTCTACACTTCAAGCTGTGTCGAGTAGACTCAAGTATATTCTTAATGTCATATCAACATTAGAAAAGCCATATTCATGTTTGTTTACATTTTATTGCTCTGATGTATTGTTGGGCGGATGGTGTTTCACTATCAAGAAATTTCGCAAACTGTACCATTTCATCGGTAAAAGAATTATCTAGATCTGGATATATGTCTCCCAATATTTTGGATGCAGCAAAAATTTCAGTTTCATTTAAATTTTTGCAATCAGATAGAAAACTAAACTTCATTTCTCTTGGCCGGTGGTTAAGGCGCTCGTCTCGTAATCCGAGGGTCGCGGATTCAAATTCCCGTCATACCAAAAATGCTCACCCTTTCAGCCATGATGACGTTATAACGTTACAGTCAATCCCACTATTCGTTGGTAAAAGTAGCCCAAGAGTTGGCTGTTGGTGGTGATTAGTAGTTGCCTTCCCTCTAATCTTACACTGCTAAATTAGGGACGGCTAGCGTAGATAGTCCTTCTGTAGCTTTGCATGAAATTCAAACCAAATCAGTCCAGGTTGGTATAAATTCTGTCACAGTTTCCATACAAAATTTTGTAACTGATCTGTCTGACCATCTTCTTCCACTGAGGTTCTTAAGAGTAACTACCTCCTACTACCAGCTCTTAAGCCATTACTGATGAATTGGTTGAAAAAGCACACAAACTGTACAGAGTCATAGGAAAATCAAAAACAAAATGTTTGCACATTTTCAACCTTAAACTGCATTTACGCCTACAAGATTTAACAAATGTACTGAACAAGGGATGTATTCAATACATTGGATTATGTTCTTGAGATGCGCTTGTATTTATCGGAGATATTTGCTGCATTATCGTAAAATTGTACACGTGCATTTTGAATGTCGATTATATTATGAATAAAACAAATAATAGATGAAATATGAAGATTTATCAAAAAAGAGAGAAATAAGCTGATAGTCCGGATCGTCAGTAGGGGCTCCCTACCGTTTGAGCCCCTGGCACAACTGCGCCACTGTTAATGCGGCCCTTGATACATTTCACGTAAACTGGTCAGTGAAGCATTATAAAGTTGTTAGAAATGTATTTTAGTTTTCTGGGGTCGTACTATGAGATTGAATAATAAACTGGTAAAAAGTAGGATGTTTGTTTATTGTAACATATTTTATATGTGAAGTGAGACGTATTCAACATTTGAAAAACAATAAAAACAGTACTGTTCGGCAAATAACAATTCATATGGGAAACAATTTAGAATATATACAAGTTCTGTTGGTCCAGAACAGCACCACATTGGGGTTGCTGCTGTATCTACTACAAGTAATCGAACCCTAATTTTAGCGTTGTACATCAGGCTAGAAAAAGGTACGTGAAATTGCACTGTTAATAATGGAAGTGATCGAGGTAGAAAACAGAAACTCTATGAAAATGATAAGAAAAATATTATGGTATGTTATTTTCAAGATGAATGATGGTCGATTACAGATCTTGCCAAAGTCCTTGCTAAAATTACAAGTATGAATATTAACTCGAAAAAAAAAGAAATACATGATGAGATACCCATTTGAAGTAAAAATGTATCTCAGGACGGCTGGTATGGGTATTAACACCTTTGTTAATAAAACAAAGAACAACGTTTCGACCTTCCTAGGTCATCTTCAAGTTAACAAAGAGAATTTGCAAGTGACCGTTGCCGGGCGCATCTCAGGGGCGAGAGTGTAAATGGGTATGGGATTGTAGTGGGCATTGCAGTTAGATGTTAGATTATTAATTAGTATAGGTATAAAAGTGTACCTTTATATTGGTTTAATTTTGGTTTTACTTGTATAAGTAGGGCTTTTTTGATTTTGCGTTTGTTTATATTTGTTTCCCTAATTAATATCTAGGTGTTTTATATGGTTAAGTTGTGTTTATTTGACTTGCAGTGTTCATAAACGTATGAAGTTTTTTTTTTTTTTCTTTGAATCTGGTTTCCATTTTGCTGCTTGTTTCTCCAATATAAAAGTCGTGGCAGTTATTGCATTGTATTTTATAAATTATGTTGGTGTTGTGTTTGTCAGTGTAGTTTTTACATAATATGGACTTTAGTTTTGTACCCGGTTTTTGAATAAATTTCTTGTTTACTGGAATGTTGTATTTTGTTATAAGTTTTATTCCAAATGTTGGTTTATTTTTTTCGTTGATGTGGGGAGTATAAGGTATGCAGCAGTATAAGGTTTTGTTGTTTGTTGTATCTTGGGATTTATTATCGTTTATTTGTTGTTGATCTAGGTGTGTCTGCGTATAATTTTTTTCAACGACTTTTTGAGGAAATTTGATGTTGATGAAGTGTTGTTTTATTTTGTTCTTTTCATCTTAATTTTATCGGGTGAGCATAGTTTTGTGGCTGTGTTTATTTGGTTTCTGAATATGTTTAGTTTTTGCTTTGTTTCATGTGCTGATTCCCAGGGAACGTATAGTCCAGTATAAGTGATTTTTCTGTGGATTTCCGTTTTGAATTGTGTATCGGTTCTTGTGATCTTGAGGTTTAGAAATGCTATTTGATTCGTTTTTTCCTATAACCAGATGAACTTAATGTTGTGGTGTATAGAGTTAATTAACCTGGTTGAAAAAATAAATCTGTGTCCCGTAGATGTGAATCAAGCAATTGTATCATCAACATATCTGTACCAGTATAGTGGTGTGTGTAAGGCTAAATTGATCTCTTGAGATTCAATGTGTGTCATAAAAATGTTGGTTAGTACTGGTGACACGAGATTGCCCATACTTAGACCATTTATTTGTAAGTAGTTTTGGTCATTGAACATAAAGTTATTATGTTAGTTGCAAATTCTCTCTTTGTTCACCTGAAAATGACCTAAAAAGGTCGAAATGTTGTTCTTTACTTTATTAGTAAAAGTATTAATACTCATACCAGCCGTCTTGAGATACATGTTTGAAAATCTATACTATAACCGAACGAAAATGTTGAAATCGGTGCCTGACCACAAACAGTAAAAAGTGCGAAGTTGTAAACCTGTGTCCATTTCAGATTAATCCAATCTCTAATTTTTGACGACAACCAGTGACAGTGTTCTGATGATATAAAGGAGAAAGGCATCACAGTTAATTAATAATATCTACTATGAAACAAATTAGGAGATCAGTACAAGTTTAGGGTTGAATTTTAGTCAATAGTGTCGGTGATCCACAGTAAACTGATGACACTTTGACTGCTAACAAGTACATGAATATTCTAATTCGTCATATCATTCCCTCACGAACACAACTTAGCTGATGAGTATTAATATTTCACCTCTTAGCAAGGCTGTAACCCTAAACATGCAGAAAGTAAAGTGAAACGATATCTTGACTCTACAGTTGCTTAAATAACACTCATAACTACAGTTTTGTCTGCTCAAAGTTCAAATATAAAAATTTTTGAAACTGTGTAGGCTTGAACAAAACTAAAGAAGGTCAAAAAACGATCAAACAACTTTGGAACAGTTAATCGAAATCGTACGTTGATAATCTGTATGCCAGCAAGAAAACAGTAAATAATGTTTAATATAAAACAAAAGGCTCACATACACAGTAATAGTGTATTGCACAATATCAGGAACCTACTTTTTAAATATTATATCTTAAGTAAGTTAGTTGATACATGGATGTGTTGGGCTAAACATTTTTCTTCAATAGGTGTATGACTTGGAGATAAATTCAAAAATAAACGAACATCACGTACTCCACTTGTTTTAAAAATAATATGTATTTTTGGAGGTCACATTTGTATCTTAAACACTACATAGTTCCCTTCCTCTTTTCAAAAATCCAATTAGACCTATATTCCTCTATTTCTATAGCCAGACTATCCGTGTATAGTTCATTTACTTTGTCTTTGAGTTACCACGGTTACGTAACATACTTCAAAGATCGTCTGCTCTCTTCTTCGTATTTCCAAGAATCGTTTGCCTTTTGTCAAAGTCCACTCAATATTGTTCAATTACTTTAAAACACCATTCGGCGAGACAAATTACTCTCTTTATCTCTTACGAAACTGGTTATCTCATTCTAATATATCAACAGTTAGGTCTTTCACTCCCACGATGATTAGCTTTGAATTTGAACTTTTCAACCGCGAATTTATTTTACTCTCTTTTGCTCTTTTTTCCTTCTGTTTGCTTCTATTTATAAGTCTATCACTTAGGCCTTCTGGCGATCTCTGTATTCTCGACATACAGCTTATTTACTTTTGTTTTGTATTTTCTGTAATAATGTTTTGTAACATTAATAAATTCACTATATAGTTGTCATTACCCA
Organism: Tachypleus tridentatus; assembly: GCF_004210375.1. Lineage (NCBI taxonomy): Eukaryota > Metazoa > Arthropoda > Merostomata > Xiphosura > Limulidae > Tachypleus > Tachypleus tridentatus. The sequence goes on along the minus strand of NC_134832.1, from coordinate 22,964,696 downwards.
TTCGCTGTTTGTTGTTTTAGTACGTATTTGCGTTATCACCTAATTATTTTCGATGTTCTATATGTTTTTAAATGAACAGCATGCTAGTCACAAGTGATTCTTTATCGAAATAAAAAAAAAGAAGGACTTAAAACCACAGAAACTATTAAATGATAAACAGACATTTTAATGTTCACTACTTTTTGGGTCGAGACATCTTTCCTTTGGTGGTTTTAAACTTTGAAGAAACTAAAGGTTTGGTACTACAAAAGGGTATCCAACATAGAACGCTTAGGTTCCTCCCATTTTTGATTTCAATGTAATGGTGTTACAACATTTTTTGTTTTAC